>NC_054468.1:144350129-144688486 GCF_017639515.1 Carcharodon carcharias
GAGTGTATGTATGTGTGTTTGTGTGTGAGGGAGAGAGGGTGAGTGTGTGATGGAGAGAGGGTCAGTGTGTGGTTGTGTGAGGGATAGAGGGTTAGTGTGTGTGTGTCTGTGTGTGTTGAAGTGAGCCTAAATTTGTGTGTGATTGTGTGGGGGAGAGGCTATGTGTGTGTGCGTGTGTTTCTGTGTGTGTGACTGTGTGTGTGAGGGTGAGAGGGTGAGTGAGTGTGTGATGGAGAGAGGGTGAGTGTGTGTTTGTGTGTGTCTGTGATGGAGAGAGTGTGAGTGTGTGTGTGTGTGAGGGAGAGAGGGTGAGTGTGCATGTGTGTGTGTGTTTGCAGGAGTGAGGGTGAGTGTAAGTGTGTGTGGGTGTTTACGAGAGCCAGTGAGTGTGTGTGTGGGAGAGACGGTGAGTGTGTGTGTGTGTGCAGGAGAGAGGGGGATTGTGTGGGCAGGAGAGAGAGAGATGTTGAGTGTTTGTTAGGCAGTGAAATGTTTAGTGTGTGAGAGAGTGGGTGAGTGTGTCTTTGTGTGAGAGAGAGAATGAGTGTGTGTGGATGTGAGAGAGCGAGAGAATGAATGTGTGTGTGAGAGAGAGAGAGGGTGAGTGTGTGTTTGTGTGTGTGTGAGGGAGGGAGTGTGATTGTGTGTGTGTGCAGGAGAGAGGGTGAGTGTGTGTGCGGGAGAGTGGAAGATTGTGCATGTGAGAGGATGTGTGTGCATGTGAGAGTGCATGTGAGAGAGAGAGGTTGTGTGTCTGTGTGTGGGGGAGAGAGGTTGCATGTCTATGGTGGAGAGAAGTTGAATGTATGTGTGAGGGAGAGAGGTTGAGTGTGTATGTGAGAGAGAGAGGTTGTGTGTGTGTGTGAGGGAGAGAGGTTGAGGGTGTGTGTGTCTGTGTGTGTGAGGGAGAGAGGGTGAGTGTGTGTGTGAGGGACAGAGGTTGAGTGTGTGTGTGTGTGGGAGAGAGTGTGAGTGTGTGATGGAGAGAGTGTGAGTGTGTGTTTGTGTGTGTGTGTGATGGTGAGAGGGTGAGTGTGTGCATGTGTGTGTGAGGGAGAGAGGGTGAGTGTATGTGTGTGGGTGAGAGAGAGAGAACTTGCGTGTGTGTGGGGAGAGAGGAAAAGTTTGTGCATTTGTGTCTGTGTGTTGGGCGAGAGGCTGAGTGTGTGTGTGTGTGGGAGAGAGGCTGAGTGTGAGATTGTGTGTGTGTGGGAGAGAGGCTGAGTCTGTGTGTGTGTGTGTGTCTGTGTGTGTGTGTGTAGGCGTGTATGTGAGAGAGGCTGAGTGTGTGTGTGTGTGTGTGTAAGCGTGTATGTGAGCGAAGCTGAGTGTGTGTGTGTATGTATGTGTGTGTGTATATGAGAGAGAGGCTGAGTGTGTGTGTGTGTGGGAGGGAGAGAGGGTGAGTGTGTATGTGAGGGAGAGAGGGTGAGTGTGTGTGTGAGGGAGGGAGGGTGAGTGTGTGATGGATAGAGGGTCAGTGTGTGTTTGTGTGTCTGAGGGAGACAGGGTGAGTGTGTATGTGTGTGTCTGTATTTGTGTGTGAGGATGAGAGGGTGAGTGTGTGATGGAGAGATGGTGAGTGTGGGTGTTTATGAGGGAGAGACAGTGAGTGTGCGTGGCAGGGAGAGAGGTTGAGTGTGTGTGTGTGGAGTGCGGGAGAGAGGGTGAGTGTGTGTGTGCGGGAGAGAGGAAGATTGTACGAGTGAGAGGCCGTGTGTGTGGGTGTGAGAGTGTGTGTGAGAGAGAGAGGTTGCATGTGTCTGTGCCGGGGGAGAGACATTTCGTGTATGTGGGGGAGAAAGGTTGCGTGTGTGTGTGGGAGAGAGGTTGGGTGTGTGTTTGGGGGAGAGAGGTTGAGTGTGTGTGGGAGAGAAAATATGTGGGAGTATGTGACAAAGAGAATGTGTGTGTATGTGTGTCTATGTGTAAGGTGGGGTGTGTGTGTCTGTGTGTGAGAGAGAATGTGTGTGTGTGTGAGAGAGAAAGGGTGAGTGTGTGTGTGTGAGGGAGGGAGGTTGAATTTTGTGTGGGCTTGGGTCTGAGGAGACAGTGTGTGTGTGTGAATGTGTGATGGGAGAGAGGGTATTTGTGTGTGTGGAGAGAGGATGAGTTTGTTTGTGTGTGTCTGTGTGTTGGGAGAGAGGCTGAGTGTGAGTGTGTGTGTGTTTGTGTGTGGGTGCATAGGTGTGTGTGTGAGAGAGGCTGAGAGTGTGTTTATATGTGCGTGTGAGAGAGAGGCTGAGTGTGTGTGTGTGTGGGAGAGAGGCTGTGTGTGTATGTGTGTATGTGTGTGTGTGTGAGTGGGAGAGAGGCTGAGTGTGTGTGTGTGGGAGAAAGGCTGAATGTGTGTGTGGGACAGAGTCTGTGTGTGTGTGTTTGTGTTTGTGGGACAGAGGCTGAGTGTGTGTGTGTGGGAGAGAGGCTGAGTGTGTGTGTGTGGGAGAGAGGCTGAGTGTGTGTGTGTTCAGGAGTGAGGGGGAGTTTGTGGGCAGGAGAGAGAGAGGTTGAGTGTGTGTGAGGGAGAGAGATTGAGTGTGTGAGAGAGAGGGTGAGTGTGTCTTTGTGTGAGAGAGAGGATGTGTGTGAGTGTGTGAGTGAGAGAGGGTGAGTGTGTGTGTGAGGGATAGAGTGTGAGTGTGTGTCTGTGATGGAGAGAGTGAGTGTGTGATGGAGAGAGAGCGATTGTGTGTTTGTATGTGTGTGTGAGGGAGAGAGGGAGAGTGTATGTGTGTGTGTTTGTGTGTGAGGGAGAGAGGTTGAATGTGTGATGGAGAGAGGGTAAGTGTGTTTTTGTGTGTGTGTGAGGGAGAGAGGTTGAGTGTGTTTGTGTGTGTGTGGGAGAGAGGGTGAGCATGTGTGTGAGGGGGAGAGCGTGAGTGTGTGTGTGGGGGAGAGAGGGTGAGTGTGTGTGTGATGGAGAGAGTGTGAGTGTGCGATGGAGTGAGGGTGAATGTGTGTTTGTGTGTGTTTGTGAGGGAGAGAGGGTGTGTGTATGTGTGTGTGTTTGTGTGTGAGGGAGAGAGGGTGAGTGTGTGAAGGAGAGTGTGCCTGTGTGTGAATGAGAGGATGAAAGTGTGTGTGTGAGTGAGAGAGGGTGAGTGTCTGTGTGTGTCTGTGTGTGTGAGGGAGAGAGGGTGAGCGTGTGTGTGAGGGACAGAGCGTGAGTGTGTGTGTGAGGGAGAGAGGGTGAGTGTGTGATGGAGTGAGGATGAATGTGTGTTTGTGTGTGTATGTGAAGGAGAGAGGGTGAGTGTATGTGTGTGTGTTTGTGTGTGAGGGAGAGAGTGTGAGTGTGTGGGAGAGAGTGTGAGTGTGTGTATGCGAGAGAGAGGAAGATTCCGTGTGTGAGTGGGTGAGTGTGTATGTTTGTGTGTGTTTGTGTGTGTGTGGGAGAGAGGCTGAGTGTGTGTCTGTTTGTGTGGGAGAGAGGCTGTGTGTGTTTTTGTGTATTTGAGTGTGTGTGTGGGAGAGAGGCTGAGTGTGTGTGCATCTGTGAGTGTGAAGGAGAGAGTGTGAGTGTGTGTGTGTGAGGGACAGAGGGTGAGTGTCTGTGTGTACGAGGGAGAGAGTGTGAGTGTGTGATGTAGAGAAGGTGAGTGTGTGTTTGTGTGTGTGTGGAAGAGAGGGTGAGTGTGTCTGTGTGTGAGAGAGAGGATGAGTGTGTGTGTGTCAGTGAGAGAGGGTGAGTGTCTGTGTGTGTCTGTGTGTGTGAGCAAGAGAGGGCGAGTGTGTGTGTGTGATGGAGAGAGTGTGAGTGTGTGATGGAGAGAGGGTGAGTGTGTGTTTGTTTGTGTGTGTGAGGAAGAGAGGGTGAGTGTATGTATGTGTGTTTGTGTGTGAGGGAGAGAGGGTGAGTGTGTGATGGAGAGAGTGTGAGTTTGTGTTTGTGTGAGGGATAGAGGGTGAGTGTGTGTGTGTGAGTGTGTTTGTGTGTGGGAGAGAGTGTGAGTGTGTGTGTGCGAGAGAGGAAGATTCCGTGTGTGAGAGTGTGTGTAAGAGAGCAAGGTTGTGTGTGTGGTGGGGGGGGGGGGGAGGTGGTGGGGAGAGCTGCCTGTATGTGGGGGAGAGAGTTTGCATGTGTGTGTGAGGGAGAGAGGTTGAGTGTGTGTGTGAGGGAGAGAGGTTGTGTGTGTGTGTGAGGGAGAGAGGTTGAGTGTGCGTGTGAGAGAGAGAGGATGTGTGTGTGTGTGTGTGTTTGGGAGAGAGGCTGAGTTTGTGTGTGTTCCTGTGGGAGCGAGGCTATGTGTGTTTTTGTGAGTATGTGGGAGAGAAGCTGAGTGTGTGTGTGTCTGTGTGTGTGAGGGAGAGAGGCTGAGTGTGTGTGTGTGAGGGACAGAGGGTGAGTGTGTGTGTGTATGAGGGAGAGAGGGTGAGTGTGTGTCTGTGAGGGACAGAGGGTGAGTGTGTGTGTATGAGGGAGAGAGGGTGAGTGTGTGTGTGTGAGAGACAGAGGGTGTGTGTGTGTGTATGAGGGAGAGAGTGTGAGTGTGTTTGGGATAGAGGGTGAGTGCGTCTGTTTGTGAGTGAGAGGTTGAGTGTGTGTGTGAGTGAGAGAGGGTTTGTGTCTGTGTGTGTGTGTGAGAGAGGGTGAGTGTGTGTGTGAGGGAGAGAGGGTGAGTGTATGTGTGTGTGATTGTGTGTGAGGGAGAGAGGGTGAGTGTGTGATAGAGAGAGTGTGTGTCTTGAGGGAGAGAGGGTGAGTGTGTGTGTGTGTGCCTGTGTGTGTCTCTGTGTGTGTGTGAGAGAGAGTGTGAGTGTGTGTGTGCGAGAAAGAAGAAGGTTCCATGTGTGAGTGGGTGTGTGTGTGTGTAAGAATGTGTAAGAGAGAGAGGTTGCGTGTGTGTGGGGGGGTGGGGGGGGGAGAGAGGTGCCTGTATGTGGGTGAGAGAGGTTGAGTGTGTGTGGTAGAGAAAATATGTGGGAGTATGTGAAAAAGAGAACGTGTGTGTGTGTGCATATGTGTAAGTTGGGATGTGTGCGTGTGTGTGTGTGTTTGTGTGTGTGTGTGGGAGAGAGAATGAGTGTGTGTGTGTGGGGGGGAGAGAGGCTGAGTTTGTGTGTGTGTGTGTGTGTGTGTGTTTGTATGTGTGTGTGGGAGAGAGGCTGAGTTTGTGTGTGTTTGTGTGGGAGAGAGGCTGTGTGTGTGTGCGTGTTTTTCTGTGCGTGTTTGTGTGTGTGTGAGGGAGAGAGGGTGAGTTTGTGTGTGAGGGACAGAGGGTGAGTGTGTGTGGGAGAGAGTGTGAGTGTTTGATGGAGAGAGGGTGAGTGTGTGTTTGTGTGTGTGTGTGTGATGGAGAGAGGGTGAGTGTGTGTGTGTGTGCCTTTGTGAGGGAGAGAGGGTGAGTGTGTGTGTGTGTGCAGGAGTGAGGGTGAGTGTATGTGTGTGTGGGTGTGTGCGAGAGCCGGTGAGCTTGTGTGGGAGAGACGGCTAGTGTGTTTGTGTGTGCAGGAGAGACGGCGATTGTGTGGGTGGGAGAGAGAGAGGTTGAGTGTTTGTGAGGGAGTGAAATGTTTAGTGTGTGAGAGAGAGGGTGAGTGTGTCTGTGTGTGAGAGAGAGAATGAGTGTGTGTGGGTGTGAGAGAGCGAGCAAGTGTGTGTGTGTGAGAGAGAGAGGGTGAGTGTGTGTTTGTGTGTGTGAGGGAGGGACTGAGTGTGTGTGTTTGAGGGAGAGAGGGTGAGTGTGTGTTTATGTGAGGGAGAGAGGTTGAATGTGTGTTTGTGTGTGTGTGAGGGACAGTGGGTGAGTGTGTGTGTGTGTGTGTGTGGCAGAGAGGTTGAGTGTGTGTGCGGGTGTGTGGAAGATTGTGCGTGTGAGAGGGTGTGTGTAGGTGTGAGGGAGAGGTTGAGTGTGTGTGTGATGGAGTGAGGTTGTGTGTGTGTGTGAGGGAGAGAGGTTGAGTGTGTGTTTGAGGGAGAGAGGTTGCATGTGTGTGCGTGAAGGAGAGAGGTTGCGTGTGTGTGTGTGTGGCAGAGACGTTGCGTGTGTGTGAGGGAGAGAGATTGAGTGTGTGTGGGAGAGAAAATATGTGGGAGTATGTGAAAAAGAGAATTTGAGTGTGTGTGTGTGTAAGATGGGGTGTGTGTGTCTGTGTGTGAGAGAGGATGTGTGTGTGTGTGTGTTGCAGAGAGAATGCGTGTGTGTGGGAGAGAGGCTGTGTGTGTGTGTGTGTTTGTGTGTGTGTGGGAGAGCGGCTGAGTGTGTGTGTGTTCGTGTGGGAGAGAGGCTGTGTGTGTTTGTGTGCGTTTGTGTGTGTGTGTGGGAGAGAGGCTGAGTGTGTGTGTGTCTGTGAGTGTGAGGGAGAGAGGGTGAGTGTGTGTATGAGGGACAGAGGGTGAGAGTGTGTGTGTATGAGGGAGGGAGTGTGAGTGTGTGATATAGAGAGGGTGAGTGTGTTTGTGTGTGTGTGGAAGAGAAGGGTGAGTGTGTCTGTGTGTGTGAGAGAGGATGAGTGTGTGTTTGTGAGTGAGAGCGATGGTGAGTTTCTGTGTGTGTCTGTGTGTGATGGAGAGAGTGTGAGTTTGTGTTGGAGAGAGGGTGAGTGTGTGTTTGTTTGTGTGTGTGAGGAAGAGAGGGTGAGTGTATGTATGTGTGTTTGTGTGAGGGAGAGAGGGTGAGTGTGTGATGGAGAGAGGGTCAGTATGTGGTTGTGTGAGGGATAGAGGGTGAGTGTGTGTGTGTGTAAGATGGGGTGTGTGCATCTGTGTGTGAGAGAGGATGTGTGTGTGTGTGTGTGTGTGTGTTGTAGAGAGAATGTGTGTGTGAGGGAGAGAGGCTTTGTGTGTTTGTGTGTGTGTGTGAGTGAGAGAGGGTGAGTGCGTGTTTTTGTGTGTGTGAGGGAGAGCGGGTGAGTGTGTGTGTGTGTGTTTGTGTGTGGGAGAGAGGGTGAGTGTGTGTGCGGGAGAGTGGAAGATTGTGCATGTGAGAGGGTTTGTGTGAGTGTGAGAGTGTGTGTGAGAGAGAGAGTTTGTGTGTCTGTGTGTGGGGGGGGTGAGAGGTTGCGTGTGCGTGGGGGAGAGAGGTTGAGTGTGTGTGAGGGAGAGAGGTTGAGTGTGTGTGTGAGGGAGAGAGGTTGTGTGTGTGTGTGAGGGAGAGAAGTTGAGGGTGTGTGTCTGTGTGTGTGAGGGAGAGAGGGTGAGTGTGTGTGCGAGGGACAGAGGTTCAGTGTGTGTGTGAGGGAGAGAGGTTGTGTGTGTGTTTGTGTGTGTGTGATGGTGAGAGGGTGTGTGTGAGTGTGAGGGACAGAGAGTGAGTGTTTGTTTGTGTGTGAGTGAGGGAGAGAGGGTGAGTGTGTGTGTAAGGGAGAAAGGTTGAGTGTGTGTGTGAGGGAGAGAGGTTGTGTGTGTGTGTGAGGGAGAAAGGTTGAGCGTGTGTGTGTCTGTGTGTGCGAGGGAGAGAGGGTGAGTGTGTGTTGGAGAGAGGGTGAGTGTGTGTTTGTGTGTGTGTGGGATAGAGGGTGAGTGTGTGAGTGTGAATGAGGGAGAGATGGTGAGTGTGTGTGTGAGGGAGAGAGGGTGAGTGAGTGCATATGATGGAGAAAGTGTGAGTGTGTGATGGAGAGAGGTGAGTGTGTGTATATGTGTGTGTGTGGAAGAGAGGGTGAGTGTATGCGTGTGTGTTTGTGTGTGAGGGAGAGAGGGTGAGTGTGTGATGGAGCGAGGGTGAGTGTGTGTTTGTGTGTGTGAGGGAGAGAGGGTGAGTGTGTGTGTGTGTGCCTGTGTGAGAGAGTGTGTGTGTGTGCATGAGAGAGTTTGAGTGTGTGTGTGCGAGAGAGAGGAAGATTCCGTGTGTGAGTGTGTGTGTGTGTGTGGGTGTGAGAGTGTGTGTAAGAGAGAGAGGTTGCGGGTGTGTTTGGTGGGGGCCGGGGGAGATGTGCCTGTATGTGGGGGTGAGAGGTTGAGTGTGTGTGGGAGAGAAAATATGTGGGAGTATGTGAAAAAGAGAACGTGTGTGTGTGTGTGCATATGTGTAAGATGGGATGTGTGTGTGTGTGTGTGTTTGTGTGTGTGTATGGGACAGAGGCTGAGTTTGTGTGTGTTTTTGTGGGAGAGTGGCTGTGTGTGTGTGCGTGTGTTTGTGTGTGTGTGTCTGTGTGTGAGGGAGAGAGGGTGAGTGTGTGTGTGAGGGACAGAGGGTGAGTGTGTGTGTGTGTGGGAGAGAGTGTGAGTGTGCGATGGAGAGAGGGTGAGTGTGTGTTTGTGTGTGTGTGTGATGGAGAGAGGGTGAGTGTGTGTGTGTGTGCATGAGGGAGAGAGGGTGAGTGTGTGTATGTGTGTGTGATTGTGTGTGTGCGGGAGTGAGGGTGAGTGTATGTGTGTGTGGGTGTGTGCGAGAGCTGGTGAGTGTGTGTGTGGGAGAGACGGTGAGTGTGTGTGAGTGTGCAGGAGAGAGGGGGATTGTGTGGGTTGGAGAGAGAGAGGTTGAGTGTTTGTGAGGCAGTGAAATGTTTAGTGTGTGAGAGAGAGGGTGAAAGTGTCTGAGTGTGAGAGAGAGAATGACTGTGTGTGGGTGTGAGAGAGCGAGCAAGTGAGTGTGTGTGTGTGTGAGAGAGAGAGGGTGAGTGTGTGTTTGTGTGTGTGTGAGGGAGGATGTGTGAGTGTGTGTGTGAGGGAGAGAGGGTGAGTGTGTTTGTGTGTGAGGGAGAGAGGGTGAGTGTTTTTGTGTGTGTGTGAGGGAGAGCGGGTGAGTGTGTGTGTGTGCAGGAGAGAGTGTGAGTGTGTGTGCGGGAGAGTGGAAGATTGTGCGTGTGGGAGGGTGTCTGTGGGTGTGAGAGTGTGTGTGAGAGAGAGAGGTTGTGTGTCTGTGTGAGGGAGAGAGGTTGAGGGTGTGTGTAAGGGAGAGAGGCTGAGTGTTTGTGTGAGGGAGAGAGGTTGTGTCTGTGTGAGGGAGAGAAGTTGAGGGTGTGTGTGTCTGTATGTGTGAGGGAGAGAGGGTGAGTGTGTGTGTGAGGGCCAGAGGTTGAGTGAATGTGTGTGTGTTTGTGGGAGAGAATGTGAGTGTGTGATGGAGAGAGAATGAGTGTGTGTTTGTGTGTGTGTGATGGTGAGAGGGTGAGTGTGTGTGTGTGTGCTGAGGGAGAGAGGGATAATGTGTGTGTGTGTGTGTGTGTTTGCGTGCGTGCGAAACTGAGTGTGAGTGTATGTGTGTGTGGGTGTGTGTGTGCATGCGGGAGTGACGGTGAGTGTACGTGTGTGTGGGTGTGTGCGAGAGCCGGTGAGTGTATGTGTGGGAGACACTGTGAGTGTGTGTGTGTGTGTGTGTGGGATAGAGGGTGAGTGTGTCTGTTTCTGAGAGAGAGGATGAGTGTGTGAATGTGAATGAGGGAGAGAGGGTGAGTGTGTGTGTGAGGGAGAGAGGGTGAGTGAGTGTGTGTGTGTGTTTGTGTGCGGGAGAGAGGGTGAGTGTGTGTGCGGGAGAGTGGAAGATTGTGCATGTGAGAGGGTTTGTGTGAGTGTGAGAGTGTGTGTGAGAGAGAGAGTTTGTGTGTCTGTGTGTGGGGGGGGTGAGAGGTTGTGTGTGCGTGGGGGAGAGAGGTTGAGTGTGTGTGTGAGGGAGAGAGGTTGAGTGTGTGTGTGAGGGAGAGAGGTTGTGTGTGTGTGTGAGGGAGAGAAGTTGAGGATGTGTGTCTGTGTGTGTGAGGGAGAGAGGGTGAGTGTGTGTGCGAGGGACAGAGGTTCAGTGTGTGTGTGAGGGAGAGAGGTTGTGTGTGTGTTTGTGTGTGTGTGATGGTGAGAGGGTGTGTGTGTGTGTGTGAGGGAGAGAGGTTGAGTGTGTGTGTGCAGGAGTGAGGGTGAGTGTATGTGTGTGTGGGTGTGTGAGAGAGACGGTGAGTGTGTGTGCGGGAGAGACAGTGAGTGTGTATGCAGGAGAGAGGGAGATTGTGTGGGCGTGAGAGAGAGAGGTTGAGTATTTGTGAGGAAGTGAAATGTTTAGTGTGTGAGAGAGAGGGTAAGGGTGTCTGTGTGTGAGAGAGAGAATGAGTGTGTGTGGGTGTGAGAGAGAGAGAGAGTGAGTGTGTGTGTGTGAGAGAGGGTGAGTGTGTGTTTGTGTGTGTGTGTTCGGTAGGGAGTGTGAGTGTGTGTGTGTGAGGGAGAGCGGGTGAGTGTGTGTGTGAGGGAGAGAGGGAGAGTGTTTGTTTGTCTGTGTGTGAGGGAGAGAGGGTGAGTGTGTGTGCAAGGGAGAAAGGTTGAGTGTGTGTGTGAGGGAGAGAGTTTGTGTGTGTGTGTGAGGGAGAGAGGTTGAGGGTGTGTGTGTCTGTGTGTGTGAGGGAGAGAGGGTGAGTGTGTGTGTGAGGGACAGAGGTTGAGTGAGTGTGTGTGTGTGGGAGAGAGTGTGATTGTGTGATGGAGAGAGGGTGAGTGTGTGTTTGTGTGTGTGTGATGGTGAGAGGGTGAGTGTGTGTGTGTGAGGGAGAGAAGGAGAATGTGTGTGTGTGTGTGCGCACATGCGTGCGGGTTTGAGGGTGAGTGTATGTTTGTGTGGGTGTGTGCGAGAGCCAGTGAGTCTTTGTGTGGCAGAGATGATGAGTGTGTGTGTGTGTGTGCAGGAGAGAGGGGAATTGTTTGGGCGGGAGAGAGAGAGGTTGAGTGTTTGTGAGGGAGTGAAATGTTTAGTGTGTGAGAGAGTGGGTGAGTGTGTCTGTGTGTGAGAGAGAGAATGAGTGTGTGTGGGTGTGAGAGAGCGAGAGAATGAATGTGTGTGTATGTGAGAGAGAGGGTGAGTGTGTGTTTGTGTGTGTGTGTGAGGTAGGGAGTGTTTGTGTGTGTGTGCGAGAGAGCAAGATTCCGTGAGTGAGTGGGTGTGTTTGTGGGTGTGAGTATGTGTGTAAGAGAGAGAGGTTGTGTGTGTGTGGGGTGGGGGGGAGGGGAGAGGTGCCTGTATGTGGGGGAAAGAGTTTGCATGTGTGTGTGAGGGAGAGAGGTTGAGAGTGTGTGAGGGAGAGAGATTGAGTGTGCATGTGAGGGAGAGAGGATGTGTGTGTTTGTGTGTGTGTGTTTGGGAGAGAGGCTAAGTATGTGTGTGTTCATGTAGGAGAGAGGCTGTGTGTGTTTGTGTGTGTTTGTGTGTGTGTGTGGCAGAGAGTAAGATTGTGCGTGTGTGAGGGTGTGAGAGTGTGTGTAAGGGAGGGAGTTTGTGTGTCTGTGTGTGTTCGGGGGAGAGAGGTTGCTTGTGTGTGGGGGCGAGAGGTTGAGTGTGTGTGTGAGGGAGAGAGGTTGAGTGTGTGTGTGAGGGAGAGAGGCAGTGTGTGTGTGAGGGAGAGAGGTTGTGTGTGTGTGTGAGGGAGAGAGGTAGTGTGTGTGTGAGGGAGAGAGGTTGCTTGTGTGTGTGTGGGAGAAAGGGCGAGTGTGTGTCTGTGTGTGGGATTGAGTTTAAGTGTGTGTGTGGGCGTGGGTCTGAGGAGAAATTGTGCATGTGTGAATGTGTGATGGGAGAGAGGGTGAGTGTGTGTGTGGAGAGAGGATGAGTTTGTGTGTGTGTGTCTGTGTGTTGGGAGAGTGGCTGAGTGTGTTTGTGTGTGTGGGTGTGTGCGCAAGAGAGAGGTTGAGTGTGTGTGTGTGAGGGAGAGAGGGTGAGTGTGTGTCTGAGGGATAGAGGGTGAGTGTGTGATGGAGAAAGGGTGAGTGTGTGTTTGTGTGAGGGAGATAGGGTGAGTGTGTGTGTGTGTGTGTGTGTGTGTGAGTCTGCGGGAGAGGGTGAGTGTGTGTGTGCGGGAGAGAAGAAGATTGTACTTGTGAGAGGGAGTGTGTGTGGGTGTGAGAGTGTTTGTGTGGGGGAGAAAGTTTGAGTGTGTGTTTGGGGGATAGAGGTTGTGTGTGTGTGGGAGAGAAAATATGTGAGAGTATGTGACCAATAGAACGTGTGTTTATGTGTGTCTATGTGTAAGGTGGGGCGTGTGTGTCTGTGTGTGAGAGAGGATGTGTGCGCGTGTGAGAGAGAAAGGGTGAGTGTGTGTGTGTGAGGGAGGGAGGTTGAGTTTGTGTGTGTTTGTCTGTGTGTTGGGAAAGAGGCTGCGTGTGTTTGTGTGTGTGTGAGTGTGGGAGAGAAGTTGAGGGTGTGTGTGTGGGAGAGAGGCTGAGTGTGTGCGCGTCTGCGTGTGTGTGTGCTTATGTGTGTTTGTGTGTGTGTAGGTGTGTGTGTGAGACAGGCTGAGAGTTTGTTTACGTGAGCGTGTGAGAGAGAGGCTGAGTGTGTGTGTGCGTGTGTGTCTGTGTGGGTGGGAGAGACCTGTGTGTGTGTGTGCGTGTGTGTGTGTGTGTGTGTGTGTGCGTGAGAGAGGCTGAGTGTGTGTGTGGGAGAGAGGCTGAGTGTGTGTGTCTGTGTGTGTGTGTGTGTGTGTGTGTGTGTGTGGAATAGAGGCTGAGTGTGTGTGTGTGTGGGTGAGAGGCTGAGTGTGTGTGTGACTGGGAGAGAGGCTGTGTGTGTGTGTGTGTGTGTGTGTGTCTGGGAGAGAGGCTGTGTGTGTGTGTGTGGGAGAGAGGCTGAGTGTGTGTGTGAGTGTATGGGAGAGCCGGTGCGTGTGTGAGCAGGAGAGAGAGAGGTTGAGCGTGTGTGAGGGAGAGAGGTTGAGTGTGTGTGTGAGTGGGAGAGGTTGCATATGTGTGCGTGAAGGAGAGAGGTTGAGTGTGTGTGTGAGGGAGAGAGGTTGTGTGTGTGTGTGAGTGAGAGAGGGTGAGTGTGTGTGTGAGGCAGAGAGGGCGAGTGTGTGTGTGAGGGAGAGTGAGCAGCTGTGTGTGAGAGAGGGTGAGTGTGTCTTTGTGTGAGATAGAGGTTGTGTGTCTGTGCATGGGGGAAAGACTTTGCATGTGTTTGGGGAGAGAGGATGAGTGTGTGTATGAGGGAGAGAGATTGTGTGTGTGTGTGAGGGAGAGAGGTTGTGTGTGTGTGTGGGAGAGAGGTTGAGTGTGTGTGGGAGGGAGAAAGGTTGTGTGTGTGAGTGAGAGAGTGTGAGTGTTCATGTGTGTGTCTGTGTGCATGAGGCAGAGAGTGTGAGTGTGTGTGTGAGGCAGAGAGGGCGAGTGTGTGTGTGTGTGTGATGAAGCGAGTGCGAGTGTTTGTGGAGAGAAGGTGAGTGTGTGTTTGCATGTGTGTGAGGGAGAGAGGGTGAGTGTATGTGTTTGTGTTTGTGTGTGAGGGAGAGAGGGTGAGTGTGTGATGGAGAGAGGGTGAGTGTGTGTTTGTGTGTGTGTGTGAGGGAGAGAGGGTGAGTGAATGTGTGTGTGTTTGAGTGTGTGTGTGCGGGAGAGAGGAAGATTCTGTGTGTGAGTGGGTGTGTGTATGGGTGTGAGAGTGTGTGTAAGAGAGAGATGTTGCGTGTGTCTGTGGGGGGGAGAGAGTTTGCATCTGTGTGAGGGACAGGAATTGTGTGTTTGAAGGAGAGACGTTGAGTGTGTGTGAGGCAGAGAAGTTGCGTGTGTGAGGGAGAGAGGTTGAGTGTGTGTGGGAGAGAAAATATGTGGGAGTATGTGGAAAAGAGAAATTGTGTGTGTGTGAGGGTGTATGTGTAAAATGAGGTGTGTGTGTGTGTGTGTCTGAGAGAGGATGGAAGTGTGTGTGTGTGTGTGAGTGAGAGAGTCTGTGTATGTGTGTGTGTGTGTGTGTGTGCGGGAGAGAGGCTGTGTGTGTGTGTGTTTGTGTGTGTGTGGGAGAGAGGCTG
Organism: Carcharodon carcharias; assembly: GCF_017639515.1. Lineage (NCBI taxonomy): Eukaryota > Metazoa > Chordata > Chondrichthyes > Lamniformes > Lamnidae > Carcharodon > Carcharodon carcharias. Next base: position 144,363,786 of record NC_054468.1, read on the forward strand.
AGTGTGTGTATGTGTGTGTGTGTGTGTGGCAGAGAGGCCTAGAGTGTGTGTGCAGGAGGGAGAGAGGTTACGCATGCGTGTGAAGGAGAGAGGTTGAGTATGTGTGTGAGGGAGAGAAGTTGTGTGTGTGAGAGGGAGAGAGGTTGAGTGTGTGTGTGAGGGAGAGAGGTTGGATGTGTGTTTGTGATGTAGAGAGTGCGAATGTGTGATGGAGAGAGGATGAGTGTGTGTTTGTATGTGTGTGAGGGAGAGTGGTTGAGATTGTGTCTGTGTGTTGCGAAAGAGGCTGAGTGTGTGTGTGAGTGTGGGAGATAGGTTGAGTGTGTGTGTGTGGGAGAGAGGCAGAGTGTGTGCACGTGTGTGTGTGTGTATGTGTGTGTGCGTGTAGGTGTGTGCGTGAGAGAGGCTGAGAGTTTGTTTATGTGTGCATGTGAGAGAGAGGCTGAGTGTGTGTGTGTGTGGGAGTGAGACTGTGTGTGTGTGTGTGTGTGTGTGGGTGGGAGAGAGGCTGTGTGTGTGTGTGTCTGTGTGTGTATGTGTGCGTGTGAGAGAGGCTGAGTGTGTGCGTGGGAGCGAGGCTGAGGTTGTGTGTGTGGAGAGAGTCTGTGTGTGAGTGTGTGTGTGTGTTTGTGGGATAGAGGCTGAGTGTGTGTGTGTCTGGGCGAGAGGCTGTGTGTGTGTGTGTCTGTGTGTGTGTGTGGGTGTGTGGGATAGAGGCTGTGTGTGTGTATGTGTGTTTTGGAGAGAGGCTGAGTGTATGTGTGAGTGTATGGGAGAGCCGGTGTGTGTGTGGGCAGGAGAGAGAGAGGTTGAGTGTGTGTGTGAGTGGGAGAGGTTGCGTATGTGTGCGTGAAGGAGAGAGGTTGAGTGTGTGTGTGAGGGAGACAGGTTGTGTGTGTGTGTGAGTGAGAGAGGGTGAGTGTGTGTGTGTGTCTGTGTGTGTGAGTCAGAGAGGGTGAGTGTGTGTGTGAGGGAGAGTGCGTGAGTGTGTGTGAGAGAGGGTGAGTGTGTCTGTCTGTGAGATAAAGGTTGTGTGTCTGTGTGGGGGGGAGATGTTGCGTGTGCTTATGGGAGAGAGGTTGAGTGTGTGTGTCAGAGAGAGAGGTTGAGTGTGTGTGATGGAGAGAGGTTGTGTGTGTGTGTGAGGGAGAGAGGTTGAGTGTGTGTGTAAGGGAGAAGTTGTGTGTGTGCGTGAGTGAGAGAGGGTGAGTGTGTGTGGGTGACTGTGTGTGTGAGGGAGAGAGGGTGGGTGTGTGTGTGAGGCAGAGAGGGCGGGTGTGTGTGTGTGATGGAGAGAGTGCGAGTGTGTTATGGAGAGAGGGTGAGTGTGTGTTTGTATGTGTGTGAGGGAGAGAGGGTGAGTGTATGTGTGTGTGTTTGAGTGTGTGTGTGTGAGGGAGAGAGTGTGAGTGTGTGTGTGTGCGAGAGAGAGGAAGATTCTGTGTGTGAGTGCGTGTGTGTGTGGGTGTGAGAGTGTGTGTAAGAGAGAGAGGTTGTGTGTGTGTGTGGGGAGAGAGTTTGCATCTGTGTTTGAGGGAGAGAGTTTATGTGTGTGTGTGAAAGAGAGAAGTTGAGTGTCTGTGTGAGGCAGAGAAGTTGTGTGTGTGTGAGGGAGAGAGGTTGAGTGTGTGTGGTAGAGAAAATATGTGGGAGTATGTGAAAAAGAGAAATAGTGTGTGTGAGTGTGTGTGTGCGTGTGTGTGTGTTTATGTGTAAAATAGGGTGTGTATGTCTGTGTCTGAGAGAGGATGTATGTGTGTGTGCGTGTGAGAGAGACTCTGTGTATGTGTGCGTGTGTGTGATGGAGAGAGGCTAAGTGTGTGTGTGTTTGTTTGGGAGAGAGGCTGTGTGTGTGTTGTGTTTGTGTGTGTGTGTGTGGGAGAGAAGATTAGTGTGTGTGTGTGTGTGTGTTTGGGAGAGAGGCCTAGTGTGTGTGTGTGGGAAGGGGAGCGGTTGTGTACGCCTGTGAAGGAGAGAGGTTGAGTGTGTATGTGAGGGAGAGAAGTTGTGTGTGTGTGTGAGGGAGAGAGGTTGCATGTGTGTGTGTGATGGAGAGAGTGCAAGTGTGTGATGGAGAGCGGGTGATTGTGTGTTTGTATGTGTGTGAGGGAGAGAGAGTGAGAGTATGTGTGTGTGTTTTTGTTTGAGGGAGGGAGGGTGAGTGAGTGATGGAGAGAGGCTGTGTGTGTGTGTTTGTTTGTGTGTTTGTGTGTGGGAGAGAAGCTTAGTGTGTGTGTGTGTGTGTGTTTGGGAGAGAGGCCTACTGTGTGTGTGTGGGAAGGAGAGAGGTTGCGTATGCCTGTGAAGGAGAGAGGTTGAGTGTGTATATGAGGGAGAGAAGTTGTGTGTGTGTGTGAGGGAGAGAGGTTGCATGTGTGTGTGTGATGGAGAGAGTGCGAGTGTGTGATGGAGAGAGGGTCAGTGTGTGTTTGTATGTGTGTGAGGGAGAGAGAGTGAGTGTATGTGTGTGTTTTTGTGTGTGAGGGAGAGAGGGTGAGTGAGTGATGGAGAGAGGGTGAGTGTGTGTTTGTGTGTGTGTGTGTGAGGGAGAGAGGGTGAGTATATGTGTGTGTGTTTGAGTGTGTGTGTGTGTGCGGGAGAGAGTGTGAGTGTGTGTGTGCAAGAGAGAGAGGAAGATTCTGTGTGTGAGTGGGTGTGTGTGTGGGTGTGGGAGAGACTTTGAGCGTGTGTGTGTGAGGGAGAGAGTGTGAGTGTGTGTGTGAGGGATAGAGGGTGAGTGTGTGATGGAAAAAAGGTGAGTGTGTGTGTGTGTGAGGGAGAGAGGGTGAGTGTGTGTTTGTGTGTGTCTGTGTGTGTGTGTGAGTCTGCGGGAGAGGGTGAGTGTGTGTGTGTGGGAGAGAAGAAGATTGTACATGTGAGATGGTGTGTGTGTGCGTGTGAGAGTGTGTGTGAGAGACTGAGGTTGCGTGTGTGTGTGCGGGGGGAGAGGTTTCTTGTAGAACGTGTGTGTATGTGTGTCTATGTGTAAGGTGGGGTGTGTGTGTCTGTGTGTGAGAGAGGATGTGTGTGCATGTGAGAGAGAAAGGGTGAGTGTGTGTGTGTGTGTCTGTGGGTGAGGGAGGGAGGTTGAGTTTGTGTGTTTGTGTCTGTGTGCTGGGAAAGAGGCTGAGTGTGTTTGTGTGTGTGTGAGTTTGGGAGAGAAGTTGTGTGTGTGTGTGGGAGAGAGGCTGAGTGTGTGCGTGTGTACGTGCATGCGTGTGTGTGTGCGTATGTGTGTATGTGTAGGTGTGTGTGTGAGAGAGGCTGAGAGTTTGTTTACGTGTGTGTGTGAGAGAGAGGCTGAGTGTGTGTGTGTGTGTGTGTGTGTCTGTGTGGGTGGGAGAGACCTGTGTGTGTGTGTGTGTGTATGTGTGTGTGTGTGTGCCCGAGAGAGGCTGAGAGTGTGTGTGGGAGAGAGGCTGAGTGTGTGTGTGTGGAGAGAGTCTGTGTGTGTGTGTTTGTGGGATAGAGGCTGAGTGTGTGTGTGTGGGTGAGAGGCTGAGTGTGTGTGTGTCTGGGTGAGAGGCTGTACGTGTTTGTGTGTGTGTGTGTGGGAGAGAGGCTGTGTGTGTGTGTGTGTATGTGTGTGTGGGAGAGAGGCTGAGTGTGTGTGTGTGAGTGTATGGGAGAGCCGGTGTGTGTGTGGGCAGGAGAGAGAGAGGTTGAGTGTGTGTGAGGGAGAGAGGTTGAGTGTGTGTGTGAGTGGGAGAGGTTGCATAAATGTGCGTGAAGGAGAGAGGTTGAGTGTGTGTGTGAGGGAGAGATGTTGTGTGTTTGTGTGACTGAGAGAGGGTGAGTGTGTGTGTGTGTCTGTGTGTGTGAGGCAGAGAGGGTGAGTGTGTGTGTGAGGGAGAGCAGGCGGTTGTGTTTGAGAGAGGGTGAGTGTGTCTGTGTGTGAGATAGAGGTTGTGTGTCTGTGCGTGGGGGAACGATTTTGCGTGTGTTTGGGGGAGAGAGGTTGAGTGTGTGTGTGAGGGAGAGAGGTTGAGTCTGTGTGTGAGGGAGAGAGGTTGTGTGTGTGTGTGAGGGAGAGAGGTTGAGTGTGTGTGTGAGGGAGAAAGGTTGTGTGTGTGTGTGAGTGAGAGGGTGTGAATGTTTGTGTGTGTGTCTGTGTGCATGAGGGAGAGAGGGTGAGTGTGTGTGTGAGGCAGAGAGGGCAAGTGTGTGTGTGTGTGTGATGAAGCGAGTGCGAGTGTTTGATGGAGAGAGGGTGAGTGTGTGTTTGCATGTGTGTGAGGGAGAGAGGGTGAGTGTATGTGTGTGTGTTTGTGTGTGAGGGTGAGAGGGTGAGTGTGTGATGGAGAGAGGGTGAGTGTGTGTTTGTGTGTGTGTGTGAGGGAGAGAGGGTGAGTGTATGTGTGTGTGTTTGAGTGTGTTTGCGCGGGAGAGAGTGTGAGTGTGTGTGTGCGAGAGAGAGGAAGATTCTGTGTGTGAGGGGGGTGTGTATGGGGGTGAGAGTGTGTGTAAGAGAGAGATGTTGCGTGTGTCTGTGGGGGAGAGAGTTTGCATCTGTGTGTGAGGGACAGAAATTGTGTCTGTGTGTGTGAAGGAGAGACGTTGAGTGTGTGTGTGAGGCAGAGAGGTTGTGTGTGTGAGGGAGAGAGGTTGAGAGTGTGTGGGAGAGAAAATATGTGGGAGTATGTGGAAAAGAGAAATTGTGTGTGTGTGTGTGTGTGTATGTGTAAGATGGGGTGCGTGTGTTTGTGTCTGAGAGAGGATGGATGTGTGTGTGTGAGAGAGAGAGTTTGTGTGTGTGTGTGTGTGTGTGCGGGAGAGAGGCTGAGTGTGTGTGTGTTTGTGTGGGAGAGAGGCTGTGTGTGTGTGTGTGTTTGTGTGTGTGTGTGTGGGAGAGAGGCTGAGTGTGTGTGTGTGTGTGTGTGGGAGAGAGGCCTAGTGTCTGTGTGCGGGAGGGAGAGAGGTTGCGTATGCATGTGAAGGAGAGAGGTTGAGTATGTGTGTGAGGGAGAGAAGTTGTGTGTGTGTGAGAGGGAGAGAGGTTGAGTGTGAGTGTGAGGGAGAGAGGTTGCATGTGTGTGTGATGTAGAGAGTGCAAGTGTGTGATGGAGAGTGGTTGAGTGTGTGTGTGTGTGTTGGGAAAGAGGCTGAGTGTGTGTGTGTGAGTGTGGGAGAGAGGTTGAGTGTGTATGTGTGGGAGAGAGGCTGAGTGTGTGTGCGTGTGTGTGCGTGCGTGTGTGTGTGTGTACGTGTGTGTGTGTGTAGGTGTGCGCGTTAGAGAGGCTGAGAGTTTATTTATGTGTGCATGTGAGAGAGAGGCCGAGTGAGTGTGTGTGTGGGAGTGAGGCTGTGTGTGTGTCTGTGTGTGTATGTGTGCGTGTGAGAGAGGCTGAGTGTGTGTGTGGGAGAGAGGCTGAGTGTGTGTGTGTGTGTGGAGAGAGTCTGTGTGTGAGTGTGTGTGTGTGTTTGTGGGATAGAGGCTGAGTGTGTGTGTATCTAGGCAAGAGGCTGTGTGTGTGTGTGTGTGTGTGTGTGTGTCGGTGTGTGGGAGAGAGGCTGTGTGTGTGTGTGTATGTGTGTGTTGGAGAGAGGCTGAGTGTATGTGTGAGTGTATGGGAGAGCCGGTGTGTGTGGGGGCAGGAGAGAGAGAGGTTGAGTGTGTGTGTGAGTGGGAGAGGTTGCGTATGTGTGCGTGCAGAAGAGAGGTTGAGTGTGTGTGAGGGAGAGAGGTTGTGTGTGTGTATGAGTGAGAGAGGGTGAGTGTGTGTGTGTGTCTGTGTGTGTGAGGCAGAGAGGGCGAGTGTGTGTGTGAGGGAGAGTGGGCGGCTGTGTGTGAGAGAGGATGAGTGTGTCTTTGTGTGAGATAGAGGTTGTGTGTCTGTGCATGGGTGAAAGACTTTGTGTGTGTTTGGGAGAGAGAGGATGAGTGTGTGTGGGAGGGAGAAAGGTTGTGTGTGTGAGTGAGAGAGTGTGAGTGTTCGTGTGTGTGTCTGTGTGCGTGAGGCAGAGAGTGTTAGTGTCTGTGTGAGGCAGAGAGGGCGAGTGTGTGTGTGTGTGATGAAGCGAGTGCGAGTGTTTGTGGAGAGAGGGTGAGTGTGTGTTTGCATGTGTATGAGGGAGAGAGGATGAGTGTATGTGTTGTGTTTGTGTGTGAGGGAGAGAGGGTGAGTGTGTGATGGAGAGAGGGTGAGTGTGTGTTTGTGTGTGTGTGTGAGGGAGAGAGGGTGAGTGTATGTGTGTGTGTTTGAGTGTGTGTGTGCGGGTGAGAGTGTGAGTGTGTGTGTGCGAGAGAGAGGAAGATTCTGTGTGTGAGTGGGTGTGAGAGTGTGTGTAAGAGAGAGATGTTGTGTGTGTCTGTGGGGGGGAGAGAGTTTGCATCTGTGTGAGGGACAGGAATTGTGTGTGTGTGTGAAGGAGAGACGTTGAGTGTGTGTGTGAGGCAGAGAGTTTGCGTGTGTGAGGGAGAGAGTTTGAGTGTGTGTGGGAGAGAAAATATGTGGGAGTATGTGGAAAAGAGAAATTGTGTGTGTGCGGGTGTATGTGTAAGATGGGGTGTGTGTGTGTGTGTCTGAGAGAGGATGGATGTGTGTGTGTGTGTGTGAGAGACTGTGCATGTGTGTGTGTGTGTGTGTGTGTGTGCGGGAGAGAGGCTGTGTGTGTGTGTGTGTTTGTGTGTGTGTGGGAGAGAGGCTGAGTGTGTGTGTGTGTGCGTGTGTGTGTGTGTGTGGCAGAGAGGCCTAGAGTGTGTGTGCAGGAGGGTGAGAGGTTGCGCATGCGTGTGAAGGAGAGAGTTTGAGTATGTGTGTGAGGGAGAGAAGTTGTGTGTGTGTGAGAGGGAGAGAGGTTGAGTGTGTGTGTGAGGGAGAGAGGTTGGATGTGTGTGTGTGATGTAGAGAGTGCGAGTGTGTGATGGAGAGAGGATGAGTGTGTGTTTGTATGTGTGTGAGGGAGAGTGGGTGAGATTGTGTCTGTATGTTGGGAAAGAGGCTGAGTGTGTGTGTGAGTGTGGGAGAAATGTTGAGTGTGTGTGTGTGGGAGAGAGTGTGTGCGCGTGTGTGTGTGTGTATGTGTGTGTGTGTGTGTAGGTGTGTGCGTGAGAGAGGCTGAGAGTTTGTTTATGTGTGCATGTGAGAGAGAGGCTGAGTGTGTGTGTGTGTGGGAGTGAGACTGTGTGTGTGTGTGTGTGTGTGTGTGGGCAGGAGAGAGAGAGGATGAGTGTGTGTGAGTGGGAGAGGTTGCGTATGTGTGCGTGAAGGAGAGAGGTTGAGGGTGTGTGTGAGGGAGACAGGTTGTGTGTATGTGAGTGAGAGAGGGTGAGTGTGTGTGTGTTTGTGTGTGTGTGAGGCAGAGAGGGTGAGTGTGTGTGTGAGGGAGAGTGGGTGAGTGTGTGTGAGAGAGGGTGAGTGTGTCTGTGTGTGAGATAGAGGTTGTGCGTCTGTGTGGGGGGGAAGATGTTGCGTGTGCTTATGGGAGAGAGGTTGAGTGTGTGTGTCAGAGAGAGAGGTTGAGTGTGTGTGTGTGAGGGAGAGAGGTTGAGTGTGTGTGTAAGGGAGAAGTTGTGTGTGTGTGTGAGTGAGAGAGGGTGAGTGTGTGTGGGTGACTGTGTGTGTGAGGGAGAGAGGGTGGGTGTGTGTGTGAGGCAGAGTGGGCGGGTGTGTGTGTGTGATGGAGAGAGTGCGAGTGTGTTATGGAGAGAGGGTGAGTGTGTGTTTGTATGTGTGTGAGGGAGAGAGGGTGAGTGTATGTGCGTGTGTTTGAGTGTGTGTGTGTGAGGGAGAGAGTGTGAGTATGTATGTGCGAGAGAGAGGAAGATTCTGTGTGTGAGTGCGTGTGTGTGTGGGTGTGAGAGTGTGTGTAAGAGAGAGAGGTTGCGTGTGTGTGGGGAGAGAGTTTGCATCTGTGTTTGAGGGAGAGAGTTTATGTGTGATGTGAAAGAGAGAAGTTGAGTGTCTGTGTGAGGCTGAGAAGTTGTGTGTGTGTGAGGGAGAGAGTTTGAGTGTGTGTGGTAGAGAAAATATGTGGGAGTATGTGGAAAAGAGAAATTGTGTGTGTGTGCGGGTGTATGTGTAAGATGGGTTGTGTGTGTGTGTGTCTGAGAGAGGATGGATGTGTGTGTGTGTGTGAGAGAGAGTCTGTGTATGTGTGTGTGTGTGTGTGCGGGAGAGAGGCTGTGTGTGTGTGTGTGTGTTTGTGTGTGTGTGGGAGAGAGGCTGAGTGTGTGTGTATGTGTGTGTGTGTATGTGTGGCAGAGAGGCCTAGAGTGTGTGTGCAGGAGGGAGAGAGGTTGCGCATGCCTGTGAAGGAGAGAGGTTGAGTATGTGTGTGAGGGAGAGAAGTTGTGTGTGTGTGAGAGGGAGAGAGGTTGAGTGTGTGTGTGAGGGAGAGAGGTTGGATGTGTGTTTGTGATGTAGAGAGTGCGAGTGTGTGATGGAGAGAGGATGAGTGTGTGTTTGTATGTGTGTGAGGGAGAGTGGTTGAGATTGTGTCTGTGTGTTGGGAAAGAGGCTGAGTGTGTGTGTGAGTGTGGGAGAAAGGTTGAGTGTGTGTGTGTGGGAGAGAGGCAGAGTGTGTGCGCGCGTGTGTGTGTGTATGTGTGTGTGTGTGTGTGGGTGTGTGCGTGAGAGAGGCTGAGAGTTTGTTTATGTGTGCATGTGAGAGAGAGGCAGAGTGTGTGTGTGTGTGGGAGTGAGACTGTGTGTGTGTGTGTGTGGGTGGGAGAGAGGCTGTGTGTGTGTGTCTGTGTGTGTATGTGTGCGTGTGAGAGAGGCTGAGTGTGTGCGTGGGAGAGAGGCTGAGGTTGTGTGTGTGGAGAGAGTCTGTGTGTGAGTGTGTGTGTGTGTTTGTGGGATAGAGGCTGAGTGTGTGTGTGTCTGGGTGAGAGGCTGTGTGTGTGTGTGTCTGTGTGTGTGGGTATGTGGGAGAGAGATTGTTTGTGTGTACGTGTGTTTTGGAGAGAGGCTGAGTGTATCTGCGAGTGAATGGGAGAGCCGGTGTGTGTGTTGGCAGGAGAGAAAGAGGATGAGTGTGTGTGTGAGTGGGAGAGGTTGCGTATGTGTGCGTGAAGGAGAGAGGTTGAGCGTGTGTGTGAGGGAGACAGGTTGTGTGTGTGTGTGAGTGAGAGAGGGTGAGTGTGTGTGTGTGTCTGTGTGTGTGAGGCAGAGAGGGTGAGTGTGTGTGTGAGGGAGAGTGGGTGAGTGTTTGTGAGAGAGGGTGAGTGTGTCTGTGTGTGCGATAGAGGTTGTGCGTCTGTGTGGGGGGGAAGATGTTGCGTGTGCTTATGGGAGAGAGGTTGAGTGTGTGTGTCAGAGAGAGAGGTTGAGTGTGTGTGATGGAGAGAGGTTGTGTGTGTGTGTGTGAGGGAGAGAGGTTGAGTGTGTGTGTAAGGGAGAAGTTGTGTGTGTGTGTGAGTGAGAGAGGGTGAGTGTGTGTGTGTGACTGTGTGTGTGAGGGAGAGAGGGTGGGTGTGTGTGTGAGGCAGAGAGGGCAAGTGTGTGTGTGTGATGGAGAGAGTGCGAGTGTGTTATGGAGAGAGGGTGAGTGTGTGTTTGTATGTGTGTGAGGGAGAGAGGGTGAGTATGTGTGTGCGAGAGAGAGGAAGATTCTGTGTGTGAGTGGGTGTGTGTGTGGGTGTGAGAGTGTGTGTAAGAGAGAGAGGTTGCGTGTGTGTGTGGGGAGAGAGTTTGCATCTGTGTTTGAGGGAGAGAGTTTATGTGTGTGTGTGAAAGAGAGAAGTTGAGTGTCTGTGTGAGGCAGAGAGGTTGTGTGTGTGTGAGGGAGAGAGGTTGAGTGTGTGTGGGAGAGAAAATATGTGGGAGTATGTGGAAAAGAGAAATTGTGTGTTTGTGCGTGTGTATGTGTAAGATGGGGTGCGTGTGTTTGTGTCTGAGAGAGGATGGATGTGTCTGTGTGTGAGAGAGAGTTTGTGTGTGTGTGTGTGTGTGTGTGTGTGCGGGAGAGAGGCTGAGTGTGTGTGTGTTTGTGTGGGAGAGAGGCTGTGTGTGTGTGTGTGTTTGTGTGTGTGTGTGTGTGGGAGAGAGGCCTAGTGTGTGTGTGCGGGAGGGAGAGAGGTTGCGTATGCATGTGAAGGAGAGAGGTTGAGTATGTGTGTGAGGGAGAGAAGTTGTGTGTGTGTGAGAGGGAGAGAGGTTGAGTGTGAGTGTGAGGGAGAGAGGTTGCATATGTGTGTGTGATGTAGAGAGTGCAGGTGTGTGATGGAGAGAGGGTGAGTGTGTGTTTGTATGTGTGGGAGAGTGGTTGAATTTGTGTCTGTGTGTTGGGAAAGAGGCTGAGCGTGTGTGTGTGAGTGTGGGAGAGAGGTTGAGTGTGTGTGTGTGGGAGAGAGGCTGAGTGGGTGCGCGTGTGTGTGCGTGCGTGTGTGTGCGTGTATGTGTGTGTTTGTGTAGGTGTGCGCGTGAGAGAGGCTGAGAGTTTATTTATGTGTGCATGTGAGAGAGAGGCCGAGTGAGTGTGTGTGTGGGAGTGAGGCTGTGTGTGTGTCTGTGTGTGTATGTGTGCGTGTGAGAGAGGCTGAGTGTGTGTGTGGGAGAGAGGCTGAGTGTGTGTGTGTGTGTGGAGAGAGTCTGTGTGTGAGTGTGTGTGTGTGTTTGTGGGATAGAGGCTGAGTGTGTGTGTGTCTGGGCAAGAGGCTGTGTGTGTGTGTGTGGGTTTGTGGGAGAGAGGCTGTGTGTGTGTGTGAGTGTATGGGAGAGCCGGTGTGTGTGGGGGCAGGAGAGAGAGATGTTGAGTGTGTGTGAGAGAGAGAGGGTGAGTGTGTGTGTGAGGGAGAGAGGTTGAGTGTGTGTGTGAGTGGGAGAGGTTGCGTATGTGTGCGTACAGGAGAGAGGTTGAGTGTGTGTGAGGGAGAGAGTTTGTGTGTGTATGTGAGTGAGAGAGCGTGAGTGTGAGTGTGTGTCTGTGTGTGTGAGGCAGAGAGGGCGAGTGTGTGTGTGAGGGAGATTGGGTGAGTGTGTGTGAGAGAGGGTGAGTGTGTCTGTGTGTGAGATAGAGGTTGTGCGTCTGTGTGGGGGGGAAGATGTTTTTAGCGTGTGCCTATGGGAGAGAGGTTGAGTGTGTGCATCAGAGAGAGAGGTTGAGTGTGTGTGATGGAGAGAGGTTTTTTGTGTGTGTGTGCGTGAGGGATAGTGGGTGAGTGTGTTTGAGAGAGGGTGAGTGTGTCTGTGTTTTAGATAGAGGTTGTGTGTCTGAGTGTGGGGGGTAAGATGTTGCGTGTGTTTGGGGGAGAGAGGTTGAGTGTGTGTGTGATCCAGAGAGGTTGAGTGTGTGCGTGAGGGAGAAAGGTTGTGTGTGTGTGAGAGTGAGAGAGGGTGGGTGTGTGTGTGTCTGTGTGTGTGAGGGAGAGAGGATGGGTGTGTGTGTGAGGCAGAGAGGGCGAGTGTGTGTGCGTGATGAAGAGAGTGCGAGTGTGTGATGGAGAGAGGGTGAGTGTGTGTTTGTGTGTGTGTGAGGGAGAAAGGGTGAGTGTATGTGTGTGTGTTTGAGTGTGTGTGTGTGCAGGAGAGTGTGAGTGTGTGTGTGTGAGAGAGAGGAAGATTCTGTGTGTGAGTGGGTGTGTGTGTGGGTGTGAGAGTGTGTGTAAGAGAGAGAGGTTGCGTGTGTGTGGGGGGGGAGAGAGTTTGCATCTGTGTTTGAGGGAGAGAGTTTGTGTGTGTGTGTGAAGGAGAGAAGTTGAGTGTTGAGAGTATGTGAAGTTGAGAGAAAATATGTGGGAGTATGTGAAAAAGAGAAATTGTGTGTTTGTGTGTGTGTGTATGTGTAAGATGTGGTGTGTATGTCTGTGTCTCAGACAGGATGTATGTGTGTGTGTGTGAGAGAGAGAGAGTCTGTGTATGTGTTTGTGTGTGTGTGTGTGTGTGTGTGTGTGTGTGCGGGAGAGAGGCTGAGTGTGTGTGTCTTTGTTTGGGAGAGAGGCAGTGTGTGTGTGTGTGTTTGTGTGTGTGTGTGTGGGAGATAAGCTGAGTGTGTGTGTGGGGGGGGGTGGAGAGAGGCCTAGTGTGTGTGTGTGGGAGGGAGAGATGTTGCGTATGCCTGTGAAAGAGAGAGGTTGAGTGTGTGTGTGAGGGAGAGAAGTTGTGTGTGTGTGAGGGAGAGAGGTTGCATGTGTGTGTGTGATGGAGAGAGTGCGAGTGTGTGATGGAGAGAGGGTGAGTGTGTGTTTGTATGTGTGTGAGGGAGAGAGGGTGGGTGATTGATGGAGAGAGGGTGAGTGTGTGTTTGTGTGTGTGTGTGAGGGAGAGAGGGTGAGTATATGTGTGTGTGCTTGAGTGTGTGTGTCTGCGGGAGAGAGTGTGAGTGTGTGTGTGTGAGAGAGAAGAAGATTCTGTGTGTGAGTGGGTGTGTGTGTGTGGGTGTGAGAGTGTGTGTAAGTGAGAGAGGTTGCGTGTGTGTGTGGGGGAGGGAGTTTGCATCTGTGTGTGAGGGAGAGAGGCTGTGTGTGTGTATGAAGGATAGAGTTTGAGTGTATGTGTGAGGCTCAGTATTTGCGTGTGTGTGAGGGAGAGAGTTTGAGTGTGTGGGGTAGAGAAAATATGTAGGAGTATGTGAAAAAGAGATTTTGTGTGCGTGTGTGTGTGTTTGTGTATGTGTAAGATGGGGTTTGTGTGTCTGTGTGTGTGAGAGGATGTGTGTGTGTGTGTGTGATGGAGAGAGCCTGTGTGTGTGGGGGGGGGGGGGCGGGAGAGAGGCTGTGTGTGTGTGTTTGTGTGTGTGTGTGGAAGAGCGGCTGAGTATGTGTGTGTGTGTGAGAGAGAGGCCTTGTGAGTGTATGTGTGAGGCAGAGAGGTTGCATGTGTGTGAAGGAGAGAGGTTGAGTGTGTGTGTGAGGGAGAGAAGTTGTGTGTGTGTGAGGGAGAGAGGTTGAGTGTGTGTGTGAGGGAGAGAGGTTGCCTGTGTGTGTGAGGGAGAGAGGTTGCGTATGTGTGTGAAGGAGAGAAGTTGAGAATGTGTGTGAGGGAGGGAAGTTGTGTGTTTGTGTGAGGGAGAGAGATTGAGTGTGTGTTGGAGGGAGCGAGGATAAGTGTTTGTGTGTGAACGAGAGATGTTGCATGTGTGTGTTGGGGAGAGAGGTTGAGTGTGTGTGTAAGGGAGAGAGGTTGAGTGTGTGTGAGGGAGAGAGGTTGAGTGTGTATGGGAGAGAAAATATGTGGGAGTATGTGACACAGAGAATGTGTGTGTGTGTGTGTACGTGTAAGATGGTGTGAGTGTGTCTGTGTGTGAGAGAGGATGTGTGTGTGTGTGAGAGAGAAAGTGTGAGTGTGTGTGTGTGAGACAGAGGGAGCTTGAGTGTGTGTGCGGGCTTGGGTCTGAAGCAGACTGTGTGTGTGTGTGTTAGTGTGTGATGGGAGAGTGGCTAAGTGTGTGTGTGAGAGAGAGGATGAGTTTGTTTGTGTGTGTCTGTGTGTTGGGAGATAGGATGAGTGTGTTTGTGTGTGTGTGAGTGTGGGAGAGAGGTTGAGTGTGTGTGTGTGGGAGAGAGATTGAGTTTGTGTGCATGTGTGTGTGCTTGTGTGTGTTTGTGTGTGTGTGTTTAGGCATTTGTGTGATAGAGGCTGAGAGAGTGAGTGTTTGTGTGTGTGTGAGAGAGGCTCAGTGTGTGTGTGTGGGAGAGAGGCTGTGTGTGTGTGTGAGTGTGTGTGTGTGTGAGTGGGAGAGAGGTTGTGTGTGTGTGTGTCTGTGTGTTTGTGTGTGGGAGAGAGGCTGAGTGTGCGGGAAAGAGGCCATGTGTGTGAGTGTCTTTGTGTGTGTGTGGGAGAGCTGCTGAGGGTGTGTGTGTGTGTGTGTGCGGGATAGAGGCTGGGTGTGTGTGAGTGTGTGTGTGGGAGAGCCGGCGTGTGTGTGTTCAGGAGAGAGGGTAAGTGTGTGGGTGAGAGAGAGAGGTTGAGTGTGTGTGAGGGAGAGAGGTTGAGTGTGTGAGAGAGAGGGTGAGTGTGTCTGTGTCTGTGTGTGAGAGGGAGAAAGGGTGAGTGTGTGTGTGAGGGAGAGAGGGTGAGTGTGTGTGTGTGTGACGGAGAATGGGTGTGTGTATGTGTGTATGTTTTTGTGTAAGTGAGAGCGGTTGAGTGTGTAATAGAGAGAGGTTGAGTGTGTATTTGTGTGTGTGTGAGGGAGAGAGGTTGAGTGTCTGTGTGTGTGTGGGAGAGAGGGTGAGTGCGAGTGTGCAAGAGCGAGGAAGGTTCTGTGTGTGCGAGGGTGTGTGTGTGGGTGTGAGAGTTTGTGCATATGTGTAAGATGGGATGTGTGTGTCTATGTGTGAGATAGGATGTGTGTATGTATGTGTGTGCGTCTGTGTGTGTTTCTGGGTGTGAAAGGGAGAATGACTGTGTGTTCGTGTGGGAGAGAGGCTGTGTGTGTTTGTGTGTGTATGTGTGGGAAAGAGGCTGAGTGTGTGTGTTTGAGGGAGAGATGGTGAGTGTGTGTGTGAGTGAAAGCGGGTGAGTGTGTGCGTATGAGGGAGAGAGTGTGAGTGTGTGATGGAGAGAGGGTGAGTGTGTGTCTGTGTGTGTGAGGGAGAGAGGGTGAGTGTGTGTGTGTGAGGGAGAGAGTGTGAGTGTGGGATGGAGAGAGGGTGAGTGTGTGTTTGTGTGTGGGAGAGATGGTGAGTGCGTGTGTGAGGGAGAGACGTTGAGTGTGTGTGCGGCAGAGAGGTTGCGTGTGTGAGGGAGAGAGGTTGAGTGTGTGTGGGAGAGAAACTATGTGGGAGTATGTGGAAAAGGGAAATTGTGTGTGTGTCCGTGTGTATGTGTAAGATGGGGTGTTTGTGTCTGTGTCTGAGAGAGGATGGATGTGTGTGTGTGTCTGTGTGTGTGTGAGAGAGAGAGTCTGTGTATGTGTTTGTGTGTGTGTGCTGGAGAGAGGCTGAGTGTGTGCTTTTGTGTGGGAGAGAGGCTGTGTGTGTGTGTGTTTGTGTGTGTGTGTGGGAGAGAGGCTGAGTGTGTGTGTGTGTCTGTGTGGGAGAGAGTCCTAGTGTGTGTGTGCGGGAGGGAGAGAGGTTGCGTATGCATGTGAAGGAGAGAGGTTGAGTATGTATGTGAGGGAGAGAAGTTGTGTGTGTGTGAGAGGGAGAGAGGTTGAGTGTGTGTGTGAGGGAGAGAGGTTTCATGTGTGTGTGTGATGTAGAGAGTGCGAGTGCGTGATGGAGAGAGGATGAGTGTGTGTTTGTATGTGTGTGAGGGAGAGTGGTTGAGTTTGTGTCTCTGTGTTGGGAAAGAGGCTGAGTGTGTGTGTGAGTGTGGGAGAAAGTTTGAGTGTGTGTATGAGGGAGAGAGGCTGAGTGTGTGCGCGTGTGTGTGCATGTGTGTGTGTGTGTATGTGTGTGTGTGTAGGTGTGTGCATGAGAGAGGCTGAGAGTTTGTTTATGTGTGCATGTGAGAGAGAGGCTGAGTGTGTGTGTGTGTGTGGGAGTGAGACTGTGTGTGTGTGTGTGTGTGTGTGTGTGTGTGTGGGTGGGAGAGAGGCTGTGTGTGTGGGTCTGTGTGTCTATGTGTGCATGTGAGAGAGGCTGAGTGTGTGTGTTGGAGAGAGGTTGAGTGTGTGTGTGTGTGTGGGGACAGTCTGTGTGTGTGTGTCTTTGTGGGATAGAGGCTGAGTGTGTGTGTGTCTGGGCGAGAGGCTGTGTATGTGTGTGTGTGTGTGTGTGTGTGTGGGTGGGTGTGTGGGAGAGAGGCTGTGTCTGTGTGTGTATGTGTGTGTGGGAGAGAGGCTGAGTGTATGTGTGAGTGTATGGGAGAGCCGGTGTGTGTGTGGGCAGGAGAGAGAGAGGTTAAGTGCGTGTGTGAGTGGGAGAGGTTGCGTATGTGTGCGTGAAGGAGAGAGGTTGAGTGTGTGTGTGAGGGAGAGAGCTTGTGTGTGTGTGTGAGTGAGAGATGGTGAGTGTGTGTGTGTGTGTCTGTGTGTGTGAGGCAGAGAGGGCGAGTGTGTGTGTGAGGGAGAGTGGGTGAGTGTGTGTGAGAGAGGGTGAGTGTGTCTGTGTGTGAGATAGAGGTTGTGTGTCTGTGTGTGGGGGGAAGATGTTGCGTGTGTTTGGGGGAGAGAGGTTGAGTGTGTGTGTCAGGGAGAGAGGTTGAGTGTGTGTGATGGAGAGAGGTTGTGTGTGTGTGATTGTGAGGGAGAGAGGTTGAGTGTGTGTGTGAGGGAGAGAGGGTGGGTGGGTGTGTGAGGCAGATAGGGCGAGTGTGTGTGTGTGATGAAGAGAGTGCGAGTGTGTGATGGAGAGAGGGTGAGTGTGTGTTTGTATGTGTGTGAGGGAGAGAGGGTGAGTGTATGTGTGTGTGTTTGAGTGTGTGTGTGAGGGAGAGAGTGTGAGTGTGTGTGTACGAGAGAGAGGAAGATTCTGTGTGTGAGTGGGTGTGTGTGTGGGTGTGAGAGTGTGTGTAAGAGAGAGAGGTTGCGTGTGTGTGTGGGTAGAGAGTTTGCATCTGTGTTTGAGGGAGAGAGTTTATGTGTGTGTGTGAAAGAGAGAAGTTGAGTGTCTGCGTGAGGCAGAGAGGTTGCGTGTGTGTGAGGGAGACAGTTTGAGTGTGTGTGGGAGAGAAAATATGTAAAAACTAGAAATTGTGTGTATGTGTGTGTGTGTGGGAGAGAGAGATAGTCTTTGTATGTGTGTGTGTGTGTGTGTGTGTGTGTGTGTGTGCACGCGGGAGAGTGGCTGAGTGCGTGTGTGTTTGTTTGGGAGAGAGGCTGTGTGTGTGTAGTGTTTGTGTGTGTGCGGGAGAGAAGCTGAGTGTGTGTGTGTGAGAGCGAGGCCAAGTGTGTGTGTGTGTGGGTGGGAGAGAGGTTGCGTATGCCTGTGAAGGAGAGAGGTTGAGTGTGTGTGTGATGGAGAGAGTGCGAGTGTGTGATGGAGAGAGGGTGAGTGTGTGTTTGTATGTGTGTGAGGGAGAGAGAGTGAGTGTATGTGTGTGGGTTTGTGTGTGTGGGAGAGAGGGTGAGTGAGTGATGAAGAGAGGGTGAGTGTGTGTTTGTGTGTGTGTGTGTGTGTGAGGGAGAGAGGGTGAGTATATGTGTGTGTGCTTGAGTGTGTGTGTCTGCGGGAGAGAGTGTGAGTGTGTGTGTGTGAGAGAGAAGAAGATTCTGTGTGTGAGTGGGTGTGTGTGTGTGGGTGTGAGAGTGTGTGTAAGTGAGAGAGGTTGCGTGTGTGTGTGGGGGAGGGAGTTTGCATCTGTGTGTGAGGGAGAGAGGCTGTGTGTGTGTATGAAGGATAGAGTTTGAGTGTATGTGTGAGGCTCAGTATTTGCGTGTGTGTGAGGGAGAGAGTTTGAGTGTGTGGGGTAGAGAAAATATGTAGGAGTATGTGAAAAAGAGAACTTGTGTGTGTGTGTGTGTGTGTTTGTGTATGTGTAAGATGGGGTTTGTGTGTCTGTGTGTGTGAGAGGATGTGTGTGTGTGTGTGTGTGATGGAGAGAGCCTGTGTGTGTGGGGGGGGCGGGAGAGAGGCTGTGTGTGTGTGTTTGTGTGTGTGTGTGTGTGGGAGAGCGGCTGAGTATGTGTGTGTGTGTGAGAGAGAGGCCTTGTGAGTGTATGTGTGAGGCAGAGAGGTTGCATGTGTGTGAAGGAGAGAGGTTGAGTGTGTGTGAGGGAGAGAAGTTGTGTGTGTGTGAGGGAGAGAGGTTGAGTGTGTGTGTGAGGGAGAGAGGTTGCCTGTGTGTGTGAGGGAGAGAGGTTGCGTATGTGTGTGAAGGAGAGAAGTTGAGAATGTGTGTGAGGGAGGGAAGTTGTGTGTTTGTGTGAGGGAGAGAGATTGAGTGTGTGTTGGAGGGAGCGAGGATAAGTGTTTGTGTGTGAACGAGAGATGTTGCATGTGTGTGTTGGGGAGAGAGGTTGAGTATGTGTGTAAGGGAGAGAGGTTGAGTGTGTGTGAGGGAGAGAGGTTGAGTGTGTATGGGAGAGAAAATATGTGGGAGTATGTGACACAGAGATTGTGTGTGTGTGTGTACGTGTAAGATGGTGTGAGTGTGTCTGTGTGTGAGAGAGGATGTGTGTGTGTGTGAGAGAGAGAAAGTGTGAGTGTGTGTGTGTGAGACAGAGGGAGCTTGAGTGTGTGTGCGGGCGTGGGTCTGAAGCAGACTGTGTGTGTGTGTGTTAGTGTGTGATGGGAGAGTGGCTAAGTGTGTGTGTGAGAGAGAGGATGAGTTTGTTTGTGTGTGTCTGTGTGTTGGGAGATAGGATAGGTGTGTTTGTGTGTGTGTGAGTGTGGGAGAGAGGTTGAGTGTGTGTGTGTGGGAGAGAGATTGAGTTTGTGTGCATGTGTGTGTGCTTGTGTGGGTTCGTGTGTGTGTTTAGGCATGTGTGTGATAGAGGCTGAGAGAGTGAGTGTTTGTGTGTGTGTGAGAGAGGCTCAGTGTGTGTGTGTGGGAGAGAGGCTGTGTGTGTGTGTGAGTGTGTGTATGTGTGAGTGGGAGAGAGGTTGTGTGTGTGTGTGTCTGTGTGTTTGTGTGTGGGAGAGAGGCTGAGTGTGTGGGAGAGAGGCCATGTGTGTGAGTGTCTTTGTGTGTGTGTGGGAGAGCTGCTGAGGGTGTTTGTGTGTGTGTGTGCGGGAGAGAGGCTGTGTGTGTGAGGGTGTGTGTGGGAGAGCCGGCGTGTGTGTGTTCAGGAGAGAGGGTAAGTGTGTGGGTGAGAGAGAGAGGTTGAGTGTGTGTGAGGGAGAGAGGTTGAGTGTGTGAGTGAGAGGGTGAGTGTGTCTGTGTCTGTGTGTGAGAGGGAGAAAGGGTGAGTGTGTGTGTGAGGGAGAGAGGGTGAGTGTGTGTGTGTGTGTGTAAGGGTGAGAGGGTGAGTGTTTAATGGAGAGAGTGTGAGTGTGTGTGTGTCTGAGGGGGAATGCGTGTGTGTATGTGTGTATGTTTTTGTGTAAGTGAGAGCGGTTGAGTGTGTAATGGAGAGAGGTTGAGTGTGTATTTGTGTGTGTGTGAGGGAGAGGGGTTGAGTGTCTGTGTGTGTGTGTGGGAGAGAGGGTGAGTGCGAGTGTGCAAGAGAGAGGATTGTTCTGTGTGTGCGAGGGTGTGTGTGTGGGTGTGAGAGTTTGTGCATATGTGTAAGATGGGATGTGTGTGTCTATGTGTGAGATAGGATGTGTGTATGTATGTGTGTGCGTCTGTGTGTGTTTCTGGGTGTGAAAGGGAGAATGACTGTGTGTTCGTGTGGGAGAGAGGCTGTGTGTGTTTGTGTGTGTATGTGTGGGAAAGAGGCTGAGTGTGTGTGTTTGAGGGAGAGATGGTGAGTGTGTGTGTGAGGGAAAGCGGGTGAGTGTGTGTGTGTATGAGGGAGAGAGTGTGAGTGTGTGCTGGAGAGAGGGTGAGTGTGTGTCTGTGTGTGTGAGGGAGAGAGGGTGAGTGTGTGTGTGTGAGGGAGAGAGTGTGAGTGTGTGATGGAGAGAGGGTGAGTGTGTTTTTGTGTGTGGGAGAGATGGTGAGTGCGTGTGTGAGGGAGAGACGTTGAGTGTGTGTGCGGCAGAGAGGTTGCGTGTGTGAGGGAGAGAGGTTGAGTGTGTGTGGGAGAGAAACTATGTGGGAGTATGTGGAAAAGAGAAATTGTGTGTGTGTCCGTGTGTATGTGTAAGATGGGGTGTTTGTGTCTGTGTCTGAGAGAGGATGGATGTGTGTGTGTGTCTGTGTGTGTGTGAGAGCGAGAGTCTGTGTATGTGTGTGTGTGTGTGCGGGAGAGAGGCTGAGTGTGTGTGTGTTTGTGTGAGAGAGAGGCTGTATGTGTGTGTGTGTTTGTGTGTGTGTGTGGGAGAGAGGCTGAGTGTGTGTGTGTGTCTGTGTGGGAGAGAGTCCTAGTGTGTGTGTGCGGGAGGGAGAGAGGTTGCGTATGCATGTGAAGGAGAGAGGTTGAGTATGTATGTGAGGGAGAGAAGTTGTGTGTGTGTGAGAGGGAGAGAGGTTGAGTGTGTGTGTGAGGGAGAGAGGTTGCATGTGTGTGTGTGATGTAGAGAGTGCGAGTGTGTGATGGAGAGAGGATGAGAGTGTGTTTGTATGTGTGTGAGGGAGAGTGGTTGAGTTTGTGTCTCTGTGTTGGGAAAGAGGCAGAGTGTGTGTGTGAGTGTGGGAGAAAGGTTGAGTGTGTGTATGAGGGAGAGAGGCTGAGTGTGTGCGCGTGTGTGTATGTGTGTGTAGGTGTGTGCATGAGAGAGGCTGAGAGTTTGTTTATGTGTGCATGTGAGAGAGAGGCTGAGTGTGTGTGTATGTGTGGGAGTGAGACTGTGTGTGTGTGTGGGGGGGTGGGAGAGAGGCTGTGTGTGTGGGTCTGTGTGTCTATGTGTGCATGTGAGAGAGGCTGAGTGTGTGTGTTGGAGAGAGGCTGAGTGTGTGTGTGTGTGCGGAGACAGTCTGTGTGTGTGTGTGTTTGTGGGATAGAGGCTGAGTGTGTGTGTGTCTGGGCGAGAGGCTGTGTGTGTGTGTGTGTGTGTGTGGGTGGGTGTGTGGGAGAGAGGCTGTGTCTGTGTGTGTATGTGTGTGTGGGAGAGAGGCTGAGTGTATGTGTGAGTGTATGGGAGAGCCGGTGTGTGTGTGGGCAGGAGAGAGAGAGGTTGAGTGTGTGTGAGGGAGAGAGGTTGAGTGTGTGTGTGTAAGTGGGAGAGGTCGCATATGTGTGCGTGAAGGAGAAAGGTTAAGTGTGTGTTTGAAGGAGAGATGTTGTGTGTGTGTGTGAGTGAGAGAGGGTGAGTGTGTGTGTGTGTCTGTGTGTGTGAGGCAGAGAGGGCGAGTGTGTGTGTGAGGGAGAGTTTGCGGCTGTGTGTGAGAGAGGGTGAGTGTGTGTGTGTGTGAGATAGAGGTTGTGTGTCTGTGTGTGGGGAAAAGATTTTGGGTGTGTTTGGTGGAGAGAGGTTGAGTGTGTGTGTGAGGGAGAGAGGTTGTGTGTTTGTGTGAGGGTGAGAGGTTGTGTGTGTGTGTGAGGGAGAGAGGTTGAGTGTGTGTGTGAGGGAGAAAGGTTGTGTGTGTGTGTGAGTGAGAGAGGGTGAGTGTTTGTGTGTGTGTCTGTGTGCATGAGCGAGAGAGGGTGAGTGTGTGTGTGAGGCAGAGAGGGCGAGTGTGTGTGTGTGTGATGAAGTGAGTGTGAGTGTTTGATGGAGAGAGGGTGAGTGTGTGTTTGCATGTGTGTGAGGGAGAGAGGGTGAGTGTATGTGTGTGTGTTTGTGTGTGAGGGAGAGAGGGTGAGTGTGTGATGGAGAGAGGGTGAGTGTGTGTTTGTGTGTGTGTGTGAGGGAGAGAGGGTGAGTGTATGTGTGTGTGTTTGAGTGTGTGTTGGCGGGAGAGAGTGTGAGTGTGTGTGTACGAGAGAGAGGAAGATTCTGTGTGTGAGTGGGTGTGTGTATGGGTGTGAGAGTGTGTGTAAGAGAGAAATGTTGCGTGTGTCTGTGGGGGGAGAGAGTTTGCATCTTTGTGTGAGGGACAGAAATTGTGTGTGTGAAGGAGAGACATTGAGTGCGTGTGTGAGGCAGAGAGGTTGCGTGTGTGAGGGAGAGAGGTTGAGTGTGCGTGGGAGAGAAGTTGAGTGTGTGTGGGAGAGAAAATATGTGGGAGTATGTGGAAAATAGAAATTGTGTGTGTGTGCGTGTGTATGTGTAAGATGGGCTGTCTGTGTCTGTGTCTGAGAGAGGCTGAGTGTGTGTGTGTTTGTGTGGGAGAGAGGCTGTGTGTGTGTGTGTTTGTGTGTGTGTGTGTGGGAGAGAGGCTGAGTGTGTGTGTGTGTGTGTGTGTGTGGGTGGGAGAGAGGCCTAGTGTGTGTGTGCGGGAGGGAGAGAGGTTGCGTATGTGTGTGAAGGAGTGAGGTTGAGTATGTGTGTGAGGGAGAGAAGTTGTGTGTGTGAGAGGGAGAGAGGTTGAGTGTGTGTGTGAGGGAGAGAGGTTGCATGTGTGTGTGTGATGTAGAGAGTGCGAGTGTGTGATTGAGAGAGGGTGAGTGTGTGTTTGTATGTGTGGGAGAGTGGTTGAGTTTGTGTCTGTGTGTTGGGAAAGAGGTTGAGTGTGTGTGTGTGAGTGTGGGAGAGAGGTTGAGTGTGTGTGCGTGGGAGAGAGGTTGAGAGTGTGCGCGTGTGTGTGCATGTGTGTGTGTCTGTGTATGTGTGTGTGTGTGTGTAGGTGTGTGCGTGAGAGAGGCTGAGAGTTTATTTATGTGTGCATGTGATAGAGAGGCTCTGTGTGTGTGTGTGCGAGTGAGGCTGTGTGTGTGTGTCTGTGTGTGTATGTGTGCATGTGAGAGAGGCTGAGTGTGTGTGTGGGAGAGAGGCTGAGTGTGTGTGTGTGTGTGGAGAGAGTCTGTGTGTGTGTGTGTTTGTGCGATAGAGGCTGAGAGTGTGTGTGTCTGGGCAAGAGGCTGTGTATGTGTGTGTGTGTCGGTGTGTGGGTGTGTGGGAGAGAGGCTGTGTGTGTGTGTGTATGTGTGCGTGGGAGAGAGGCTGAGTGTATGTGTAAGTGTATGGGAGAGCCAGTGTGTGTGTGGGCAGGAGAGAGAGAGGTTGATTGTGTGTGTGAGTGGGAGAGGTTGCGTATGTGTGCGTGAAGGAGAGAGGTTGAGTGTGTGTGTGAGAGAGAGAGGTTGTGTGTGTGTGTGAGTGAGAGAGGGTGAGTGTGTGTGTGTGTCTGTGTGTGTGAGGCAGAGAGGGTGAGTGTGTGTGTGAGGGAGAGTGGGTGAGTGTGTGTGAGAGAGGGTGAGTGTGTCTGTGTGTGAGATAGAGGTTGTGTGTCTGTGTGTGGGGGGGAAGATGTTGCGTGTGTTTGGGGGAGAGAGGTTGAGTGTATGTGTGAGGGACAGTGGGTGAGTGTGTGTGTGTATGAGGGAGAGAGTGTGAGTGTCTGATGGAGAGAGGGTGAGTTTGTGTCTGAGTGTGTGAGGGAGAGAGCGTGAGTGTGTGTGTGTGAGGGAGAGAGTGTGAGTGTGTGATGGAGAGAGGTTCAGTGTGTGTTTGTGTGTGTGTGGGAGAGAGGGTGAGTGTGTCTGTGTGAGAGAGAGGATGAGTGTCTGTGTGTGTCTGTTTGCGTGAGGGACAGAGGGTGATTGTGTGTGTGAGGGAGAGAGGTTGAGTGTGTGTGAGAGAGAAAATATGTGGGAGTGTGTGGAAAAGAGAAATTGTGTTTGTGTGCGTGTGTATGTGTAAGATGGGGTGTGTGTGTCTGTGTCTGAGAGAGGATGGATGTGTGTGTGTGTGTGAGAGAGAGAGAGAGTCTGTGTATGTGTGTGTGTGTGTGCGGGAGAGAGGCTGAGTGTATGTGTGTTTGTGTGGGAGAGAGGTTGTGTGTGTGTGTGTTTGTGTGTGTGTGTGGGAGAGAGGCTGAGTATGTGTGTGTGTGTGTGTGGGAGAGTGGCCTAGTTTGGGTGGGCGGGAGGGAGAGGGGTTGCGTATGCGGGTGAAGGAGAGTGGTTGAGTATGTGTGTGAGGGAGAGAAGTTGTGTGTGTGTGAGAGGGAGAGAGGTTGAGTGTGTGTGTGAGGGAGAGAGGTTGCATGTGTGTGTGTCATGTAGAGAGAGCGAGTGTGTGATGGAGAGAGGATGAGTGTGTGTTTGTATGTGTGTGAGGGAGAGTGGTTGAGTATGTGTCTGTGTGTTGGGAAAGAGGCTGAGTGTGTGTGTGAGTGTGGGAGAAAGGTTGAGTGTGTGTGTGTGGGAGAGAGGCTGAGTGTGTGCGCATGTGTGTGCGTGCGTGTGTGTGTATGTGTGTGTGTGTAGGTGTGTGCGTCAGAGAGGCTGAGAGTTTGTTTATGTGTGCATGTGAGAGAGAGGCTGAGTGTGTGTGTGTGTGTGTGGGAGTGAGACTGTATGTGTGTGTCTGTGTGTGTGGGTGGGAGAGAGGCTGTGTGTGTGTGTCTGTGTGTGTATGTGTGCGTGTGAGAGAGGCTGAGTGAGTGTGTGGGAGAGAGGCTGAGTGTGTGTGTGTGGAGAGAGTCTGTGTGTGTGTGTGTGTTTGTGGGATAGAGGCTGAGTGTCTGTGTGTCTGGGCGAGAGGCTGTGTGTGTGTGTGTGTGTGTGTGTGTGTGTGGGTGTGTGGGAGAGAGACTGTGTCTGTGTTTGTATGTGTGTGTGGGAGAGAGGCTGAGTGTATGTGTGAGTGTATGGGAGAGCCGGTGTGTGTGTGGGCAGGAGAGAGAGAGGTTGAGTGCGTGTGTGAGTGGGAGAGGTTGCATATGTGTGCGTGAAGGAGAGAGGTTGAGTGTGTGTGTGAGGGAGAGAGGTTGTGTGTGTGTGTGAGTGAGAGAGGGTGAGTGTGTGTGTGTTTCTGTGTGTGAGGCAGAGAGGGCGAGTGTGTGTGTGAGGGAGAGTGGGTGAGTGTGTGTGAGAGAGGGTGAGTGTGTCTGTGTGTGAGATAGAGGTTGTGCGTCTGTGTGTGGGGGACAAGGTGTTGCATGTGTTTGGGGAGAGAGGTTGAGTGTGTGTGTCAGGGAGAGAGGTTCAGTGTGTGTGATGGAGAGAGGTTGTGTGTGTGTGTGAGGGAGAGAGGTTGAGTGTGCGTGGGAGAGAAGTTGAGTGTGTGTGGGAGAGCAAATATGTGGGAGTATGTGGAAAATAGAAATTGTGTGTGTGTGCGTGTGTATGTGTAAGATGGGCTGTCTGTGTCTGTGTCTGAGAGAGGCTGAGTGTGTGTGTGTTTGTGTGGGAGAGAGGCTGTGTGTGTGTGTGTTTGTGTGTGTGTGTGTGGGAGAGAGGCTGAGTGTGTGTGTGTGTGTGTGGGTGGGAGAGAGGCCTAGTGTGTGTGTGCGGGAGGGAGAGAGGTTGCGTATGTGTGTGAAGGAGTGAGGTTGAGTATGTGTGTGAGGGAGAGAAGTTGTGTGTGTGAGAGGGAGAGAGGTTGAGTGTGTGTGTGAGGGAGAGAGGTTGCATGTGTGTGTGTGATGTAGAGAGTGCGAGTGTGTGATTGAGAGAGGGTGAGTGTGTGTTTGTATGTGTGGGAGAGTTGTTGAGTTTGTGTCTGTGTGTTGGGAAAGAGGCTGAGTGTGTGTGTGTGAGTGTGGGAGAGAGGTTGAGTGTGTGTGTGTGGGAGAGAGGCTGAGTGTGTGCGCGTGTGTGTGCATGTGTGTGTGTCTGTGTATGTGTGTGTGTGTGTAGGTGTGTGCGTGAGAGAGGCTGAGAGTTTATTTATGTGTGCATGTGATAGAGAGGCTCTGTGTGTGTGTGTGCGAGTGAGGCTGTGTGTGTGTGTCTGTGTGTGTATGTGTGCATGTGAGAGAGGCTGAGTGTGTGTGTGGGAGAGAGGCTGAGTGTGTGTGTGTGTGTGGAGAGAGTCTGTGTGTGTGTGTGTTTGTGGGATACAGGCTGAGAGTGTGTGTGTCTGGGCAAGAGGCTGTGTATGTGTGTGTGTGTCGGTGTGTGGGTGTGTGGGAGAGAGGCTGTGTGTGTGTGTGTATGTGTGCGTGGGAGAGAGGCTGAGTGTATGTGTAAGTGTATGGGAGAGCCAGTGTGTGTGTGGGCAGGAGAGAGAGAGGTTGATTGTGTGTGTGAGTGAGAGAGGGTGAGTGTGTGTGTGTGTCTGTGTGTGTGAGGCAGAGAGGGCGAGTGTGTGTGTGAGGGAGAGTGGGTGAGTGTGTGTGAGAGAGGGTGAGTGTGTCTGTGTGTGAGATAGAGGTTGTGTGTCTGTGTGTGGGGGGGAAGATGTTGCGTGTGTTTGGGGGAGAGAGGTTGAGTGTGTGTGTGAGGGACAGTGGGTGAGTGCGTGTGTGTATGAGGGAGAGAGTGTGAGTGTCTGATGGAGAGAGGGTGTGTTTGTGTCTGAGTGTGTGAGGGAGAGAGTGTGAGTGTGTGTGTGTGAGGGAGAGAGTGTGAGTGTGTGATGGAGAGAGGTTCAGTGTGTGTTTGTGTGTGTGTGGGAGAGAGGGTGAGTGTGTTTGTGTAAGAGAGAGGATGAGTGTCTGTCTGTGTCTGTTTTTGTGAGGGACAGAGGGTGATTGTGTGTGTGAGGGAGAGAGGTTGAGTGTGTGTGCGAGAGAATATATGTGGGAGTGCGTGGAAAAGAGAAATTGTGTTTGTGTGCGTGTGTATGTGTAAGATGGGGTGTGTGTGTCTCTGTTTGAGAGAGGATGGAAGTGTGTGTGTGTGTGTGTGTGAGAGAGAGAGTCTGTGTATGTGTGTGTGTGTGTGCGGGAGAGAGGCTGAGTGTATGTGTGTTTGTGTGGGAGAGAGGTTGTGTGTGTGTGTGTGTTTGTGTGTGTGTGGGAGAGAGGCTGAGTATGTGTGTGTGTGTGTGTGTATGTGGGAGAGTGGCCTAGTTTGTGTGTGCGGGAGGGAGAGAGGTTGCGTATGCGGGTGAAGGAGAGAGGTTGAGTATGTGTGTGAGGGAGAGAAGTTGTGTGTGTGTGAGAGGGAGAGAGGTTGAGTGTGTGTGTGAGGGAGAGAGGTTGCATGTGTGTGTGTCATGTAGAGAGTGCGAGTGTGTGATGGAGAGAGGATGAGTGTGTGTTTGAATGTGTGTGAGGGAGAGTGGTTGAGTATGTGTCTGTGTGTTGGGAAAGAGGCTGAGTGTGTGTGTGAGTGTGGGAGAGAGGCTGAGTGTGTGCGCATGTGTGTGCGTGCGTGTGTGTGTATGTGTGTGTGTGTAGGTGTGTGCGTGAGAGAGGCTGAGAGTTTGTTTATGTGTGCATGTGAGAGAGAGGCTGAGTGTGTGTGTGTGTGTGGGAGTGAGACTGTGTGTGTGTGTGTGTGTGTGGGTGGGAGAGAGGCTGTGTGTGTGTGTCTGTGTGTGTATGTGTGCGTGTGAGAGAGGCTGAGTGTGTGTGTGGGAGAGAGGCTGAGTGTGTGTGTGTGTGTGTGGAGAGAGTCTGTGTGTGTGTGTGTGTTTGTGGGATAGAGGCTGAGTGTCTGTGTGTCTGGGCGAGAGGCTGTGTGTGTGTGTGTGTGTGTGTGTGTGTGTGGGTGTGTGGGAGAGAGACTGTGTCTGTGTTTGTATGTGTGTGTGGGAGAGAGGCTGAGTGTATGTGTGAGTGTATGGGAGAGCCGGTGTGTGTGTGGGCAGGAGAGAGAGAGGTTGAGTGCGTGTGTGAGTTGGAGAGGTTGCGTATGTGTGCGTGAAGGAGAGAGGTTGAGTGTTTGTGTGAGGGAGAGAGGTTGTGTGTGTGTGTGAGTGAGAGAGGGTGAGTGTGTGTGTGTTTCTGTGTGTGTGAGGCAGAGAGGGCGAGTGTGTGTGTGAGGGAGAGTGGGTAAGTGTGTGTGAGAGAGGGTGAGTGTGTCTGTGTGTCAGATAGAGGTTGTGCGTCTGTGTGTGGGGGGCAAGGTGTTGCATGTGTTTGGGGAGAGAGGTTGAGTGTGTGTGTCAGGGAGAGAGGTTCAGTGTGTGTGATGGAGAGAGGTTGTGTGTGTGTGTGTGAGGGAGAGAGGTTGAGTGTGCGTGGGAGAGAAGTTGAGTGTGTGTGGGAGAGCAAATATGTGGGAGTATGTGGAAAATAGAAATTGTGTGTGTGTGCGTGTGTATGTGTAAGATGGGCTGTCTGTGTCTGTGTCTGAGAGAGGCTGAGTGTGTGTGTGTTTGTGTGGGAGAGAGGCTGTGTGTGTGTGTGTTTGTGTGTGTGTGTGTGGGAGAGAGGCTGAGTGTGTGTGTGTGTGTGTGGGTGGGAGAGAGGCCTAGTGTGTGTGTGCGGGAGGGAGAGAGGTTGCGTATGTGTGTGAAGGAGTGAGGTTGAGTATGTGTGTGAGGGAGAGAAGTTGTGTGTGTGAGAGGGAGAGAGGTTGAGTGTGTGTGTGAGGGAGAGAGGTTGCATGTGTGTGTGTGATGTAGAGAGTGCGAGTGTGTGATTGAGAGAGGGTGAGTGTGTGTTTGTATGTGTGGGAGAGTTGTTGAGTTTGTGTCTGTGTGTTGGGAAAGAGGCTGAGTGTGTGTGTGTGAGTGTGGGAGAGAGGTTGAGTGTGTGTGTGTGGGAGAGAGGCTGAGTGTGTGCGCGTGTGTGTGCATGTGTGTGTGTCTGTGTATGTGTGTGTGTGTGTAGGTGTGTGCGTGAGAGAGGCTGAGAGTTTATTTATGTGTGCATGTGATAGAGAGGCTCTGTGTGTGTGTGTGCGAGTGAGGCTGTGTGTGTGTGTCTGTGTGTGTATGTGTGCATGTGAGTGACGCTGAGTGTGTGTGTGGGAGAGAGGCTGAGTGTGTGTGTGTGTGTGTGGAGAGAGTCTGTGTGTGTGTGTGTTTGTGGGATAGAGGCTGAGAGTGTGTGTGTCTGGGCGAGAGGCTGTGTGTGTGTGTGTGTGTCGGTGTGTGGGTGTGTGGGAGAGAGGCTGTGTGTGTGTGTGTGTGTGTATGTGTGCGTGGGAGAGAGGCTGAGTGTATGTGTAAGTGTATGGGAGAGCCAGTGTGTGTGTGGGCAGGAGAGAGAGAGGTTGATAGTGTGTGTGAGTGGGAGAGGTTGCATATGTGTGCGTGAAGGAGAGAGGTTGAGTGTATGTGTGAGAGAGAGAGGTTGTGTGTGTGTGTGAATGAGAGAGGGTGAGTGTGTGTGTGTGTCTGTGTGTGTGAGGCAGAGAGGGCGAGTGTGTGTGTGAGGGAGAGTGGGTGACTGTGTGTGTGTGTGTTTGAGAGTGTGTGTGTGAGGGAGAGAGTGTGTGTGTGTGTGCGAGAGAGAGGAAGATTCTGTGTGTGAGTGGGTGTGTGTGTGGTTGTGAGAGTGTGTGTACGAGAGAGAGGTTGCGTGTGTGTGTGGGGGAGAGAGTTTGCATCTGTGTTTGAGGGAGACAATTTGTGTGTGTGTGTGAAGGAGAGAAGTTAAGTGTCTGTGTGAGGCAGAGAGGTTGCGTGTGTGTGAGGGAGAGAAGTTGGGTGTGTGTGGGAGAGAAAATATGTGGGAGTATGTGAAAAAGAGAAATTGTGTGTGTGTGTGTGTGTGTGTGTGTGTGTATGTATAAAATGGGGTGTGTATGTCTGTGTCTGAGAGAGGATGTATGTGTGTGTGTGTGTGAGAGAGATTCTGTGCATGTGTATGTGTGTGTGTGTTGGTGTGTGCGGGAGAGAGGCTGAGTTTGTGTGTGTTTGTTTGGGAGAGAGGCTGTGTGTGTGTGTTGTGTTTGTGTGTGTGTGTGCGGGAGAGAAGCTGAGTGTGTGTGTGTGTGTGTGTGGGAGAGAGAGGCCTAGTGTGTGTGTGTTGGAGGGAGAGAGGTTGCGTATGCCTGTGAAGGAGAGAGGTTGAGTGTGTGTGTGAGGGAAAGAAGTTGTGTGTGTGTGTGTGTGTGTGAGGGACAGAGGTTGCATGTGTGTGTGTGTGATGGAGAGAGTGCGAGTGTGTGATGGAGAGAGGGTGAATGTGTGTTTGTATGTGTGTGAGGGAGAGAGAGTGAGTGTTTGTGTGTGAGTTTGTGTGTGAGGGAGAGAGGTTGTGTGTTTGTGTGAGTGTGAGAGGTTGTGTGTGTGTGTGAGGGAGAGAGGTTGAGTGTGTGTGTGAGGGAGAAAGGTTGTTTGTGTGTGTGAGTGAGAGAGGGTGAGTGTTTGTGTGTGTGTCTGTGTGCATGAGCGAGAGAGGGTGAGTGTGTGTGTGAGGCAGAGAGGGCGAGTGTGTGTGTGTGTGATGAAGCGAGTGTGAGTGTTTGATGGAGAGAGGGTGAGTGTGTGTTTGCATGTGTGTGAGGGAGAGAGGGTGAGTGTATGTGTGTGTGTTTGTGTGTGAGGGAGAGAGGGTGAGTGTGTGATGGAGAGAGGGTGAGTGTGTGTTTGTGTGTGTGTGAGGGAGAGAGGGTGAGTGTATGTGTGTGTGTTTGAGTGTGTGTTGGCGGGAGAGAGAGTGAGTGTGTGTGTACGAGAGAGAGGGAGATTCTGTGTGTGAGTGGGTGTGTGTATGGGTGTGAGAGTGTGTGTAAGAGAGAGATGTTGCGTGTGTCTGTGGGGGGAGAGAGTTTGCATCTGTGTGTGAGGGACAGAAATTGTGTGTGTGAAGGAGAGACATTGAGTGCGTGTGTGAGGCAGAGAGGTTGCGTGTGTGAGGGAGAGAGGTTGAGTGTGCGTGGGAGAGAAGTTGAGTGTGTGTGGGAGAGAAAATATGTGGGAGTATGTGGAAAATAGAAATTGTGTGTGTGTGCGTGTGTATGTGTAAGATGGGCTGTCTGTGTCTGTGTCTGAGAGAGGCTGTGTGTGTGTGTGTTTGTGTGGGAGAGAGGCTGTGTGTGTGTGTGTTTGTGTGTGTGTGTGTGGGAGAGAGGCTGAGTGTGTGTGTGTGTGTGTGTGTGTGGGTGGGAGAGAGGCCTAGTTTGTGTGTGCGGGAGGGAGAGAGGTTGCGTATGCGGGTGAAAGAGAGAGGTTGAGTATGTGTGTGAGGGAGAGAAGTTGTGTGTGTGTGAGAGGGAGAGAGGTTGAGTGTGTGTGTGAGGGAGAGAGGTTGCATGTGTGTGTGTCTTGTAGAGAGTGCGAGTGTGTGATGGAGAGAGGATGAGTGTGTGTTTGTATGTGTGTGAGGGAGAGTGGTTGAGT
Organism: Carcharodon carcharias; assembly: GCF_017639515.1. Classification (NCBI taxonomy): domain Eukaryota; kingdom Metazoa; phylum Chordata; class Chondrichthyes; order Lamniformes; family Lamnidae; genus Carcharodon; species Carcharodon carcharias. Next base: position 144,394,114 of record NC_054468.1, read on the forward strand.
ATGTGTCTGTGTGTTGGGAAAGAGGCTGAGTGTGTGTGTGAGTGTGGGAGAAAGGTTGAGTGTGTGTGTGTGGGAGAGAGGCTGAGTGTGTGCGCGTGTGTGTGCGTGCGTGTGTGTGTATGTGTGTTTGTGTGTAGGTGTGTGCGTGAGGGAGGCTGAGAGTTTGTTTATGTGTGCATGTGAGAGAGAGGCTGAGTGTGTGTGTGTGGGAGTGAGACTGTGTGTGTGTGTGTGTGTGTGTGTGTGTGTGGGTGGGAGAGAGGCTGTGTGTGTGTGTCTGTGTGTGTATGTGTGCGTGTGAGAGAGGCTGAGTGTGTGTGTGTGTGTGGAGAGTGTGTGTGTGTGTGTGTGTTTGTGGGATAGAGGCTGAGTGTGTGTGTGTCTGGGCGAGAGGCTGTGTGTGTGTGTGTCTGTGTTTGTATGTGTGTGTGGGAGAGAGGCTGAGTGTATGTGTGAGTGTATGGGAGAGCCGGTGTGTGTGTGGGCAGGAGAAAGAGAGGTTCAGTGTGTGTGTGAGTGGGAGAGGTTGCGTATGTGTGCGTGAAGGAGAGAGGTTGAGTGTGTGTGTGAGGGAGAGAGGCTGTGTGTGTGTGTGAGTGAGAGAGGGTGAGTGTGTGTGTGTTTCTGTGTGTGCGAGGCAGAGAGGGTGAGTGTGTGTGTGAGGGAGAGTGGGTGAGTGTGTGTGAGAGAGGGTGAGTGTGTCTGTGTGTGAGATAGAGGTTGTGCGACTGTGTGTGGGGGGCAAGGTGTTGCATGTGTTTGGGGAGAGAGGTTGAGTGTGTGTGTCAGGGCGAGAGGTTGAGTGTGTGTGATGGAGAGACGTTGTGTGTGTGTGTGTGAGGGAGAGAGTTTGAGTGTGTTTGTGAGGGACAAAGGATGTGTGTGTGTGAGTGAGAGAGGGTGAGTGTGTGTGTGTGTCTGTGTGTGTGAGGGAGAGAGGGTGGGTGTGTGTGTGAGGCAGAGAGGGCAAGTGTGTGTGTGTGTGATGAAGAGATTGTAAGTGTGTGATGGAGAGAGTGCGAGCCTGTGATGGAGAGAGGATGAGTGTGTGTTTGTATGTGTGTGAGGGAGAGAGAGTGAGTGTATGTGTGTGAGTTTGTGTGTGAGGGAGAGAGGGTGAGTGAGTGATGGAGAGAGGGTGAGTGTGTGTTTGTGTATGTATGTGTGAGGGAGATAGGGTGAGTATATGTGTGTGTGTTTGAGTGTGTGTGTGTGCGGGAGAGATTGTGAGTGTGTGTGTGCGAGAGAGAGGAAGATTCTGTGTGTGAGAGGGTGTGTGTGGGTGTGAGAGTGTGTGTGAGAGAGTGAGGTTACATGTGTGTGTTCGGGGGGAGAGGTTTCTTGTATCTGGGGGAGAAAGGTTGCGTGTTTGTGTGGGGGAGAAAGTTTGAGTGTGTGTTAGGGGGAGAGAGGTTGCGTGTGTGTGGGAGAGAAAATATGTGAGAGTATGTGACCAATATAACATGTGTGTATGTGTGTCTATGTGTAAGGTGGGGTGTGTGTGTCTGTGTGTGAGAGAGGATGTGTGTGCGTGTGAGAGAGAAAGGGTGAGTGTGTGTGTGTGTGTGTGTTTGTGTGTGTGTGTGTCTGTGTGTGTGTGCGGGAGAGAGGCCTAGTGTGTGTTTGCAGGAGGTAGAGAGGTTGCATGTGTGTGTGTGATGTAGAGAGTGCGAGTGTGTAATGGAGAGTGGATGAGTGTGTGTTTGTATGTGTGTGAGGGAGAGTGGTTGAGTTTGTGTCTGTGTGTTGGTAAAGAGGCTGACTGTGTGTGTGAGTGTGGGAGAAAGGTTGAGTGTGTGTGTGTGGGAGAGAGGCTGAGTGTGTGCGCGTGTGTGTGCGTGCGTGTGTGTGTGTGTGTATGTGTGTGTGTGTAGGTGTGTGCGTGAGAGAGGCTGAGAGTTTGTTTATGTGTGCATGTGAGACAGAGGCTGAGTGTGTGTGTGTGTGTGTGTGGGAGTGAGACTGTGTGTGTGTGTGTGTCTGTGTGTGTGGGTGGGAGAGAGGCTGTGTGTGTGTGTCTTTGTGTGCATGTGTGCATGTGAGAGAGGCTGAGTGTGTGTGTGGGAGAGAGGCTGAGTGTGTGTGTGTGTGTGGAGAGAGTCTGTGTGTGTGTGTGTTTGTGGGATAGAGGCTGAGTGTGTGTGTGTCTGGGCGAGAGGCTGTGTGTTTGTGTGTGTGTGGGTGTGGGTGTGGGTGTGTGGGAGAGAGGCTGTGTGTCTGTGTGAGTGTATGGGAGAGCCAGTTTGTGTGTGGGCAGGAGAGAGAGAGGTTGAGTGTCTGTGTGAGTGGGAGAGGTTGCGTATGTGTGCGTGAAGGAGAGAGGTTGTTTGTGTGTGAGGGAGAGAGGTTGTGTGTGTGTGTGAGTGAGCGAGGGTGAGTGTGTGTGTGTGTCTGTGTGTGTGAGGCAGAGAGGGCGAGTTTGTGTGTGAGGGAGAGTGGGCGAGTGTGTGTGAGAGAGTGTGAGTGTGTCTGTGTGTGAGATAGAGGTTGTGCATCTGTGTGTGGGGGGAAGATGTTGCGTGTGTTTGGGGGAGAGAGGTTGAGTGTGTGTGGCAGGGATAGAGGTTGAGTGTGTGTGTTGGAGAGAGGTTGTGTGTGTGTGTGTGAGGGAGAGAGGTTGAGTGTGTGTGTGAGGGAGAAAGGATGTGTGTGTGTGAGTGAGAGAGGGTGAGTGTGTGTGTGTCTGTGTGTGTGAGGGAGAGAGGGTGGGTGTGTGTGTGAGGCAGAGTGGGCGAGTGTGTGTGTGTGTGATGAAGAGAGTGCGAGTGTGTGATGGAGAGAGGGTGAGTGTGTGTTTGTATGTGTGTGAGGGAGAGATGGTGAGTGTATGTGTGTGTGTTTGAGTGTGTGTGTGTGAGGGAGAGAGTGTGTGTGTGTGTGCGAGAGAGAGGAAGATTCTGTGTGTGAGTGGGTGTGTGTGTGGTTGTGAGAGTGTGTGTAAGAGAGAGAGGTTGCGTGTGTGTGGGGGGGAGAGAGTTTGCATCTGTGTTTGAGGGAGAGAGTTTGTGTGTGTGTGTGAAGGAGAGAAGTTAAGTGTCTGTGTGAGGCAGAGAGGTTGCGTGTGTGTGAGGGAGAGAAGTTGGGTGTGTGTGGGAGAGAAAATATGTGGGAGTATGTGAAAAAGAGAAATTGTGTGTGTGTGTGTGTGTGTGTGTGTGTGTGCATGTATAAGATGGGGTCTGTATGTCTGTGTCTGAGAGAGGATGTATGTGTGTGTGTGTGTGAGAGAGATTCTCTGCATGTGTATGTGTGTGTGTGTTGGTGTGTGCGGGAGAGAGGCTGAGTTTGTGTGTGTTTGTTTGGGAGAGAGGGTGTGTGTGTGTGTTGTGTTTGTGTGTGTGTGTGCGGGAGAGAAGCTGAGTGTGTGTGTGTGTGTGTGTGTGGGAGAGAGAGGCCTAGTGTGTATGTGTTGGAGGGAGAGAGGTTGCGTATGCCTGTGAAGGAGAGACGTTGAGTGTGTGTGTGAGGGAAAGAAGTTGTGTGTGTGTGTGTGTGTGAGGGACAGAGGTTGCATGTGTGTGTGTGATGGAGAGAGTGCAAGTGTGTGATGGAGAGAGGGTGAATGTGTGTTTGTATGTGTGTGAGGGAGAGAGAGTGAGTGTATGTTTGTGAGTTTGTGTGTGAGGGAGAGAGGGTGAGTATATGTATGTGTGTTTAAGTGTGTGTGTGTGTGTGCGGGAGAGATTGTGAGTGTTTGTGTGCGAGAGAGAGGAAGATTCTGTGTGTGAGTGGGTGTGTGTGTGGGTGTGAGAGTGTGTGTAAGAGAGTGAGGTTGCGTGTGTGTGGGGGGAGAGAGTTTGCATCTGTCTTTGAGGGAGAGAGTTTGCGTGTGTGTGAGGGAGAGAGGTTGAGTGTGTGTGGGAGAGAAAATATGTGGGAGTATGTGAAAAAGAGAAATTGTGTGTGTGTGTTTGTGTTTTTATGTGTAAGATGTGGTGTGTGTGACTGTTTGAGAGAGGATGTATGTGTGTGTGTTTGTGAGAGAGAGTCTGTGTATGTGTGTGTGTGTGTGTGGGAGAGAGGCTGAGTGTGTGTGTGAGGGACAGAGGGTGAGTGTGTAATGGAGAAAGGGTGAGTGTGTGTGTGTGTGAGGGAGAGAGGGTGAGCGAGTGCGTTTGTCTGTGTGTATGTGTGTGTGTGTGCATCTGCGGGAGAGGGTGAGTGTGTTTGTGCGGTAGAGAAGAAGATTGTGCATGTGAGAGGGTGTGTGTGTGTGGGTGTGAGAGTGTGTGTGAGAGAGTGAGGTTACATGTGTGTTTTTGGGGGGAGAGGTTTCTTGTATCTGGGGGAGTAAGGTTGCGTGTTTGTGTGGGGGAGAAAGTTTGAGTGTATGTTTGGGGGAGAGAGGTTGTGTGTGTGTGGAGAGAAAATATGTGAGAGTATGTGACCAATACAACATGTGTGTATGTGTGTCTATGTGTAAGGTGGGGTGTGTGTGTCTGTGCATGAGAGAGGATGTGTGTGCGTGTGAGAGAGAAAGGGTGAGTGTTTGTGTGTGTGTGAGGGAGGGTGGTTGAGTTTTTGTGTGTGTGTCTGTGTGTTGGGAAAGAGGCTGAGTGTGATTGTGTGTGTGTGAGTGTGGGAGAGAAGTTAAGTGTGTGTGTGGGAGAGAGGCTGACTGTGTGCGCGTGTGCGTGCATGCGTGTGAGTGTGCATATGTGTGTGTGTGTGTAGGTGTGTGTGTGAGAGAAGCTGAGAGTTTGTTTATGTGTGTGTGTGATAGAGAGGCTGAGTGTGTGTGTGTGTGTGCATGTGTGTGTGTCTGTGTGCGTGGCAGAGACCTGTGTCTGTGTGTGTGTGTGTGTGTGTGTGTGTGTGTGTGTGTGTGTGTGTGCGCGAGAGAGGCTGAGTGTGTGTGTGGGAGAGAGGCTGAGTGTGTGTGTGTGTGGAGAGAGTCTGTGTGTGTGTGTGTGTGTGTTTTTGGGATAGAGGCTGAGTCTGTGTGTGTGTGGACGAGAGGCTGATTGTGTGTGTGTCTGGGAGAGAGGCTGTGTGTGTGGGGGGGGAAGAGGCTGTGTGTGTGTGTGTGTGTGTGTGTGTGTGTGTGGGAGAGAGGCTGAGTGTGTGTGTGAGTGTATAGGAAAGCCGGTGTGTGTGTGGGCAGGAGAGAGAGAGGTTGAGTGTGTGTGAGAGAGAGAGGGTGAGTGTGTGTGTGATTGGGAGAGGTTGCATATGTGTGCGTGAAGGAGAGAAGTTGAGTGTGTGTGTGAGGGAGAGAGGCTGAGTGTGTGTGTGTGTCTGGGAGAGAGGCTGTGTGTGTGTGGGGGGGAGAGAGGCTGTGTGTGTGTGTGTGTGTGTATGTGTGTGTGGGAGAGAGGCTGAGTGTGTGTGTTAGTGTATGGGAGAGCCGGTGTGTGTGTGGGCAGGAGAGAGAGAGGTTGAGTGTGTGTGACGGAGAGAGGGTGAGTGTGTCTGTGTGTGAGATAGAGGTTGTGCGTCTGTGTGTGGGGGGAAGATGTTGCGTGTGTTTGGGGGAGAGGCTGAGTGTGTGCGCGTGTGTGTGCGTGCGTGTGTGTGTGTGTATGTGTGTGTGTGTGTAGGTGTGTGCGTGAGAGAGGCTGAGAGTTTGTTTATGTGTGCATGTGAGACAGAGGCTGAGTGTGTGTGTGTGGGAGTGAGACTGTGTGTGTGTTTGTGTCTGTGTGTGTGGCTGGGAGAGAGGCTGTGTGTGTGTGTCTTTGTGTGTATGTGTGCATGTGAGAGAGGCTGAGTGTGTGTGTGGGAGAGAGGCTGAGTGTGTGTGTGTGCATGGAGAGAGTCTGTGTGTGTGTGTGTTTGTGGGATAGAGGCTGAGTGTGTGTGTGTCTGGGAGAGAGGCTGTGTGTTTGTGTGTGTGTGTGTGTGTGTGGGGGTGTGGGTGTGTGGGAGAGAGGCTGTGTGTCTGTGTGAGTGTATGGGAGAGCCGGTTTGTGTGTGGGCAGGAGAGAGAGAGGTTGAGTGTGTGTGTGAGTAGGAGAGGTTGCGTATTTGTGCGTGAAGGAGAGAGGTTGTTTGTGTGTGAGGGAGAGAGGTTGTGTGTGTGTGTGAGTGAGCGAGGGTGAGTGTGTGTGTGTGTCTGTGTGTGTGAGGCAGAGAGGGTGAGTGTGTGTGTGAGGGAGAGTGGGCGAGTGTGTGTGAGAGAGGGTGAGTGTGTCTGTGTGTGAGATAGAGGTTGTGCATCTGTGTGTGGGGGGGAAGATGTTGCGTGTGTTTGGGGGAGAGAGGTTGAGTGTGTGTGACAGGGATAGAGGTTGAGTGTGTGTGATGGAGAGAGGTTGTGTGTGTGTGTGAGGGAGAGAGGTTGAGTGTGTGTGTGAGGGAGAAAGGATGTGTGTGTGCGAGTGAGAGAGGGTGAGTGTGTGTGTGTGTCTGTGTGTGTGAGGGAGAGAGGGTGGGTGTGTGTGTGAGGCAGAGTGGGCGAGTGTGTGTGTGTGTGTGATGAAGAGAGTGCGAGTGTGTGATGGAGAGAGGGTGAGTGTGTGTTTGTATGTGTGTGAGGGAGAGATGGTGAGTGTATGTGTGTGTGTTTGAGTGTGTGTGTGTGAGGGAGAGAGTGTGTGTGTGTGTGCGAGAGAGAGGAAGATTCTGTGTGTGAGTGGGTGTGTGTGTGGTTCTAAGAGTGTGTGTAAGAGAGAGAGGTTGCGTGTGTGTGTGGGGGAGAGAGTTTGCATCTGTGTTTGAGGGAGAGAGTTTGTGTGTGTGTGTGAAGGAGAGAAGTTAAGTGTCTGTGCGAGGCAGAGAGGTTGCGTGTATGTGAGGGAGAGAAGTTGGGTGTGTGTGGGAGAGAAAATATGTGGGAGTATGTGAAAAAGAGAAATTGTGTGTGTGTGTGTGTGTGTGTGTGTGTGTATGTATAAGATGGGGTGTGTATGTCTGTGTCTGAGAGAGGATGTATGTGTGTGTGTGTGTGAGAGAGATTCTCTGCATGTGTATGAGGCTGTGTGTGTGTGTTGTGTTTGTGTGTGTGTGTACGGGAGAGAAGCTGAGTGTGTGTGTGTGTGTGTGTGTGTGTGTGGGAGAGAGAGGCCTAGTGTGTGTGTGTTGGAGGGAGAGAGGTTGCGTATGCCTGTGAAGGAGAGAGGTTGAGTGTGTGTGTGAGGGAAAGAAGTTGTGTGTGTGTGTGTGTGTGAGGGACAGAGGTTGCATGTGTGTGTGTGATGGAGAAAGTGTGAGTGTGTCTGAGGGAGGGAGGTTGAGTTTTTGTGTGTGTGTCTGTTTGTTGGGAAAGAGGCTGAGTGTGTTTGTGTGTGTGTGAGTGTGGGAGAGAAGTTAAGTGTGTGTGTGTGGGAGAGAGGCTGAGTGTGTGCGCATGTGCGTGCATGCGTGTGAGTGTGCGTATGTGTGTGTGTGTGTAGGTGTGTGTGTGAGAGAGGCTGAGAGTTTGTTTATGTGTCTGTGTGAGAGAGAGGCTGAGTGTGTGTGTGTGCGTGTGTGTGTGTCTGTGTGGGTGGGAGAGACCTGTGTGCGTGTGTGTGTGTGTGTGCGCGAGAGAGGCTGATTGTGTGTGTGCGAGAGAGGCTGAGTGTGTGTGGAGAGAGTCTGTGTGTGTGTGTGTTTGTGGGATAGAGGCTGAGTGTGTGTGTGTGTGGGTGAGAGGTTGAGTGTGTGTGTGTCTGGGAGAGAGGCTGTGTGTGTGTGTGTGGGGGGGAGTGAGGCTGTGTGTGTGTGTGTGTCTGTGTGTGTGGGAGAGAGGCTGAGTGTGTGTGTGAGTGTATGGGAGAGCCGGTGTGTGTGTGGGCAGGAGAGAGAGAGTTTGAGTGTGTGTGAGGGAGAGAGGTTGAGTATGTGTGTGAGTGGGAGAAGTTGCATATGTGTGCATGAAGGAGAGAAGTTGAGTGTGTGTGTGAGGGAGAAATGTTGTGTGTGTGTGTGTGAGTGAGAGACGGTGAGTGTGTGTGTGTGTCTGTGTGTGTGAGGCAGAGAGGGCGAGTGTGTGTGTGAGGGAGAGTGGGCGGCTGTGTGTGAGAGAGGGTGAATGTGTCTGTGTGCGTGATAGAGGTTGTGTTTCTGTGCGTGGGGGAAAAGATTTTGAGTGTGTTTGGGGGAGAGAGGTTGAGTGTGTGTGTGAGGGAGAGAGGTTGTGTGTGTGTGTGAGGGAGAGAGGTTGTGTGTGTTTGTGAGGGAGAGAGGTTGAGTGTGTGTGTGAGGGAGAAAGGATGTGTGTGTTTGTGAGTGAGAGAGGGTGAGTGTTTGTGTGTGTGTCTGTGTGCATGATGGAGAGATGGTGAGTGTGTGTGTGAGGCAGAGAGAGTGAGTGTGTGTGTGTGTGTGATGAAGCGAGTGCGAGTGTTTGCTGGAGAGAGGGTGAATGTGTGTTTGCATGTGTGTGAGGGAGAGAGGGTGAGTGTGTGATGGAGAGAGGGTGAGTGTGTGTTTGTGTGTGTGTGTGGGGGAGAGAGGGTGAGTGTATGTGTGTGTGTTTGAGTGTGTGTGTGCGGGAGAGAGTGTGTGTGTGTGAGAGAGTGAGGAAGATTCTGTGTGTGAGTGGGTGTATGTATGGGTGTGAGTGTGTGTAAAAGAGAGATGTTGCGTGTGTCTGTGGGGGGAAAGAGTTTGCATCTGTGTGTGAGGGACAGAAATTGTGTGTGTGAAGCACAGACGTTGAGTGTGTGTGTGAGGCAGAGAGGTTGCGTGTGTGAGGGAGAGAGGTTGAGTATGTGTGGGAGAGAAAATATGTGGGAGTATGTGGAAAAGAGAAATTGTGTATGTGTGCGTGTGTATGTGTAAGATGGGGTGTGTGTGTCTGTGTCTGAGAGAGGATGGATGTGTGTGTGTGTGTGGGAGAGAGTCTGTGTGTGTGTGTGTGTTTGTCTGTGCATGTGTGGGAGAGAGGCTGAGTGTGTGTGTAGGTGTGTGTGTGGGAGAGAGGCCTAGTGTGTGTTTGCAGGAGGGAGAGAGGTTGCGTATGCATGTAAAGGAGAGAGGTTGAGTATGTGTGTGAGGGAGAGAAGTTGTGTGTGTGTGAGAGGGAGAGAGGGTGAGTGTGTGTGAGAGAGGATGAATGTGTCTGTGTGTGAGATAGAGGTTGTGTGTCTGTGTGTGGGGGGAAGATGTTGCGTGTGTTTGGGGGAGAGAGGTTGAGTGTGTGTGTCAGGGAGAGAGGTTGAGTGTGTGTGTTGGAGAGAGGTTGTGTGTGTGTGACGGAGAGAGTTTGAGTGTGTGTGTGAGGGAGAAGTGTTGTGTGTGTGTGAGTGAGAGAGGGTGAGTCTGTGTGTGTGTCTGTGTGTGTGAAGTAGAGAGGGTGGGTGTGTGTGTGAGGCAGAGAGGGTGAGTGTGTGTGTGTGTGTGATGGAGAGAGTGCGAGTGTGTGATGGAGAGAGGGTGAGTGTGTGTTTGTATGTGTGTGAGGGAGAGAGGGTGAGTGTATGTGTATGTGTTTGTGCGTGAGGGTGAGAGGGTGACTGTGTGATGGCGAGAGGGTGAGTGTGTGTTTGTGTGTGTGTGAGGGGGAGAGTGTGAGTGTATGTGTGTGTGTTTGAGTGTGTGTTTGCGGGAGAGAGAGTGAGTGTGTGTGTGCGAGAGAGAGGATGATTCTGTGTGTGAGTGGGTGTGTGTGTGGCTGTGAGAGTGTTTGTATGAGAGAGAGGTTGCGTGTTTGTGTGGGGGAGAGAGTTTGCATCTGTGTTTGAGGGAGAGAGGTTGCGTGTGTGTGTGAAGGAGAGAAGTTGAGTGTGTGTGGGAGAGAAAATATGTGGGAGTATGTGAAAAAGAGAAATTGTGTGTGTGTGTGTGTGTATGTGTAAGATGGGGTGCGTATGTCTGTTTCTGAGAGAGGATGTATGTGTGTGTTTGTGTGAGAGAGAGTCGGTGTATGTGTGTGTGTGTGTCTTTGTGTGTGTGTGTGTGTGTGCGGGAGAGAGGCTGAGTGTGTGGATGAGTGGGAGAGGTTACATATGTGTGCGTGAAGGAGTGAAGTTGAGTGTGTGTGTGAGGGAGAGATGTTGCGTGTTTGTGTGTGAGTGGGGGACGGTTAGTGTGTGTGTGTGTCTGTGTGTGTGGGGCAGAGAGGGCAAGTGTGTGTGTGAGGGAGAGTGGACGGCTGTGTGTGAGAGAGTGTGAGTGTGTCTGTGTGTGAGATAGAGGTTGTGTGTCTGTGCGTGGGGGAAAAGATTTTGCATGTGTTTGGGGGAGAGAGGTTGAGTGTGTGATGAGGGAGAGAGGTTGTGTGTGTGTGAGGGAGAGAGGTTGTGTGTGTGTGTGAGGGAGAGAGGTTGAGTGTGTGTTTGTGGGAGAAGGTTGTGTGTGTGTGTGAGTGAGAGAGGGTGAGTGTTTGTGTGTGTGTCTGTGTGCATGATGGAGAGATAGTGAGTGTGTTTGTGAGGCAGAGAGGGTGAGTGTGTGTATGTGTGTGATGAAGCGAGTGCGAGTGTTTGATGGAGAGTGGGTGAGTGTGTGTTTGCATGTGTGTGAGGGAGAGAGGGTGAGTGTATGTGTGTGTGCTTGTGTGTGAGGGAGAGAGGGTGAGTGTGTGATGGAGAGAGGGTGAGTGTGTGTTTGTGTGTGTGTGTGAGGGAGACAGGGTGAGTGTATGTGTGTGTGTTTGAGTGTGTGTGTGCGGGAGAGAGTGTGAGTGTGTGTGTGAGAGAGAGAGGAAGATTCTGTGTGTGAGTGGGTGTGTGTATGGGTGTGAGAGTGTGTGTAAGAGGGAGATGTTGCGTGTGTCTGTGGGGGGGAGAGAGTTTGCATCTGTGTGTGAGGGACAGAAATTGTGTGTGTGAAGGAGAGACGTTGACTGTGCGTGTGAGGCAGAGAGGTTGCGTGTGTGTGGGAGAGAAAATATGTGGGAGTATGTGAAAAAGAGAAATTGTGTGTGTGTGCGTGTGTATGTGTAAGATGGGGTGTGTGTGTCTGTGTCTGAGAGAGGATGGATATGTGTGTGTGTGGGAGAGAGTCTGTGTGTGTGTGTGTGTGCGGGAGAGAGGCTGAGTGTGTGTGTGTGGGAGTGAGGCTGAGTGTGTGCGCGTGTGTGTGCGTGCGTGTGTGTGTGTGTATGTGTGTGTGTATAGGTGTGTGCGTGAGAGAGGCTGAGAGTTTGTTTATGTGTGCATGTGAGAGAGAGGCTGACTGTGTGTGTGTGTTGGAGTGGGACTGTGTGTGTGTGTGTGTGTGTGTGTGGGGGTGGGGGAGAGGCTGTGTGTGTGTGTCTTTGTGTGTATGTGTGCATGTGAAAGAGGCTGAGTGAGGGTGTGTGAGATAGAGGTTGTGTGTCTGTGCGTGGGGGAAAAGATTTTGCATGTGTTTGGGGGAGAGAGGTTGAGTGTGTGATGAGGGAGAGAGGTTGTGTGTGTGTGAGGGAGAGAGGTTGTGTGTGTGTGTGAGGGAGAGAGGTTGAGTGTGTGTTTGTGGGAGAAGGTTGTGTGTGTGTGTGAGTGAGAGAGGGTGAGTGTTTGTGTGTGTGTCTGTGTGCATGATGGAGAGATAGTGAGTGTGTTTGTGAGGCAGAGAGGGTGAGTGTGTGTATGTGTGTGATGAAGCGAGTGCGAGTGTTTGATGGAGAGTGGGTGAGTGTGTGTTTGCATGTGTGTGAGGGAGAGAGGGTGAGTGTATGTGTGTGTGCTTGTGTGTGAGGGAGAGAGGGTGAGTGTGTGATGGAGAGAGGGTGAGTGTGTGTTTGTGTGTGTGTGTGAGGGAGAGAGGGTGAGTGTATGTGTGTGTGTGTTTGAGTGTGTGTGTGCGGGAGAGAGTGTGAGTGTGTGTGTGAGAGAGAGAGGAAGATTCTGTGTGTGAGTGGGTGTGTGTATGGGTGTGAGAGTGTGTGTAAGAGGGAGATGTTGCGTGTGTCTGTGGGAGGGAGAGAGTTTGCATCTGTGTGTGAGGGACAGAAATTGTGTGTGTGAAGGAGAGACGTTGACTGTGCGTGTGAGGCAGAGAGGTTGCGTGTGTGTGGGAGAGAAAATATGTGGGAGTATGTGGAAAAGAGAAATTGTGTGTGTGTGCATGTGTATGTGTAAGATGGGGTGTGTGTGTCTGTGTCTGAGAGAGGATGGATATGTGTGTGTGTGGGAGAGAGTCTGTGTGTGTGTGTGTGTGCGGGAGAGAGGCTGAGTGTGTGTGTGTGGGAGTGAGGCTGAGTGTGTGCGCGTGTGTGTGCGTGCGTGTGTGTGTGTGTATGTGTGTGTGTGTGTAGGTGTGTGCGTGAGAGAGGCTGAGAGTTTGTTTATGTGTGCATGTGAGAGAGAGGCTGAGTGTGTGTGTGTGTTGGAGTGGGACTGTGTGTGTGTGTGTGTGTGTGTGTGTGTGTGTGTGTGGGGGTGGGGGAGAGGCTGTGTGTGTGTGTCTTTGTGTGTATGTGTGCATGTGAAAGAGGCTGAGTGTGTGTGTGGGAGAGAGGGTGAGTGTGTGTGTGTGGAGAGATTGTGTGTGTCTTTGTGGGATAGAGGCTGAGTGTGTGTGTGTCTGGGCGAGAGGCTGTGTGTTTGTGTGTGTGTGTGTATGTGTGGGTGTGGGTGTGTGGGAGAGAGGCTGTGTGTCTGTGTGAGTGTATGGGAGAGCCGGTTTGTGTGTGGGCAGGAGAGAGAGAGGTTGAGTGTGTGTGTGAGTGGGAGAGATTGCGTATGTGTGCGTCAAGGAGAGAGGTTGAGTGTGTGTGTGAGGGAGAGAGGTTGTGTGTGTGTGAGAGTGAGGGAGGGTGAGTGTGTGTGTGTGTCTGTGTGTGTGAGGCAGAGAGGGCGAGTGTGTGTGTGAGGGAGAGTGGGCGAGTGTGTGTGAGAGAGGGTGAGTGTGTCTGTGTGTGAGATAGAGGTTGTGCATCTGTCTGTGGGGGGGAAGATGTTGCGTGTGTTTGGGGGAGAGAGGTTGAGTGTGTGTGGCAGGGATAGAGGTTGAGTGTGTGTGTTGGAGAGAGGTTGTGTGTGTGTGTGTGTGAGGGAGAGAGGTTGAGTGTGTGTGTGAGGGAGAAAGGATGTGTGTGTGTGAGTGAGAGAGGGTGAGTGTGTGTGTGTGTCTGTGTGTGTGAGGGAGAGAGGGTGGGTGTGTGTGTGAGGCAGAGTGGGCGAGTGTGTGTGTGTGTGATGAAGAGAGTGCGAGTGTGTGATGGAGAGAGGGTGAGTGTGCGTATGTATGTGTGTGAGGGAGAGATGGTGAGTGTATGTGTGTGTGTTTGAGTGTGTGTGTGTGAGGGAGAGACTGTGTGTGTGTGCGAGAGAGAGGAAGATTCTGTGTGTGAGTGGTGTGTGTGTGGTTGTGAGAGTGTGTGTAAGAGAGAGAGGTTGCGTGTGTGTGTGGGGGAGAGAGTTTGCATCTGTGTTTGAGGGAGAGAGTTTGTGTGTTTGTGTGAAGGAGAGAAGTTAAGTGTCTGTGTGAGGCAGAGAGGTTGCGTGTGTGTGAGGGAGAGAAGTTGGGTGTGTGTGGGAGAGAAAATATGTGGGAGTATGTGAAAAAGAGAAATTGTGTGTGTGTGTGTGTGTGTGTGTGTGTGTGTATAAGATGGGGTGTGTATGTCTGTGTCTGAGAGAGGATGTATGTGTGTGTGTGCGTGAGAGAGATTCTGTGCATGTGTATTTGTGTGTGTGTTGGTGTGTGCGGGAGAGAGGCTGAGTTTGTGTGTGTTTGTTTGGGAGAGAGGCTGTGTGTGTGTGTTGTGTTTGTGTGTGTGTGTGCGGGAGAGAAGCTGAGTGTGTGTGTGTGTGTGTGTGGGAGAGAGAGGCCTAGTGTGTGTGTGTTGGAGGGAGAGAGGTTGCGTATGCCTGTGAAGGAGAGAGGTTGAGTGTGTGTGTGAGGGAAAGAAGTTGTGTGTGTGTGTGAGGGACAGAGGTTGCATGTGTGTGTGTGATGGAGAGAGTGCGAGTGTGTGATGGAGAGAGGGTGAATGTGTGTTTGTATGTGTGTGAGGGAGAGAGAGTGAGTGTATGTTTGTGAGTTTGTGTGTGAGGGAGAGAGGGTGAGTGAATGATGGAGAGAGGGTGAGTGTGTGTTTGTGTGTGTGTGTGTGAGGGAGAGAAGGTGAGTATATGTGTGTGTGTTTAAGTGTGTGTGTGTGCGGGAGAGATTGTGAGTGTGTGTGTGCGAGAGAGAGGAAGATTCTGTGTGTGAGTGGGTGTGTGTGTGGATGTGAGAGTGTGTGTAAGAGAGAGAGGTTGCGTGTGTGTGGGGGGGAGAGAGTTTGCATCTGTGTTTGAGGGAGAGAGTTTGCGTGTGTGTGAGGGAGAGAGGTTGTGTGTGTGTGTGAGGGAGAGAGGTTGAGTGTGTGTTTGTGGGAGAAGGTTGTGTGTGTGTGTGAGTGAGAGAGGGTGAGTGTTTGTGTGTGTGTCTGTGTGCATGATGGAGAGATAGTGAGTGTGTTTGTGAGGCAGAGAGGGTGAGTGTGTGTATGTGTGTGATGAAGCGAGTGCGAGTGTTTGATGGAGAGTGGGTGAGTGTGTGTTTGCATGTGTGTGAGGGAGAGAGGGTGAGTGTATGTGTGTGTGCTTGTGTGTGAGGGAGAGAGGGTGAGTGTGTGATGGAGAGAGGGTGAGTGTGTGTTTGTGTGTGTGTGTGAGGGAGACAGGGTGAGTGTATGTGTGTGTGTTTGAGTGTGTGTGTGCGGGAGAGAGTGTGAGTGTGTGTGTGAGAGAGAGAGGAAGATTCTGTGTGTGAGTGGGTGTGTGTATGGGTGTGAGAGTGTGTGTAAGAGGGAGATGTTGCGTGTGTCTGTGGGGGGGAGAGAGTTTGCATCTGTGTGTGAGGGACAGAAATTGTGTGTGTGAAGGAGAGACGTTGACTGTGCGTGTGAGGCAGAGAGGTTGCGTGTGTGTGGGAGAGAAAATATGTGGGAGTAGGTGAAAAAGAGAAATTGTGTGTGTGTGCGTGTGTATGTGTAAGATGGGGTGTGTGTGTCTGTGTCTGAGAGAGGATGGATATGTGTGTGTGTGGGAGAGAGTCTGTGTGTGTGTGTGTGTGCGGGAGAGAGGCTGAGTGTGTGTGTGTGGGAGTGAGGCTGAGTGTGTGCGCGTGTGTGTGCGTGCGTGTGTGTGTGTGTATGTGTGTGTGTATAGGTGTGTGCGTGAGAGAGGCTGAGAGTTTGTTTATGTGTGCATGTGAGAGAGAGGCTGAGTGTGTGTGTGTGTTGGAGTGGGACTGTGTGTGTGTGTGTGTGTGTGTGTGGGGGTGGGGGAGAGGCTGTGTGTGTGTGTCTTTGTGTGTATGTGTGCATGTGAAAGAGGCTGAGTGAGGGTGTGTGAGATAGAGGTTGTGTGTCTGTGCGTGGGGGAAAAGATTTTGCATGTGTTTGGGGGAGAGAGGTTGAGTGTGTGATGAGGGAGAGAGGTTGTGTGTGTGTGAGGGAGAGAGGTTGTGTGTGTGTGTGAGGGAGAGAGGTTGAGTGTGTGTTTGTGGGAGAAGGTTGTGTGTGTGTGTGAGTGAGAGAGGGTGAGTGTTTGTGTGTGTGTCTGTGTGCATGATGGAGAGATAGTGAGTGTGTTTGTGAGGCAGAGAGGGTGAGTGTGTGTATGTGTGTGATGAAGCGAGTGCGAGTGTTTGATGGAGAGTGGGTGAGTGTGTGTTTGCATGTGTGTGAGGGAGAGAGGGTGAGTGTATGTGTGTGTGCTTGTGTGTGAGGGAGAGAGGGTGAGTGTGTGATGGAGAGAGGGTGAGTGTGTGTTTGTGTGTGTGTGTGAGGGAGAGAGGGTGAGTGTATGTGTGTGTGTGTTTGAGTGTGTGTGTGCGGGAGAGAGTGTGAGTGTGTGTGTGAGAGAGAGAGGAAGATTCTGTGTGTGAGTGGGTGTGTGTATGGGTGTGAGAGTGTGTGTAAGAGGGAGATGTTGCGTGTGTCTGTGGGAGGGAGAGAGTTTGCATCTGTGTGTGAGGGACAGAAATTGTGTGTGTGAAGGAGAGACGTTGACTGTGCGTGTGAGGCAGAGAGGTTGCGTGTGTGTGGGAGAGAAAATATGTGGGAGTATGTGGAAAAGAGAAATTGTGTGTGTGTGCATGTGTATGTGTAAGATGGGGTGTGTGTGTCTGTGTCTGAGAGAGGATGGATATGTGTGTGTGTGGGAGAGAGTCTGTGTGTGTGTGTGTGTGCGGGAGAGAGGCTGAGTGTGTGTGTGTGGGAGTGAGGCTGAGTGTGTGCGCGTGTGTGTGCGTGCGTGTGTGTGTGTGTATGTGTGTGTGTGTGTAGGTGTGTGCGTGAGAGAGGCTGAGAGTTTGTTTATGTGTGCATGTGAGAGAGAGGCTGAGTGTGTGTGTGTGTTGGAGTGGGACTGTGTGTGTGTGTGTGTGTGTGTGTGTGTGTGTGTGTGGGGGTGGGGGAGAGGCTGTGTGTGTGTGTCTTTGTGTGTATGTGTGCATGTGAAAGAGGCTGAGTGTGTGTGTGGGAGAGAGGGTGAGTGTGTGTGTGTGGAGAGATTGTGTGTGTCTTTGTGGGATAGAGGCTGAGTGTGTGTGTGTCTGGGCGAGAGGCTGTGTGTTTGTGTGTGTGTGTGTATGTGTGGGTGTGGGTGTGTGGGAGAGAGGCTGTGTGTCTGTGTGAGTGTATGGGAGAGCCGGTTTGTGTGTGGGCAGGAGAGAGAGAGGTTGAGTGTGTGTGTGAGTGGGAGAGATTGCGTATGTGTGCGTCAAGGAGAGAGGTTGAGTGTGTGTGTGAGGGAGAGAGGTTGTGTGTGTGTGAGAGTGAGGGAGGGTGAGTGTGTGTGTGTGTCTGTGTGTGTGAGGCAGAGAGGGCGAGTGTGTGTGTGAGGGAGAGTGGGCGAGTGTGTGTGAGAGAGGGTGAGTGTGTCTGTGTGTGAGATAGAGGTTGTGCATCTGTCTGTGGGGGGGAAGATGTTGCGTGTGTTTGGGGGAGAGAGGTTGAGTGTGTGTGGCAGGGATAGAGGTTGAGTGTGTGTGTTGGAGAGAGGTTGTGTGTGTGTGTGTGTGAGGGAGAGAGGTTGAGTGTGTGTGTGAGGGAGAAAGGATGTGTGTGTGTGAGTGAGAGAGGGTGAGTGTGTGTGTGTGTCTGTGTGTGTGAGGGAGAGAGGGTGGGTGTGTGTGTGAGGCAGAGTGGGCGAGTGTGTGTGTGTGTGATGAAGAGAGTGCGAGTGTGTGATGGAGAGAGGGTGAGTGTGCGTATGTATGTGTGTGAGGGAGAGATGGTGAGTGTATGTGTGTGTGTTTGAGTGTGTGTGTGTGAGGGAGAGACTGTGTGTGTGTGCGAGAGAGAGGAAGATTCTGTGTGTGAGTGGTGTGTGTGTGGTTGTGAGAGTGTGTGTAAGAGAGAGAGGTTGCGTGTGTGTGTGGGGGAGAGAGTTTGCATCTGTGTTTGAGGGAGAGAGTTTGTGTGTTTGTGTGAAGGAGAGAAGTTAAGTGTCTGTGTGAGGCAGAGAGGTTGCGTGTGTGTGAGGGAGAGAAGTTGGGTGTGTGTGGGAGAGAAAATATGTGGGAGTATGTGAAAAAGAGAAATTGTGTGTGTGTGTGTGTGTGTGTGTGTGTGTGTATAAGATGGGGTGTGTATGTCTGTGTCTGAGAGAGGATGTATGTGTGTGTGTGCGTGAGAGAGATTCTGTGCATGTGTATTTGTGTGTGTGTTGGTGTGTGCGGGAGAGAGGCTGAGTTTGTGTGTGTTTGTTTGGGAGAGAGGCTGTGTGTGTGTGTTGTGTTTGTGTGTGTGTGTGCGGGAGAGAAGCTGAGTGTGTGTGTGTGTGTGTGTGTGGGAGAGAGAGGCCTAGTGTGTGTGTGTTGGAGGGAGAGAGGTTGCGTATGCCTGTGAAGGAGAGAGGTTGAGTGTGTGTGTGAGGGAAAGAAGTTGTGTGTGTGTGTGAGGGACAGAGGTTGCATGTGTGTGTGTGATGGAGAGAGTGCGAGTGTGTGATGGAGAGAGGGTGAATGTGTGTTTGTATGTGTGTGAGGGAGAGAGAGTGAGTGTATGTTTGTGAGTTTGTGTGTGAGGGAGAGAGGGTGAGTGAATGATGGAGAGAGGGTGAGTGTGTGTTTGTGTGTGTGTGTGTGAGGGAGAGAAGGTGAGTATATGTGTGTGTGTTTAAGTGTGTGTGTGTGCGGGAGAGATTGTGAGTGTGTGTGTGCGAGAGAGAGGAAGATTCTGTGTGTGAGTGGGTGTGTGTGTGGATGTGAGAGTGTGTGTAAGAGAGAGAGGTTGCGTGTGTGTGGGGGGGAGAGAGTTTGCATCTGTGTTTGAGGGAGAGAGTTTGCGTGTGTGTGAGGGAGAGAGGTTGGGTGTGTGTGGGAGAGAAAATATGTGGGAGTATGTGAAATAGAGAAATTGTGTGTGTGTGTTTGTGTGTTTATGTCTAAGATGTGGTGTGTGTGACTGTCTGAGAGAGGATGTATGTGTGTGTGTTTGTGAGAGAGAGTCTGTGTATGTGTGTGTGTGCAGGAGAGAGGCTGAGTGTGTGTGAGGGTTAGAGGGTGAGTGTGTAATGGAGAAAGGGTGATTGTGTGTGTGTGTGAGGGAGAGAGCGTGAGTGTGTGTGTTTGTGTGTGTGTGTGTGTGTGTGTGAGCATCTGCGGGAGAGGGTGAGTGTGTTTGTGCGGTAGAGAAGAAGATTGTACATGTGAGAGGGTGTGTGTGTGTGGGTGTGAGAGTGTGTGTGAGAGATTGAGGTTACATGTGTGTGTTTGGGGGAGAGGTTTCTTGTATCTGGGGGAGTAAGGTTGCGTGTTTGTGTGGGGGAGAAAGTTTGAGTGTATGTTTGGGGGAGAGAGGTTGCGTGTGTGTGGGAGAGAAAATATGTGAGAGTATGTGACCAATAGAACATGTGTGTATGTGTGTCTATGTGTAAGGTGGGGTGTGTGTGTCTGTGCGTGAGAGAGGTTGTGTGTGCATGTGAGAGAGAAAGGGTGAGTGTTTGTGTGTGTGTGAGGGAGGGAGGTTGAGTTTTTGTGTGTGTGTCTGTGTGTTGGGAAAGAGGCTGAGTGTGATTGTGTGTGTGTGAGTGTGGGAGAGAAGTTAAGTGTGTGTGTGGGAGAGAGGCTGACTGTGTGCGAGCGTGCGTGCATGCATGTGAGTGTGCATATATGTGTGTGTATGTAGGTGTGTGTGTGAGAGAAGCTGAGAGTTTGTTTATGTGTGTGTGTGAGAGAGAGGCTGAGTGTGTGTGTGTGTGTGTGTGTATGCGTGTGTGTGTGTCTGTGTGGGTGGCAGAGACCTGTGTCAGTGTGTGTGTGTGTGTGTTTGTGTGCGTGCGCGAGAGAGGCTGAGTGTGTGTGTGGGAGAGAGGCTGAGTGTGTGTGTGTGGAGAGAGAGTCTGTGTATGTGTGTGTGTGTTTGTGGGATAGAGGCTGAGTGTGTGTGTGTGTGGGCGAGAGGCTGATTGTGTGTGTGTCTGGGAGAGAGGCTGTGTGTGTGTGTGGGGGGGGAGAGAGACTGTGTGTGTGTGTGTATGTGTGTGTGGGAGAGAGGCTGAGTGTGTGTGTGAGTGTATGGGAGAGCCGGTGTGTGTGTGGGCAGGAGAGAGAGAGGTTGAGTGTGTGTGAGAGAGAGAGGGTGAGTGTGTGTGTGAGTGGGAGAGGTTGCATATGTGTGCGTGAAGGAGAGAAGTTGAGTGTGTGTGTGAGGGAGAGAGGCTGAGTGTGTGTGTGTCTGGGAGAGAGGCTGCGTGTGTGTGGGGGGAGAGAGGCTGTGTGTGTGTGTGTGTGTATGTGTGTGTGGCAGAGAGGCTGAGTGTGTGTGTTAGTGTATGGGAGAGCCGGTGTGTGTGTGGGCGGGAGAGAGAGAGGTTGAGTGTGTGTGAGGGAGAGAGGGTGAGTGTGTGTGTGAGTGGGAGAGGTTGCATATGTGTGCGTGAAGGAGAGAAGTTGAGTACGTGTGTGAGGGAGAGAGGGTGAGTGTGTGGTGGAGAGAGGATGAGTGTGTGTTTGTGTGTGTGTGGGGGAGAGAAGCTGAGTGTGTGTGTGTGTGTGTGTGGGAGAGAGAGGCCTAGTGTGTGTCTGTTGGAGGGAGAGAGGTTGCGTATGCCTGTGAAGGAGAGAGGTTGAGTGTGTGTGTGAGGGAAAGAAGTTGTGTGTGTGTGTGAGGGACAGAGGTTGCATGTGTGTGTGTGATGGAGAGAGTGCGAGTGTGTGATGGAGAGAGGGTGAATGTGTGTTTGTATGTGTGTGAGGGAGAGAGAGTGAGTGTATGTTTGTGAGTTTGTGTGTGAGGGAGAGAGGGTGAGTGAATGATGGAGAGAGGGTGAGTGTGTGTTTGTGTGTGTGTGTGTGAGGGAGAGAAGGTGAGCATATGTGTGTGTGTTTAAGTGTGTGTGTGTGCGGGAGAGATTGTGAGTGTGTGTGTGCGAGAGAGAGGAAGATTCTGTGTGTGAGTGGGTGTGTGTGTGGATGTGAGAGTGTGTGTAAGAGAGAGAGGTTGCGTGTGT
This sequence comes from Carcharodon carcharias, assembly GCF_017639515.1. Classification (NCBI taxonomy): domain Eukaryota; kingdom Metazoa; phylum Chordata; class Chondrichthyes; order Lamniformes; family Lamnidae; genus Carcharodon; species Carcharodon carcharias. Next base: position 144,414,357 of record NC_054468.1, read on the forward strand.
GTGGGGGGGAGAGAGTTTGCATCTGTGTTTGAGGGAGAGAGTTTGCGTGTGTGTGAGGGAGAGAGGTTGGGTGTGTGTGGGAGAGAAAATATGTGGGAGTATGTGAAATAGAGAAATTGTGTGTGTGTGTTTGTGTGTTTATGTCTAAGATGTGGTGTGTGTGACTGTCTGAGAGAGGATGTATGTGTGTGTGTTTGTGAGAGAGAGTCTGTGTATGTGTGTGTGTGCAGGAGAGAGGCTGAGTGTGTGTGTGAGGGTTAGAGGGTGAGTGTGTAATGGAGAAAGGGTGATTGTGTGTGTGTGTGAGGGAGAGAGCGTGAGTGTGTGTGTTTGTGTGTGTGTGTGTGTGTGTGTGAGCATCTGCGGGAGAGGGTGAGTGTGTTTGTGCGGTAGAGAAGAAGATTGTACATGTGAGAGGGTGTGTGTGTGTGGGTGTGAGAGTGTGTGTGAGAGAGTGAGGTTACATGTGTGTGTTTGGGGGGAGAGGTTTCTTGTATCTGGGGGAGTAAGGTTGCGTGTTTGTGTGGGGGAGAAAGTTTGAGTGCATGTTTGGGGGAGAGAGGTTGCGTGTGTGTGGGAGAGAAAATATGTGAGAGTATGTGACCAATAGAACATGTGTGTATGTGTGTCTATGTGTAAGGTGGGGTGTGTGTGTCTGTGCGTGAGAGAGGTTGTGTGTGCATGTGAGAGAGAAAGGGTGAGTGTTTGTGTGTGTGTGAGGGAGGGAGGTTGAGTTTTTGTGTGTGTGTCTGTGTGTTGGGAAAGAGGCTGAGTGTGATTGTGTGTGTGTGAGTGTGGGAGAGAACTTAAGTGTGTGTGTGGGAGAGAGGCTGACTGTGTGCGAGTGTGCGTGCATGCATGTGAGTGTGCATATATGTGTGTGTATGTAGGTGTGTGTGTGAGAGAAGCTGAGAGTTTGTTTATGTGTGTGTGTGAGAGAGAGGCTGAGTGTGTGTGTGTGTGTGTGTATGCGTGTGTGTGTGTCTGTGTGGGTGGCAGAGACCTGTGTCAGTGTGTGTGTGTGTGTGTTTGTGTGTGTGCGCGAGAGAGGCTGAGTGTGTGTGTGGGAGAGAGGCTGAGTGTGTGTGTGTGGAGAGAGAGTCTGTGTGTGTGTGTGTGTGTTTGTGGGATAGAGGCTGAGTGTGTGTGTGTGTGGGCGAGAGGCTGATTGTGTGTGTGTCTGGGAGAGAGGCTGTGTGTGTGTGTGGGGGGGGGAGAGAGACTGTGTGTGTGTGTGTATGTGTGTGTGGGAGAGAGGCTGAGTGTGTGTGTGAGTGTATGGGAGAGCCGGTGTGTGTGTGGGCAGGAGAGAGAGAGGTTGAGTGTGTGTGAGAGAGAGAGGGTGAGTGTGTGTGTGAGTGGGAGAGGTTGCATATGTGTGCGTGAAGGAGAGAAGTTGAGTGTGTGTGTGAGGGAGAGAGGCTGAGTGTGTGTGTGTCTGGGAGAGAGGCTGCGTGTGTGTGGGGGGAGAGAGGCTGTGTGTGTGTGTGTGTGTATGTGTGTGTGGCAGAGAGGCTGAGTGTGTGTGTTAGTGTATGGGAGAGCCGGTGTGTGTGTGGGCAGGAGAGAGAGAGGTTGAGTGTGTGTGAGGGAGAGAGGGTGAGTGTGTGTGTGAGTGGGAGAGGTTGCATATGTGTGCGTGAAGGAGAGAAGTTGAGTACATGTGTGAGGGAGAGAGGGTGAGTGTGTGGTGGAGAGAGGATGAGTGTGTGTTTGTGTGTGTGTGGGGGAGAGAGGGTGAGTGTATGTGTGTGTGTTTGAGTGTGTGTGTGCGGGAGAGAGTGTGAGTTTGTGCGTGAGAGAGAGATGAAGATTCTGTGTGTGAGTGGGTGTGTGTGTGGGTGTGAGAGTGTGTGTAAGAGAGAGAGGTTGCGTGTATGTGTGGGGAAGAGAGTTTGCATCTGTGTTTGAGGGAGAGAGTTTGTGTGTGTGTGTGAAGTAGAGAAGTTAAGTGTCTGTGTGAGGCAGAGAGGTTGCGTGTGTGTGAGGAAGAGAGGTTGGGTGTGTGTGGGAGAGACAATATGTGGGAGTATGTGAAAAAGACAAATTGTGTGTGTTTGTGTGTGTATGTGTAAGATGGGGTGTGTATGTCTGTGTCTGAGAGAGCATGTATGTGTGTGTGTGTTGGTGTGTGCAGGACAGAGGCTGAGTGTGTGTGTCTTTGTTTGTGAGAGAGGCTGTGTGTGTGTGTTGTGTTTGTGTGTGTGTGCGGGAGAGAAGCTGAGTTTGTGTGTGTGTGTGTGTGTGTGGGAGAGAGGCCTAGTGTGTGTGTGTGGGAGGGAGAGAGGTTGCGTATGCCTGTGAAGGAGAGAGGTTGAGTGTGTGTGTGAGGGAGAGAGGTTGCATGTGTGTGTGTGATGGAGAGAGTGTGAGTGTGTGATGGAGAGAGGGTGAGTGTGTGTTTGTGTGTGTGTGTGAAGGAGAGACGTTGAGTGTCTGTGTGAGGCAGAGAGTTTGCGTGTGTGTGAGGGAGAGAGGTTGAGTGTGTGTGGGAGAGAAAATATGTGGGAGTATGTGAAAAAGAGAAATTGTGTGTGTGTGTGTTTATGTGTAAGATGGGGTGTGTATGTCTGTGTCTGAGAGAGGATGTATGTGTGTGTGTTTGTGAGAGAGAGTCTGTGTATGTGCGTGTGTGTGTCCGGGAGAGAGGCTGAGTGTGTGTTTGAGGGATAGAGCGTGAGTGTGTAATGAGAAAGGGTGAGTGTGTGTGTGTGTGTGTGAGGGAGAGAGGGTGAGTGTGTGTGTTTGTGTGTGTGTGTGTGTGCATGTGTGTGTGTGCATCTGTGGGAGAGGGTGAGTGTGTGTGTGCGGGAGAGAAGAAGATTGTACATGTGAGAGGGTGTGTGTGTGTGTGGGTGTGAGAGTGTTTGTGAGAGAGTGAGGTTACATGTGTGTGTTCGGGGGAGAGGTTTCTTGTATCTGGGGAGAAAGGTTGCGTGTTTGTGTGGGGTAGAAAGTTTGAGTGTATGTTTGGGGGAGTGCGTGTGTGTGGGAGAGAAAATATGTGAGAGTATGTGACCAATAGAACATGTGTGTATGTGTGTCTACGTGTAAGGTGGGGTGTGTGTGTTTGTGTGTGAGAGAGGATGTGTGTGCGTGTGAGAGAGAAAGGGTGAGTGTGTCTGAGGGAGGGAGGTTGAGTTTTTGTGTGTGTGTCTGTTTGTTGGGAAAGAGGCTGAGTGTGTTTGTGTGTGTGTGAGTGTGGGAGAGAAGTTAAGTGTGTGTGTGGGAGAGAGGCTGAGTGTGTGTGCGTGTGCGTGCATGCGTGTGAGTGTGCGTATGTGTGTGTGTGTGTGTAGGTGTGTGTGTGAGAGAGGCTGAGAGTTTGTTTATGTGTCTGTGTGAGAGAGAGGCTGAGTGTGTGTGTGTGCATGTGTGTGTGTCTGTGTGGGTGGGAGAGACCTGTGTGCGTGTGTGTGTGTGTGCGCGCGAGAGAGGCTGATTGTGTGTGTGCGAGAGAGGCTGAGTGTGTGTGGAGAGAGTCTGTGTGTGTGTGTGTTTGTGGGATAGAGGCTGAGTGTGTGTGTGTGTGGGTGAGAGGTTGAGTGTGTGTGTGTCTGGGAGAGAGGCTGTGTGTGTGTGTGGGGGGGAGTGAGGCTGTGTGTGTGTGTGTCTGTGTGTGTGGGAGAGAGGCTGAGTGTGTGTGTGAGTGTATGGGAGAGCTGGTGTGTGTGTGGGCAGGAGAGAGAGAGGTTGAGTGTGTGTGAGGGAGAGAGGTTGAGTATGTGTGTGAGTGGGAGAAGTTGCATATGTGTGCGTGAAGGAGAGAAGTTGAGTGTGTGTGTGAGGGAGAAATGTTGTGTGTGTGTGTGTGAGTGAGAGACGGTGAGTGTGTGTGTGTGTCTGTGTGTGTGAGGCAGAGAGGGCGAGTGTGTGTGTGAGGGAGAGTGGGCAGCTGTGTGTGAGAGAGGGTGAATGTGTCTGTGTGCGAGATAGAGGTTGTGTTTCTGTGCGTGGGGGAAAAGATTTTGAGTGTGTTTGGGGGAGAGAGGTTGAATGTGTGTGTGAGGGAGAGAGGTTGTGTGTGTGTGTGAGGGAGAGAGGTTGTGTGTGTTTGTGAGGGAGAGAGGTTGAGTGTGTGTGAGGGAGAAAGGATGTGTGTGTTTGTGAGTGAGAGAGGGTGAGTGTTTGTGTGTGTGTCTGTGTGCATGATGGAGAGATGGTGAGTGTGTGTGTGAGGCAGAGAGGGTGAGTGTGTGTGTGTGTGATGAAGCGAGTGCGAGTGTTTGCTGGAGAGAGGGTGAATGTGTGTTTGCATGTGTGTGAGGGAGAGAGGGTGAGTGTATGTGTGTGTGCTTGTGTGTGAGGGAGAGAGGGTGAGTGTGTGATGGAGAGAGGGTGAGTGTGTGTTTGTGTGTGTGTGGGGGAGAGAGGGTGAGTGTATGTGTGTGTGTTTGAGTGTGTGTGTGCGGGAGAGAGTGTGAGTGTGTGTGTGAGAGAGAGAGGAAGATTCTGTGTGTGAGTGGGTGTATGTATGGGTGTGAGAGTGTGTGTAAAAGAGAGATGTTGCGTGTGTCTGTGGGGGGAAAGAGATTGCATCTGTGTGTGAGGGACAGAAATTGTGTGCGTGAAGGAGAGACGTTGAGTGTGTGTGTGAGGCAGAGAGGTTGCGTGTGTGAGGGAGAGATGTTGAGTGTGTGTGCGTTATAAAATATGTGGGAGTATGTGGAAAAGAGAAATTGTGTATGTGTGCGTGTGTATGTGTAAGATGGGGTGTGTGTGTCTGTGTCTGAGAGAGGATGGATGTGTGTGTGTGTGTGGGAGAGAGTCTGTGTGTGTGTGTGTGTTTGTCTGTGCGTGTGTGGGAGAGGGGGTGAGTGTGTGTGTAGGTGTGTGTGTGGGAGAGAGGCCTAGTGTGTGTTTGCAGGAGGGAGAGAGGTTGCGTATGCATGTAAAGGAGAGAGGTTGAGTATGTGTGTGAGGGAGAGAAGTTGTGTGTGTGTGAGAGGGAGAGAGGGTGAGTGTGTGTGAGAGAGGATGAATGTGTCTGTGTGTGAGATAGAGGTTGTGTGTCTGTGTGTGGGGGGAAGATGTTGCGTGTGTTTGGGGGAGAGAGGTTGAGTGTGTGTGTCAGGGAGAGAGGTTGAGTGTGTGTGTTGGAGAGAGGTTGTGTGTGTGTGTGACGGAGAGAGTTTGAGTGTGTGTGTGAGGGAGAAGTGTTGTGTGTGTGTGTGAGTGAGAGAGGGTGAGTGTGTGTGTGTGTGTCTGTGTGTGTGAAGTAGAGAGGGTGTGTGTGTGTGTGAGGCAGAGAGGATGAGTGTGTGTGTGTGTGTGTGATGGAGAGAGTGCGAGTGTGTGATGGAGAGAGGGTGAGTGTGTGTTTGTATGTGTGTGAGGGAGAGAGGGTGAGTGTATGTGTGTGTGTTTGTGCGTGAGGGTGAGAGGGTGACTGTGTGATGGAGAGAGGGTGAGTGTGTGTTTGTGTGTGTGTGAGGGGGAGAGTGTGAGTGTATGTGTGTGTTTGAGTGTGTGTTTGCGGGAGAGAGAGTGAGTGTGTGTTTGCGAGAGAGAGGATGATTCTGTGTGTGAGTGGGTGTGTGTGTGGCTGTGAGAGTGTTTGTATGAGAGAGAGGTTGCGTGTTTGTGTGGGGGAGAGAGTTTGCATCTGTGTTTGAGGGAGAGAGTTTGTGTGTGTGTGTGAAGGAGAGAAGTTGAGTGTCTGTGTGAGGCAGAGAGGTTGCGTGTGTGTGAGGGAGAGAGGTTGAGTGTGTGTGGGAGAGAAAATATGTGGGAGTATGTAAAAAAGAGAAATTGTGTGTGTGTGTGTATGTGTGTATGTGTAAGATGGGGTGTGTATGTCTGTTTCTGAGAGAGGATGTATGTGTGTGTTTGTGTGAGAGAGAGTCGGTGTATGTGTGTGTGTTTGTCTTTGTGTGTGTGTGTGTGTGTGCGGGAGAGAGGCTGAGTGTGTGGATGATTGGGAGAGGTTACATATGTGTGCGTGAAGGAGAGAAGTTGAGTGTGTGTGTGAGGGAGAGATGTTGTGTGTTTGTGTGTGAGTGAGGGACGGTTAGTGTCTGTGTGTGTGGGGCAGAGAGGGCGAGTGTGTGTGTGAGGGAGAGTGGACGGCTGTGTGTGAGAGAGTGTGAGTGTGTCTGTGTGTGAGATAGAGGTTCTGTGTCTGTGCGTGGGGGAAAAGATTTTGCGTGTGTTTGGGGGAGAGAGCTTGAGTGTGTGATGAGGGAGAGAGCTTGTGTGTGTGTGAGGGAGAGAGGTTGTGTGTGTGTGTGAGGGAGAGAGGTTGAGTGTGTGTTTGTGGGAGAAAGGTTGTGTGTGTGTGTGAGTGAGAGAGGGTGAGTGTTTGTGTGTGTGTCTGTGTGCATGATGGAGAGATAGTGAGTGTGTGTGAGGCAGAGAGGGTGAGTGTGTGTGTGTGTGTGATGAAGCAAGTGCGAGTGTTTGATGGAGAGTGGGTGAGTGTGTGTTTGCATGTGTGTGAGGGAGAGAGGGTGAGTGTATGTGTGTGTGCTTGTGTGTGAGGGAGAGAGGGTGAGTGTGTGATGGAGAGAGGGTGAGTGTGTGTTTGTGTGTGATGAAGCGAGTGCGAGTGTTTGATGGAGAGAGAGTGAGTGTGTGTTTGTGTGTGTGTGTGAGGGAGAGAGGGTGAGTGTATGCGTGTGTGTTTGAGTGTGTGTGTGCGGGAGAGAGTGTGAGTGTGTGTGTGAGAGAGAGAGGAAGATTCTGTGTGTGAGTGGGTGTATGTATGGGTGTGAGAGTGTGTGTAAGAGGGAGATGTTGCGTGTGTCTGTGGGGGGGAGAGAGTTTGCATCTGTGTGTGAGGGACAGAAATTGTGTGCGTGAAGGAGAGACGTTGAGTGTGCGTGTGAGGCAGAGAGGTTGCGTGTGTGTGGGAGAGAAAATATGTGGGAGTATGTGGAAAAGAGAAATTGTGTGTGTGTGCGTGTGTATGTGTAAGATGGGGTGTGTGTGTCTGTGTCTGAGAGAGGATGGATATGTGTGTGTGTGGGAGAGAGTCTGTGTGTGTGTGTGTGTGTGTGTGCGGGAGAGAGGCTGAGTGTGTGTGTGTGGGAGAGAGGCTGAGTGTGTGCGTGTGTGTGTGCGTGCGTGTGTGTGTGTGTATGTGTGAGTGTGTAGGTGAGTGCGTGAGAGAGGCTGAGGGTTTGTTTATGTGTGCATGTGAGAGAGAGGCTGAGTGTGTGTGTGTGTGTGTGGGAGTGGGACTGTGTGTGTGTGTGTGTGTGTGTGTGGGTGGGAGCGAGGCTGTGTGTGTGTGTCTTTGTGTGTATGTGTGCATGTGAGAGAGGCTGAGTGTGTGTCTGGGCGAGAGGCTGTGTGTTTGTGTGTGTTTGTGTGTGTGTGTGGGTGTGGGTGTGTGGGAGAGAGGCTGTATGTCTGTGTGAGTGTATGGGAGAGCCGGTTTGTGTGTGGGCAGGAGAGAGAGAGGTTGAGTGTGTGTGTGAGTGGGAGAGGTTGCGTATGTGTGCGTCAAGGAGAGAGGTTGAGTGTGTGTGTGAGGGAGAGAGGTTGTGTGTGTGTGTGAGTGAGAGAGGGTGAGTGTGTCTGTGTGTGTGAGGCAGAGATGGTGAGTGTGTTTGTGAGGGAGAGTGGGCGAGTGTGTGTGAGAGAGGGTGAGTGTGTCTGTGTGTGAGATAGAGGTTGTGCATCTGTGTGTGGGGGGGAAGATGTTGCGTGTGTTTGGGGGAGAGAGGTTTAGTTTGTGTGTCAGGGAGAGAGGTTGAGTGTGTGTGATGGAGAGAGGTTGTGTGTGTGTGTGAGGGAGAGAGGTTGAGTGTGTGTGTGAGGGAGAAAGGATGTGTGTGTGTGAGTGAGAGAGGGTGAGTGTGTGTGTGTGTCTGTGTGTGTGAGGGAGAGAGGGTGGGTGTGTGTGTGAGGCAGAGTGGGTGAGTGTGTGTGTGTGTGATGAAGAGAGTGCGAGTGTGTGATGGAGAGAGGGTGAGTGTGTGTTTGTATGTGTGTGAGGGAGAGATGGTGAGTGTATGTGTGTGTGTTTGAGTGTGTGTGTGTGAGGGAGAGAGTGTGTGTGTGTGTGCGAGAGAGAGGAAGATTCTGTGTGTGAGTGGGTGTGTGTGTGGTTGTGAGAGTGTGTGTAAGAGAGAGAGGTTGCATGTGTTTGTGGGGGAGAGAGTTTGCATCTGTGTTTGAGGGAGAGAGTTTGTGTGTGTGTGTGAAGGAGAGAAGTTAAGTGTCTGTGTGAGGCAGAGAGGTTGCGTGTGTGTGAGGGAGAGAAGTTGGGTGTGTGTGGGAGAGAAAATATGTGGGAGTATGTGAAAAAGAGAAATTGTGTGTGTGTGTGTGTGTATGTATAAGATGGGGTGTGTATGTCTGTGTCTGAGAGAGGATGTACGTGTGTGTGTGTGTGAGAGAGATTCTGTGCATGTGTATGTGTGTGTGTGTTGGTGTGTGCGGGAGAGAGGCTGAGTTTGTGTGTGTTTGTTTGGGAGAGAGGCTGTGTGTGTGTGTTGTGTTTGTGTGTGTGTGCGGGAGAGAAGCTGAGTGTGTGTTTGCGTGTGTGTGTGTGGGAGAGAGAGGCCTAGTGTGTGTGTGTTGGAGGGACAGAGGTTGCGTATGCCTGTGAAGGAGAGAGGTTGAGTGTGTGTGTGAGGGAAAGAAGTTGTGTGTGTGTGTGAGGGACAGAGGTTGCATGTGTGTGTGTGATGGAGAGAGTGCGAGTGTGTGATGGAGAGAGGGTGAATGTGTGTTTGTATGTGTGTGAGGGAGAGAGAGTGAGTGTATGTTTGTGAGTTTGTGTGTGAGGGAGAGAGGGTGACTGAATGATGGAGAGAGGGTGAGTGTGTGTTTGTGTGTGTGTGTGTGAGGGAGAGAGGGTGAGTATATGTGTGTGTGTTTAAGTGTGTGTGTGTGCGGGAGAGATTGTGAGTGTGTGTGTGCGAGAGAGAGGAAGATTCTGTGTGTGAGTGGGTGTGTGTGTGGGTGTGAGAGTGTGTGTAAGAGAGAGAGGTTGCGTGTGTGTGGGGGGAGAGAGTTTGCATCTGTGTTTGAGGGAGAGAGTTTGCGTGTGTGTGAGGGAGAGAGGTTGAGTGTGTGTGGGTGAGAAAATATGTGGGAGTATGTGAAAAAGAGAAATTGTGTGTGTGTGTTTGTGTGTTTATGTGTAAGATGTGGTGTGTGTGTCTGTCTGAGAGAGGATGTATGTGTGTGTGTTTGTGAGAGAGAGTCTGTGTATGTGTGTGTGTGCGGGAGAGAGGCTGAGTGTGTGTGTGAGGGATAGAGGGTGAGTGTGTAATGGAGAAAGGGTGAGTGTGTGTGTGTGTGTGTGAGGGAGAGAGGGTGAGTGTGTGTGTTTGTGTGTGTGTGTGCATCTGCGGGAGAGGGTGAGTGTGTTTGTGCGGGAAAGAAGATTGTACATGTGAGAGGGTGTGTGTGTGTGGGTGTGAGAGTGTGTGTGAGAGAGTGAGGTTACATGTGTGTGTTTGGGGGGAGAGGTTTCTTGTATCTGGGGGAGTAAGGTTGCGTGTTTGTGTGGGGGAGAAAGTTTGAGTGTATGTTTGGGGGAGAGAGGTTGCGTGTGTGTGGGAGAGAAAATATGTGAGAGTATGTGACCAATAGAACATGTGTGTATGTGTGTCTATGTGTAAGGTGGGGTGTGTGTGTCTGTGCGTTAGAGAGGATGTGTGTGCATGTGAGAGAGAAAGGGTGAGTGTTTGTGTGTGTGTGAGGGAGGGAGGTTGAGTTTTTGTGTGTGTGTCTGTGTGTTGGGAAAGAGGCTGAGTGTGATTGTGTGTGTGTGAGTGTGGGAGAGAAGTTAAGTGTGTGTGTGGGAGAGAGGCTGACTGTGTGCGCGTGTGCGTGCATGCGTGTGAGTGTGCATATGTGTGTGTGTGTGTAGGTGTGTGTGTGAGAGAAGCTGAGAGTTTGTTTATGTGTGTGTGTGAGAGAGAGGCTGAGTGTGTGTGTGTGCATGTGTGTGTGTCTGTGTGCGTGGCAGAGACCTGTGTCTGTGTGTGTGTGTGTGTGTGCGCGAGAGAGAGGCTGAGTGTGTGTGTGGGAGAGAGGCTGAGTGTGTGTGTGTGGAGAGAGTCTGTGTGTGTGTGTGTGTTTGTGGGATAGAGGCTGAGTGTGTGTGTGTGTGGGCGAGATGCTGATTGTTTGTGTGTCTGGGAAAGAGGCTGTGTGTGTGGGGGGGGGGAGAGGCTGCGTGTGTGTGTGTATGTGTGTGTGGGAGAGAGGCTGAGTGTGTGTGTGAGTGTATGGGAGAGCCGGTGTGTGTGTGGGCAGGAGAGAGAGAGGTTGAGTGTGTGTGAGAGAGAGAGGGTGAGTGTGTGTGTGAGTGGGAGAGGTTGCATATGTGTGCGTGAAGGAGAGAAGTTGAGTGTGTGTGTGAGGGAGAGAGGCTGAGTGTGTGTGTGTCTGGGAGAGAGGCTGTGTGTGTGTGGGGGGGAGAGAGGCTGTGTGTGTGTGTGTGTGTGTGTATGTGTGTGTGGGAGAGAGGCTGAGTGTGTGTGTTAGTGTATGGGAGAGCCGGTGTGTGTGTGGGCAGGAGAGAGAGAGGTTGAGTGTGTGTGAGGGAGAGAGGGTGAGTGTGTCTGTGTGTGAGATAGAGGTTGTGCGTCTGTGTGTTTGGGGAAGATGTTGCGTGTGTTTGGGGGAGAGAGGTTCAGTGTGTGTGCCAGGGAGTGAAGTTGAGTGTGTGTGCTGGAGAGAGGTTGTGTGTGTCTGTGTGGGAGGGAGAGAGGTTGAGTGTGTGTGTGAGGGAGAAAGGATGTGTGTGTGTGTGAGTGAGAGAGGGTAAGTGTGTGTGTGTGTGTCTGTGTGTGTGAGGGAGAGTGGGCGAGTGTGTGTGTGTGATGAAGAGAGTGTTAGTGTGTGATGGAGAGAGGTTGAGTGTGTGTTTGTATGTGTGTGAGGGAGAGATGGTGAGTGTATGTGTGTGTGTTTGAGTGTGTGTGTGAGGGAGAGAGTGTGTGTGTGTGTGCGAGAGAGAGGAAGATTCTGTGTGTGAGTGGGTGTGTGTGTGGTTGTGAGAGTGTGTGTAAGAGAGAGAGGTTGCGTGTGTGTGTGGGGGAGAGAGTTTGCATCTGTGTTTGAGGGAGAGAGTTTGTGTGTGTGTGTGAAGGAGAGAAGTTAAGTGTCTGTGTGAGGCAGAGAGGTTGCGTGTGTGTGAGGGAGAGAAGTTGGGTGTGTGTGGGAGAGAAAATATGTGGGAGTATGTGAAAAAGAGAAATTGTGTGTGTGTGTGTGTATGTATAAGATGGGGTGTGTATGTCTGTGTCTGAGAGAGGATGTATGTGTGTGTGTGAGAGAGATTCTGTGCATATGTATGTGTGTGTGTGTTGGTGTGTGCGGGAGAGAGGCTGAGTTTGTGTGTGTTTGTTTGGGAGAGAGGCTGTGTGTGTGTGTTGTGTTTGTGTGTGTGTGCGGGAGAGAAGCTGAGTGTGTGTGTGTGTGTGTGTGTGTGTGTGTGTGTGTGGGAGAGAGAGGCCTAGTGTGTGTGTGTTGGAGGGAGAGAGGTTGCGTATGCCTATGAAGGAGAGAGGTTGAGTGTGTGTGTGAGGGAATGAAGTTGTGTGTGTGTGTGAAGGACAGAGGTTGCATGTGTGTGTGTGATGGAGAGAGTGCGAGCGTGTGATGGAGAGAGGGTGAATGTGTGTTTGTATGTGTGTGAGGGAGAGAGAGTGAGTGAATGATGGAGAGAGGGTGAGTGTGTGTTTGTGAGTTTGTGTGTGAGGGAGAGAGGGTGAGTGAATGATGGAGAGAGGGTGAGTGTGTGTTTGTGTGTGTGTGTGTGAGGGAGAGAGTGTGAGTATATGTGTGTGTGTTTAAGTGTGTGTGTGTGTGCGGGAGAGATTGTGAGTGTGTGTGTGCGAGAGAGAGGAAGATTCTGTGTGTGAGTGGGTGTGTGTGTGGGTGTGAGAGTGTGTGTAAGAGAGAGAGGTTGCGTGCGTGTGGGGGGAGAGAGTTTGCATCTGTGTTTGAGGGAGAGAGGTTGAGTGTGTGTGGGAGAGGAAATATGTGGGAGTATGTGAAAAAGAGAAATTGTGTGTGTTTGTGGGATAGCGGCTGAGTGTGTGTGTGTCTGGGCGAGAGGCTGTGTGTGTGTGTGTGTGTGTGTGTGTGTGGGTGTGTGTGTCTGGGAGAGAGGCTGGGTGTGTGTGGGGGGAGAGAGGCTGTGTGTGTGTGTGTATGTGTGTGTGGGAGAGAGGCTGAGTGTGTGTGTTAGTGTATGGGAGAGCCGGTGTGTATGTGGGCAGGAGGGAGAGAGGTTGAGTGTGTGTGGGGGAGAGAGGGTGAGTGTGTGTGTGAGTGGGAGAGGTTGCATATGTGTGCGTGAAGGAGAGAAGTTGAGTATGTGTTTGAGGGAGAGAGGGTGAGTGTGTGATGGAGAGAGTGTGAGTTTGTGTGTGTGAGGGAGAGAGTGTGAGTGTATGTGTGTGTGTTTGAGTGTGTGTGTGCGGGAGAGAGTGTGAGTTTGTGTGTGAGAGAGAGAGCAAGATTCTGTCTGTGAGTGGGTGTGTGTGCGGATGTGAATGTGTGTGTAAGAGAGAGATTTTGCATGTGTCTGTGGGAGGGAAAGAGTTTGCATCTGTGTGTGAGGGACAGAAATTGTGTGCATGAAGGAGAGACATTGAGTGTGTGTGTGAGGCAGAGAGGTTGCGTGTGTGAGGGAGAGAGGTTGAGTGTGTGTGGGAGAGAAAATATGTGGGAGTATGTGGAAAAGAGAAATTGTGTGTGTGTGCCTGTGTATGTGTAAGATGGGGTGTGTGTGTCTGTTTCTGAGAGAGGATGGATGTGTGTGTCTGTGTGAGAGATTCTGTGTGTGTGTGTGTGTGTCTGTGTGTGTGCGGGAGAGAGGCTGAGTGTGTGTGTGTTTGTGTGGGAGAGAGGTTGTGTGTGTGTGTTTGTGTGTGTGTGTGTGTGGGAGAGAGGCTGAGTGTGTGTGTGTGTGTGGGAGAAAGGCCTAGTGTGTGTTTGCAGGAGGGAGAGAGGTTGCATGTGTGTGTGTGATGTAGAGAGTGTGAGTGTGTAATGGAGAGAAGATGAGTGTGTGTTTGTATGTGTGTGAGGGAGAGTGATGGAGTTTGTTTCTGTGTGTTGGGAAAGAGGCTGAGTGTGTGTGTGAGTGTGGGAGAAATGTTGAGTGTGTGTGTGTGGGAGAGAGGCTGAGTGTGTGCGTGTGTGTGTGCATGCGTGTATGTGTGTGTATGTGTGTGTGTGTAGGTGTGTGCGTGAGAGAGGCTGAGAGTTTGTTTATGTGTGCATGTGAGAGAGAGGCTGTGTGCGTATGTGTGGGAGTGAGACTGTGTGTGTGTGTGTGTGTGGGTGGGAGAGAGGCTGTGTGTGTGGGTCTGTGTGTGTATGAGTGCATGTGAGAGAGGCTGAGTGTGTGTGTGGGAGAGAGGCTGAGTGTGTGTGTGTGTGTGGAGAGAGTCTCTGTGTGTGTGTGTGTTTCTGGGATAGAGACTGAGTGTGTGTGTGTCTGGGTGAGAGGCTGTGTGTTTGTGTGTGTGTGTGTGTGTGGGTGTGGGTGTGTGGGAGAGAGGCTTTGTGTGTGTGTGTGTATGTGTGTGTGGGAGAGAGGCTGAGTGTATGTGTGAGTGTATGGGAGAGCCGGTGTGTGTGTGGGCAGGAGAGAGAGAGGTTGAGTGTGTGTGTGAGTGGGAGAGGTTGCGTATGTGTGCGTGAAGGAGAGAGGTTGAGTGTGTGTGTGAGGGAGAGAGGTTGTGTGTGTGTGTGAGTGAGAGAGGGTGAGTGTGTGTGTGTGTCTGTCTGTGTGAGGCAGAGAGGGCGAGTGTGTGTGTGAGGGAGCGTGGGTGAGTGTGTGTGAGAGAGGGTAAGTGTGTCTGTGTGTGAGTTAGAGGTTGTGCATCTGTGTGTGGGGGGAAGATGTTGCGTGAGTTTGGGGGAGATAGGTTGAGTGTGTCTGTCAGGGAGAGAGTTTGAGTGTGTGTGTTGGAGAGAGTTTGTGTGTGTGTGTGAGGGAGAAAGGATGTGTGTGTGTGTAAGTGAGAGAGGGTGAGTGTGTGTGTGTGTCTGTGTGTGTGATGGAGAGAGGGTGAGTGTATGTGTGTGTGTTTGAGTGTGTGTGTGTGAGGGAGAGAGTGTGAGTGTGTGTGTGCGAGAGAGAGGAAAATTCTGTGTGTGAGTGGGTGTGTGTGTAAGAGAGAGAGGTTGCGTGTGTGTGTGGGGGAGAGAGAGTTTGCATCTGTGTTTGAGGGAGAGAGTTTGTGTGTGTGTGTGAAGGAGAGAAGTTAATTGTCTGTGTGAGGCAGAGAGGTTGTGTGTGTGTGAGGGAGAGAGGTTGGGTGTGTGTGGGAGAAAAAATATGTGGGAGTATGTGAAAAAGAGAAATTGTGTGTGTGTGTGTGTGTGTGCGCGAGAGAGGCTGAGTGTGTGTGTGGGAGAGAGGCTGAGTGTGTGTGTGTGGAGAGAGTCTGTGTGTGTGTGTGTGTTTGTGGGATAGAGGCTCAGTGTGTGTGTGTCTGGGAGAGAGGCTGTGTGTGTGGGGGGGCGAGAGAGGCTGTGTGTGTGTGTTTATGTGTGTGTGGGAGAGAGGCTGAGTGTGTGTGTGAGTGTATGGGAGAGACGGTGTGTGTGTGGGCAGGAGAGAGAGAGGTTCAGTGTGTGTGAGGGAGAGAGTTTGAGTGTGTGTGTGAGTGGGAGAGGTTGCATATGTGTGCGTGAAGGAGAGAAGTTGAGTGTGTGTGTGAGGGAGAGATGTGTGTGTGTGTGTGAGTGAGAGACGGTGAGTGTGTGTGTCTGTCTGTGTGTGTGAGGCAGAGAGGGCGAGTGTGTGTGTGAGGGAGAGTGGGTGAGTGTGTGTGAGAGAGGGTGAGTGAGTCTGTGTGTGAGATAGAGGCTGTGCGTCTGTTGGTGGAGAGAGGTTGAGTGTGTGTGTCAGGGAGAGAGGTTGAGTGTGTGTGATGGAGAGAGGTTGTGTGTGTGTGTGTGTGTGTGAGGAAGAGAGGTTGAGTGTGTGTGTGAGGGAGAAAGGATGTGTGTGTGTGTGTGAGAGAGAGGGTGAGTGTGTGTGTGTCTGTGTGTGTGAGGGAGAGAGGGTGGGTGTGTGTGATGGAGAGATGTTGTGTGTGTGTGTGTGTGTGAGGGAGAGAGGTTGAGTGTGTGTGTGAGGGAGAAAGATGTATGTGTGTGTGAGTGTGAGAGGGTGACTGTGTGTTTGTGTCTGCATGTGTGAGGGAGAGTGGGTGGGTGTGTGTGTTAGGCAGAGAGGGCGAGTGTGTGTGTGTGTGATGAAGAGAGTGTTAGTGTGTGATGGAGACAGGGTGAGTGTGTGTTTGTATGTGTGTGAGGGAGAGAGGGTGAGTGTATCTGTGTGTGTTTGAATGTGTGTGTGTTAGGGAGAGAGGTTGTGTTTGTGTGTGAGGGAGAGAGGTTGTGCGTGTGTGTGAGGGAGAGAGGTTGAGTGTGTGTGTGAGGGAGAAAGGTTGTGTGTGTGTTTGAGTGAGAGAGGGTGAGTGTTTGTTTGTGTGTCTGTGTGCATGAGGGAGAGAGGGTGAGTGTGTGTGATGGAGAGAGGTTGTGTGTGTGTGTGTGAGGGAGAGACGTAGAGTGTGTGTGTGAGGGAGAAAGGATGTATGCGTGTGTGAGTGAGAGAGGGTGTGTGTGTGTGTGTGTCTGTGTGTGTGAGGGAGAGAGGGTGGGTGTGTGTGTGAGGCAGAGAGGGCGAGTGTGTGTGTGTGATGAAGAGAGTGTTAGTGTGTGATGGAGAGAGGGTGAGAGTGTGTTTGTATGTGTGTGAGGGAGAGAGGGTGAGTGTATGTGTGTCTGTTTGAACGTGTGTGTGTTAAGGAGAGAGGTTGTGTGTGTGTGTGAGGGAGAGAGGTTGTGTGTGTGTGAGGGAGAGAGGTTGAGTGTGTGTGTGAGGGAGAAAGGTTGTGTGTGTGTGTGAGTGAGAGAGGGTGAGTGTTTGTGTGTGTGTCTGTGTGCATGAGGGAGAGAGGGTGAGTGTGTGTGATGGAGAGAGGTTGTGTGTGTGTGTGTGAGGGAGAGAGTGTGAGTGTGTGTGTGCGAGAGAGAGGAAGATTCTGTGTGTGAGTGGGTGTGTGTGTGGGTGTGAGAGTGTGTGTAAGAGAGAGAGGTTGCGTGTGTCTGTGGGGGGGAAAGAGTGTGCATCTGTGTGTGAGGGACAGAAATTGTGTGCGTGAAGGAGAGACGTTGAGTGTGTGTGTGAGGCAGAGAGGTTGTGTGTGTGAGGGAGAGAGGTTGAGTGTGTGTGGGAGAGAAAATATGTGGGAGTATGTGAAAAAGACAAATTGTGTATGTTTGCGTGTGTATGTGTAAGATGGGGTGTGTATGTCTGTGTCTGAGAGAGCATGTATGTGTGTGTGTGTTGGTGTGTGCAGGAGAGAGGTTGCGTGTGTGTGTCTTTGTTTGGGAGAGAGGCTGTGTGTGTGTGTTGTGTTTGTGTGTGTGTGCGGGAGAGAAGCTGAGTGTGTGTGTGTTTGTGTGTGTGTGTGTGGGAGAGAGGCCTAGTGTGTGTGTGTGGGAGGGAGAGAGGTTGCGTATGCCTGTGAAGGAGAGAGGTTGAGTGTGTGTGTGAGGGAGAGAAGTTGTGTGTGTGTGTGAGGAAGAGAGGTTGCATGTGTGTGTGATGGAGAGAGTGTGAGTGTGTGATGGAGAGAGGGTGAGTGTGTGTTTGTGTGTGTGTGTGTGAAGGAGAGAAGTTGAGTGTCTGTGTGAGGCAGAGAGTTTGCGTGTGTGTGAGGGAGAGAGGTTGAGTGTGTGTGGGAGAGAAAATATGTGGGAGTATGTGAAAAAGAGAAATTGTGTGTGTGTGTGTTTATGTGTAAGATGGGGTGTGTATGTCTGTGTCTGAGAGAGGATGTATGTGTGTGTGTTTGTGAGAGAGAGTCTGTGTATGTGTGTGTGTGTGCGGGAGAGAGGCTGAGTGTGTATGTGAGGGATAGAGGGTGAGTGTGTAATGGAGAAAGGGTGAACGTGTGTGTGTGTGTGTGAGGGAGAGAGGGTGAGTGTGTGTGTTTGTGTGTGCGTGTGTGCGTGTGTGTGTGCATCTGCGGGAGAGGGTGAGTGTGTGTGTGCGGGAGAGAAGAAGATTGTACATGTGAGAGGGTGTGTGTGTGTGGGTGTGAGAGTGTGTGTGAGAGAATGAGGTTACATGTGTGTATGTGTGTCTACGTGTAAGGTGGGGTGTGTGTGTTTGTGTGTGAGAGAGGATGTGTGTGCGTGTGAGAGAGAAAGGGTGAGTGTGTCTGAGGGAGGGAGGTTGAGTTTTTGTGTGTGTGTCTGTTTGTTGGGAAAGACGCTGAGTGTGTTTGTGTGTGTGTGAGTGTGGGAGAGAAGTTAAGTGTGTGTATGGGAGAAAGGCTGAGTGTGTGCGCGTGTGCATGCATGCGTGTGAGTGTGCGTATGTGTGTGTGTGTGTGTAGGTGTGTGTGTGAGAGAGGCTGAGAGTTTGTTTATGTGTCTGTGTGAGAAAGAGGCTGATTGTGTGTGTGCGAGAGAGGCTGAGTGTGTGTGGAGAGAGTCTGTGTGTGTGTGTGTGTTTGTGGGATAGAGGCGGAGTGTGTGTGTGTGTGGGTGAGAGGTTGAGTGTGTGTGTGTCTGGGAGAGAGGCTGTGTGTGTGTGTGTCTGTGTGTGTGGGAGAGAGGCTGAGTGTGTGTGTGAGTGTATGGGAGAGCCGGTGTGTGTGTGGGCAAGAGAGAGAGAGGTTGAGTGTGTGTGAGGGAGAGAGGTTGAGTATGTGTGTGAGTGGGAGAAGTTGCATATGTGTGCGTGAAGGAGAGAAGTTGAGTTTGTGTGTGAGGGAGAAATGTTGTGTGTGTGTGTGTGAGTGAGAGACGGTGAGTGTGTGTGTGTGTCTGTGTGTGTGAGGCAGAGAGGGCGAGTGTGTGTGTGAGGGAGAGTGGGCGGCTGTGTGTGAGAGAAGGTGAATGTGTCTGTGTGTGAGATAAAGGTTGTGTTTCTGTGCTTGGGGGAAAAGATTTTGCGTGTGTTTGGGGGAGAGAGGTTGAGTGTGTGTGTGAGGGAGAGAGGTTGAGTGTGTGTGAGGGAGAAAGGATCTGTGTGTGTGTGAGTGAGAGAGGGTGAGTGTTTGTGTGTGTGTCTGTGTGCATGATGGAGAGATGGTGAGTGTGTGTGTGAGGCAGAGAGAGTGAGTGTGTATGTGTGTGTGATGAAGCGAGTGTGAGTGTTTGATGGAGAGAGGATGAATGTGTGTTTGCACGTGTGTGAGGGAGAGAGGGTGAGTGTATGTGTGTGTGCTTGTGTGTGAGGGAGAGAGGGTGAATGTGTGATGGAGAGAGTGTGAGTGTGTGTGTGAGAGAGAGAGGAAGATTCTGTGTGTGAGTGGGTGTACGTATGGGTGTGAGAGTGTGTTTAAGAGAGAGATGTTGCGTGTGTCTGTGGGGGGGGAAAGAGTTTGCATCTGTGTGTGAGGGACAGAAATTATGTGCGTGAAGGAGAGACGTTGAGTGTGTGTGTGAGGCAGAGAGGTTGCGTGTGTGAGGGAGAGAGGTTGAGTGTGTGTGAGAGAGAAAATATGTGGGAGTATGTGGAAAAGAGAAATTGTGTATGTGTGCAGGTGTATGTGTAAGATGGGGTGTGTGTGTCTGTGTCTGAGAGAGGATGGATGTGTGTGTGTGTGTGCGGGAGAGAGTCTGTGTGTGTGTGTTTGTGTTTGTCTGTGCGTGTGTGGGAGAGAGGCTGAGTGTGTGTGTAGGTGTGTGTGTGGGAGAGAGGCCTAGTGTGTGTTTGCAGGAGGGAGAGAGCTTGTGTATGCATGTGAAGGAGAGAGGTTGAGTATGTGTGTGAGGGAGAGAAGTTGTGTGTGTGTGAGAGGGAGAGAGGTTGAGTGTGTGTGTGAGGTAGAGAGCTTGTGTGTGTGTGTGAGTGAGAGAGGCTGATTGTATGTGTGTGTCTGTGTGTGTGAGGCAGAGAGGGCGAGTGTGTGTGTGAGGGAGAGTGGGTGAGTGTGTGTGAGAGGGGATGAATGTGTCTGTGTGTGAGATAGAGGTTGTGTGTCTGTGTGTGGGGGGAAGATGTTGCGTGTGTTTGGGGGAGAGAGGTTGAGTGTGTGTGTCAGGGAGAGAGGTTGAGTGTGTGTGATGGAGACAGGTTGTGTGTGTGTGTGAGGGAGAGAGTTTGAGTGTGTGTGTCAGGGAGAAGTGTTGTGTGTGTGTGAGTGAGAGAGGGTGAGTGTGTGTGTGTGTCTGTGTGTGTGAAGTAGAGAGGGTGGGTGTGTGTGTGAGGCAGAGAGGGCGAGTGTGTGTGTGTGTGTGATGGAGAGAGTGCGAGTGTGTGATGGAGAGAGGGTGAGTGTGTGTTTGTATGTGTGTGAGGGAGAGAGGGTGAGTGTATGTGTGTGTGTTTGTGCGTGAGGGTGAGAGGGTGACTGTGTGATGGAGAGCGGGTGAGTGTGTGTTTGTGTGTGTGTGAGGGGGAGAGTGTGAGTGTATGTGTGTGTGTTTGAGTGTGTGTTTGTGGGAGAGAGAGTGAGTGTGTGCGTGCGAGAAAGAGGATTATTCTGTGTGTGAGTGGGTGTGTGTGTGGCTGTGAGATTGTTTGTATGAGAGAGAGGTTGCGTGTTTGTGTGGGGGAGAGCGTTTGCATCTGTGTTTGAAGGAGAGAGTTTGTGTGTGTGTGTGAAGGAGAGAAGTTGAGTGTTTGTGTGAGGCAGAGAGGTTGCGTGTGTGTGAGGGAGAGAGGTTGAGTGTGCGTGGGAGAGAAAATATGTGGGAGTATGTGAAAAAGAGAAATTGTGTATGTGTGTGTGTGTGTGTGTATGTGTAAGATGGGGTGTGTATGTCTGTGTCTGAGAGAGGATGTATGTGTGTGTGTGTGTGAGGGAGAGAGGTTGAGTGTGTGTGTCAGGGAGAGAGGTTGAGTGTGTGTGATGGGGAGAGGTTGTGTGTGTGTGAGGGAGAGAGTTTGAGTGTGTGTGTGAGGGAGAAGTGTTGTGTGTGTGTGAGTGAGAGAGGGTGATTGTGTGTGTGTGTCTGTGTGTGAAGTAGAGAGGGTGGGTGTGTGTGTGAGGCAGAGAGGGCGAGTGTGTGTGTGTGTGATGGAGAGAGTGCGAGTGTGTGATGGAGAGAGGGTGAGTGTGTGTTTGTATGTGTGTGAGGGTGAGAGGGTGAGTGTATGTGTGTGTTTGTGCATGAGGGTGAGAGGGTGACTGTGTGATGGAGAGAGGGTGAGTGTGTGTTTGTGTGTGTGTGAGGGGGAGAGTGTGTTTGTATGTGTGTGTGTTTGAGTGTGTGTTTGCGGGAGAGAGAGTGAGTGTGTGTGTGCGAGAGAGAGGATTATTCTGTGTGTGAGTCGGTGTGTGTGTGGCTGTGAGAGTGTTTGTATGAGAGAGAGGTTGCGTATTTGTGTGGGGGAGAGAGTTTGCATCTGTGTTTGAGGGAGAGAGTTTGTGTGTGTGTGTGAAGGAGAGAAGTTGAGTGTCTGTGTGAGGCAGAGAGGTTGCGTGTGTGTGAGGGAGAGAGGTTGAGTGTGTGTGGGAGAGAAAATATGTGGGAGTATGTGAAAAAGAGAAATTGTGTATGTCTGTGTGTGTGTATGTGTAAGATGGGGTGTGTATGTTTGTGTCTGAGAGAGGATGTATGTGTGTGTTTGTGTGAGAGAGAGTCGGTGTATGTGTGTGTGTGTGTCTTTGTGTGTGTGTGTGTGCGGGAGAGAGGCTGAGTGTGTGGATGAGTGGGAGAGGTTACATATGTGTGCATGAAGGAGAGAAGTTGAGTGTGTGTGTGAGGGAGAGATGTTGTGTGTTTGTGTGTGAGTGAGGGACGGTTAGTGTGTGTGTGTGTCTGTGTGTGTGGGGCAGAGAGGGCGAGTGTGTGTGTGAGGGAGAGTGGACGGCTGTGTGTGAGAGAGTGTGAGTGTGTCTGTGTGTGAGATAGAGGTTGTGTGTCTGTGCGTGGGGGAAAAGATTTTGCGTGTGTTTGGGGGAGAGAGCTTGAGTGTGTGATGAGGGAGAGAGGTTGTGTGTGTGTGAGGGAGAGAAGTTGTGTGTGTGTGTGAGGGAGAGAGGTTGAGTGTGTGTTTGTGGGAGAAAGGTTGTGTGTGTGTGTGAGTGAGAGAGGGTGAGTGTTTGTGTGTGTGTCTGTGTGCATGATGGAGAGATGGTGAGTGTGTGTGTGAGGCAGAGAGGCTGAGTGTGTGTGTGTGATGAAGCGAGTGCGAGTGTTTGATGGAGAGTGGGTGAGTGTGTGTTTGCATGTGTGTGAGGGAGAGAGGGTGAGTGTATGTGTGTGTGCTTGTGTGTGAGGGAGAGAGGGTGAGTGTGTGAGGGAGAGAGGGTGAGTGTATGTGTGTGTGTTTGAGTGTGTGTGTGCGGGAGAGAGTGTGAGTGTGTGTGTGAGAGAGAGAGGAAGATTCTGTGTGTGAGTGGGTGTGTGTATGGGTGTGAGAGTGTGTGTAAGAGGGAGATGTTGCGTGTGTCTGTGGGGGGGAGAGAGTTTGCATCTGTGTGTGAGGGACAGAAATTGTGTGCGTGAAGGAGAGACGTTGAGTGTGCGTGTGAGGCAGAGAGGTTGCGTGTGTGTGGGAGAGAAAATATGTGGGAGTATGTGGAAAAGAGAAATTGTGTGTGTGTGTGTGTGTGTATTTGTAAGATGGGGTGTGTGTGTCTGTGTCTGAGAGAGGATGGATATGTGTGTGTGTGGGAGAGAGTCTGTATGTATGTGTGTGTGTGTGTGTGTGTGTGTGTGTGGGAGAGAGGCTGAGTGTGTGTGTGTTTGCGTGTGTCTGTGTGGGAGAGAGGCTGAGAGTCTGTGCATGTGTGTGTGTGGGAGAGAGGCCTAGTGTGTGTTTGCAGGAGGGAGAGAGGTTGCGTATGCGTGTGAAGGAGAGAGGTTGAGTATGTGTGTGAGGGAGAGAAGTTTGTGTGTGAGAGGGACAGAGGTTGCGTGTGTGTGTGAGGTAGAGAGGTTGTGTTTGTGTTTGAGTGAGAGAGGGTGAGTGTGTGTGTGTGTCTGTGTGTGTGAGGCAGAGGGGGCGAGTGTGTGTGTGAGGGATAGTGGGTGAGTGTGTGTGAGAGAGGATGAGTGTGTCTGTGTGTGAGATAGAGGTTGCGTGTCTGTGTGTGGGGGGAAGATGTTGCGTGTGTTTGGGGCAGAGAGGTTGAGTGTGTGTGTCAGGGAGAGAGGTTGAGTGTGTGTGATGGAGAGAGGTTGTGTGTGTGTGAGGGAGAGAGTTTGAGTGTGTGTGAGAGGGAGAAAGGTTGTGTGTGTGTGTGAGTGAGAGAGGGTGAGTGTGTGTGTGTGTCCCTGTGTGTGAAGTAGAGAGGGTGGGTGTATGTGTGAGGCAGAGAGGGCGAGTGTGTGTGTGTGTGTGTGATGGAGAGAGTGCCAGTGCATGATGGAGAGAGGGTGAGTGTGTGTTTGTATGTGTGTGAGGGAGAGAGGGTGAGTGTATGTGTGTGTGTTTGTGCGTGAGGGTGAGAGGGTGACTGTGTGATGGAGAGAAGGTGAGTGTGCGTTTGTGTGTGTGTGAGGGAGACAGTGTGAGTGTATGTGTGTGTGTTTGAGTGTGTATGTGCGGGAGAGAGAGTGAGTGTGTGTGTGCGAGAGAGAGGATGATTCTGTGTGTGAGTGGGTGTGTGTGTGGGTGTGAGTGTGTGTGTATGAGAGAGAGGTTGTGTGTTTGTGTGGGGGAGAGAGTTTGCATCTGTGTTTGAGGGAGAGAGTTTGTGTGTGTGGGTGAAGGAGAGAAGTTGAGTGTCTGTGTGAGGCAGAGAGGTTGCGTGTGTGTGAGGGAGAGAGGTTGAGTGTGTGTGAGAGAGAAAATATGTGGGAGTATGTGAAAAAGAGAAATTGTTTGTGTGTGTGTGTGTGTGTGTATGTGTAAGATGGGGTGTGTATGTCTGTGTGTGAGAGAGGATGTATGTGTGTGTGTGTGTGTGTGTGAGGGAGAGAGGCTGAGTATGTGTGTGTTTGTTTGGGAGGCAGGCTGTGTGTGCGTGTGTGTGTTTGTGTGTGTGTGTGTGCTGGAGAGAAGCTGAGTGTGTGTGTGTGGGGGGGGAGAGAGGCCTAGTGTGTGTGTGTGTGGGAGGGAGAGAGCTTGCGTATGCCTGTGAAGGAGAGAGGTTGAGTGTGTGTGTGAGGGAGAGAAGTTATGTGTGTGTGTGAGGGAGAGAGGTTGCATGTGTGTGTGTGATGGAGAGAGTGCGAGTCTGTGATGGAGAGAGGGTGAGTGTGTGTTTGTATGTGTGTGAGGGAGAGAGAGTGAGTGTAAGTGTGTGTGTTTGTGTGTGAGGGTGAGAGGGTGAGTGAGTGATGGAGAGAGGGTGAGTGTGTGTTTGTGTGTGTGTGTGTGAGGGAGAGAGGGTGAGTATATGTGTGTGTGTTTGAGTGTGTGTGTGTGCAGGAGAGAGTGTGAGTGTGTGTGTGCGAGAGAGAAGAAGATTCTGTGTGTGAGTGGGAATGTGGGTGTGGGTGTGAGAGTGTGTGTAAGTGAGAAAGGTTGCGTGTGTGTGGGGGGGGAGGGAGTTTGCATCTGTGTGTGAGGGGGAGAGGTTGAGTGTGTGTGAGAGAGAAAATATGTGGGAGTATGTGAAAAAGAGAACTTGTGTTTGTGTGTGTGTGTATGTGTAAGATGGGCTGTGTGTGTCTGTGTGTGAGAGAGGATGTGAGTGTGTGTTTGTGTGTGTGTGTGTGTGATGGAGAGAGGCTGTGTGTGTTTGTGTATGTGGGGGGGAGAGAGGCTGTGTGTGTGTGTTTGTGTGTGTGTGTGGGATAGAGGCTGAGTATGTGTGTGTGTGTGTGTGTGTGGGAGAGAGGCCAAGTGAGTGTATGTGTGAGGCAGAGAGGTTGCATATGTGTGGAGGAGAGAGGTTGAGTGTGTGTGAGTGAGAGAAGTTGTGTATTTGTGTGAGGGAGAGAGGTTGCGTGTGTGTGTGAGGGAGAGAGGTTGCGTATGTATGTGAAGGAGAGAAGTTGAGTATGCGTGTGAGGGAGAGAAGTTGTGTGTTTGTGTGAGGGAGAGAGATTGAGTGTGTGTTGGAGGGAGAGATGATAAGTGTGTGGGTGTGAATGAGAGATGTTGCATGTGTGTGTGGGGGAGAGAGGTTGAGTGTGTGTGTAAGGGAGAGAGGTTGAGTGTGTGTGAGGGAGAGAGGTTGAGTGTGTATGGGAGAGAAAATATGTGGGAGTATGTGACACAGAGAACGTTTGTGTATGTGTGCATGTGTAAGATGGTGTGAGTGTGTCTGTGTGTGAGAGAGGATGTGTGTCTGTGTGAGAGAGAAAGTGTGAGTGTGTGTGTGAGAGAGAGGGAGCTTGAGTGTGTGTGTGGGCATGGGTCTGAAGCAGACTGTGTGTGTGTGTTAGTGTGCGATGGGAGAGTGGCTAAGTGTGTGTGTGAGAGAGAGGATGAGTTTGTGTGTGTGTGTCTGTGTGTTGGGAGAGAGGATGAGTGTGTTTGTGTGTGTGTGAGTGTGGGAGAGAGGTTGAGTGTGTGTCTGTGGGAGAGAGATTGAGTTTGTGTGCATGTGTGTGTGCTTGTGCGTGTGTGTGTGTGTAGGCATTTGTGTGATAGAGGCTGAGAGAGAGTGTTTCTGTGTGTGTGAGAGATGCTCAGTGTATGCGTGGGGGAGAGAGGCTGTGTGTGTGTGTGTGTGTGAGAGTGGGAGAGTGGCTGAGTGTGTGTGTATGGGAGAGAGGCTGTGTGTGTGAGTGTCTTTGTGTGTGTGTGGGAGAGCTGCTGACTGTGCGTGTGTGTGTGTGTGGGAGAGAGGTTGAGTGTGTATTTGTGTGTGTGTGAGGGAGAGAGGTTGAGTGTCTGTGTGTGTGTGTGGGAGAGAGGGTGAGTGTGAGTGTGCAAGAGAGAAGAAGGTTCTGTGTGTGCGAGGGTGTGTGTGTGGGTGTAAGAGTTTGTGCGTATGTGTAAGATGGGATGTGTGTGTCTATGTGTGAGAGAGGATGTGTGTATGTATGTGTGTGTGTGTGTGTTTCTGGGTGTGACAGGCAGAATGACTGTGTGTTCATGTGGGAGAGAGGCTGTGTGTGTTTGTGTGTGTGTGTGTGGGAGAGAGGCTGAGTGTGTGTGTGTGATGGAGAGATGGTGAGTGTGTGTGTGAGGGACAGCGGGTGAGTGTGTGTGTGTATGAGGGAGAGATTGTGAGTGTGTGATGGAGAGAGGGTGAGTGTGTGCCTGTGTATGTGAGGGAGAGAGGGTGAGTGTGTGTGTGTGTAAGGGAGAGAGTGTGAGTGTGTGATGGAGAGAGGGTGAGTGTGTGTTTGTGTGTGTGTGGGAGAGAGGGTGAGTGTGTCTGTGTGTGAGAGAGAGGATGAGTGAGTGTGTGTGAGTGAGAGAGGGTGAGTGTCTGTGTGTGTGAGGGAGAGAGGGTGAGTGTGTGTGTGAGGGAGAGACGTTGAGTGTGTGTGTGAGGCAGAGAGGTTGTGTGTGTGAGGGAGAGAGTTTGAGTGTGTGTGTTAGAGAAAATATGTGGGAGTATGTGGAAAAGAGAAATTGTGTGTGTGCGTGTGTATGTGCAAATGGGGTGTGTGTGTCTGTGTCTGAGAGAGGATAGATGTGTGTGTGTGTGTGAGAGAGAGAGAGAGAGAGACTGTATATGTGTGTGTGTGTGTGTGTGTGTGTGCGGGAGAGAGGCTGAGTGTGTGTGTGTTTGTGTGGGAGAGAGGCTGTGTGTGAATGTGTGTTTGTGTGTGTGTGTGTGGGAAAGAGGTTGAGTGTGTGTGTGTGTGTGAGAGAGAGAGGGAAGTTGAGTGTGTGTGTGGGCGTGGGTCTGAAGCAGACTGAGTGTGTGTGCGTGTGTTAGTGTATGATGGGAGAGTGGCTAAGTGTGTGTGTGAGAGAGAGGATGAGTTTGTGTGTGTGTGTCTGTGTGTTGGGAGAGAGGATGAGTGTGTTTGTGTGTGTGTGAGTGTGGGAGAGAGGTTGAGTGTGTGTGTGTGTGGGAGAGAGATTGAGTTTGTGTGCATGTGTGTGTGCTTGTGTGTGTGTGTGTGTGTGTGTAGGCATGTGTGTGATAGAGGCTGAGAGAGTGAGTGTTTCTGTGTGTGTGAGAGAGGCTTAGTATGTGTGTGTGGGAGAGAGGCTGTGTGAAAGTGTGTGTGAGTGGGAGAGAGGTTGTGTGTGTGTGGGGGGGGAAGGGTGAGTGTGTGGGTGTGTGGGACAGAGGCTGTGTGTGTGAGTGTCTTTGTGTGTGTGTGGGAGAGCTGCTGAGGGTGTGTGTGTGTGTGGGGGGGGAGAGAGGCTGAGTGTGTGTGTGAGTGTGTGTGTGGGAGAGCCGGCGTGTGTGTGTGCAGGAGAGAGGGCAAGTGTGTGGGCGAGAGAGAGAGAGGTTGAGTGTGTGTGAGGAGATAAGTTGAGTGCGTGAGAGAGAGGGTGAGTGTGTCTGTGTCTGTGTGTGTGAGGGAGAAAGGGTGAGTGTGTGTGTGAGGGAGAGAGGGTTAGTGTGTGTGTATGTGTAAGGGTGAGAGGGTGAGTGTGTAATGGAGAGAGGATGAGTGTGTGTGTGTGAGGGAGAGTGGGTGTGTGCATGTGTGTGTGTTTTGTGTAAGGGAGAGCGGTTGAGTGTGTAATAGAGAGAAGTTGAGTGTGTATTTGTGTGTGTGTGAGGGAGAGAGGTTGAGTGTCTGTGTGTGTGTGTGGGAGAGAGGGTGAGTGCGAGTGTGCAAGAGAGAGGAAGGCTCTGTGTGTGCGAGGGTGTGTGTGTGGGTGTGAGAGTTTGTGCGTATGTGTAAGATGGGATGTGTGTGTCTATGTGTGAGAGAGGATGTGTGTATGTATGTGTGTGTGTGTGTGTGTTTCTGGGTGTGACAGGGAGAATGACTGTGTGTTCGTGTGGGAGAGAGGCTGTGTGTGTTTGTGTGTGTTTGTGTGTGTGTGTGTGGGAGAGATGCTGAGTGTGTGTGTGTGATGGAGAGAGGGTGAGTGTGTGTGTGAGGGACAGCGGGTGAGTGTGTGTGTGTATGAGGGAGAGAGTGTGAGTGTGTGATGGAGAGAGGGTGAGTGTGTGTCTGTGTGTGTGAGGGAGAGAGGGTGAGTGTGTGTGTGTGAGGGAGAGAGTGTGAGTGTGTGATGGAGAGAGGGTAAGTGTGTGTTTGTGTGTGTGGGAGAGAGGGTGAGTGTGTGTGTATGAGTGAGAGAGGGTGAGTGTGTGTGTGTGAGTGAGAGAGTGTGTGTGTCAGTGTGTGTGAGGGAGAGAGGGTGAGTGTGTGTGTGAGGGAGAGAGGGTGAGTGTGTGATGGAGAGAGGGTGAATGTCTGTGTGTTTCTGTGTATGTGAGGGACAGAGGATGAGTGTGTGTGTGAGGGAGATAGGGTGAGTGTGTGTGTGTTTATGTGTGAGGGAGAGAGCGTGAGTGTGTGATGGAGAGAGGGTGTGTGTTTGTATGTAAGTGAGGTAGAGAGGGTGAGTCTGTGTGTTTGTGTCTGAGGGATAGAGGGTGAGTGTGCGACGGTGAGAGGGTGAGTGTGTTTGTGTGTGAGGGAGAGAGGGTGAGTGTGTGTGTGTGATGGAGAGAGGGTGAGTGTGTGTTTGTATGTGTGTGAGGGAGAGAGGGTGAGTGTAAGTGTGTGTGTTATTGTGTTAGGGAGCGAGGGTGAGTGTGTGATGGAGAGAGGGTGAGTGTGTTTTTGTGTGTGTGTGAGGGCGAGAGGGTTAGTGTATGTGTGTGTGTTTGAGTGTGTGTGTGTGCGGGACAGAGTGTGAGTTGTGTGTGCGAGAGGGAGGAAGATTCTGTGTGTGAGTGGGTGTGTGTGTGGGTGTGAGAGTGTGTGTAATAGAGAGGTTGTGTGTGTGTGTGGGGGGGACAGAGTTTGCATCTGTGTGTGAGGGAGAGAGATGTTGTGTGTGTGTGAAGGAGAGAGGTTGAGCGTGTGTGTTAGGCAGAGAGGTTGTGTCTGTGTGAGGGAGAGAGGTTGAGTGTGTGTGTGAGAGAAAATATGTGCGAGTATGTGAAAAAGAGAACTTGTGTGTGTGTGTTTGTGTGTGTATGTGTAAGATTGGGTGAGTGTGTCTGTGTGTGAGAGAGGATGTGTGTGTGTGTGTGTTTGTGTGTGTGTGAGGGAGAGAGGTTGCTTGTGTGTGTGTGTGATGGAGAGAGTGTGAGTGTGTGATGGAGAGAGGGTGAGTGTGTGTTTGTATGTGTATGAGGGAGAGAGAGTGGGTGTATGTGTGTGTGTTTGTGTGTGAGGGAGAGAGGGTGATTGAGTGATGGAGAGTGGTTGAGTATGTGTTTGTGTGCATGTGAGGGAGAGAGGTTGAGTGTATGTGTGTGTGTTTGAGTGTGTGTGTGTGCGGGACAGAGTGTGAGTGTGTGTGTGCGAGAGAGAGGAAAATTGTGTGTGTGAGTGGGTGTGTGTGTTAGTGTGAGAGTGTGTGTAAGAGAGAGAGGTTGCATGTGTGTGGGGGGAGAGAGTTTGCATCTCTGTGTGAGTGAGAGAGGTGTGTGTGTGTGAAGGAGAGAGGTTGAGTGTCTGTGTGAGACTGAGAGGTTGCATGTGTGTGAGGGAGAGAGGTTGAGTGTGTGTAGGAGAGAAGATATGTGGGAGTATGTGAAAAAGAGAACTTGTGTGTGTGTGTGTGTTTGTGTGGGAGAGAGGCTGTGTGTGTGTGTGTTTCAGGGTGTGTGTGGGAGAGAGGCTGAGTGTGTGTGTGTGTCTGTGTGTTTGGGAGAGAGGCCTAGTGTGCGTTTGCGAGAGGGAGAGAGGTTACGTATGTGTGTGAAGAAGAGAGGTTGAGTGTGTGTGAGGGAGACAAGTTGAGAGTGTGTGTGAGGGAGAGAGGTTGAGTGTGTGTGTGAGGGAGAGAGGTTGCGTGTGTGCGTGAGGGAGAGGGGTTGCGTATGTATGTGAAGGAGAGAGGTTGAGTGTGTGTGTGAGGGAGAGAGGTTGCGTATGTATGTGAAGGAGAGAGGTTGATTGTGTGTGTGAGGGAGAGAAGTTGTGTGTGTGTTTGAGTGATAGAGATTAAGTGTGTGTTGGAGGGAGACAGGATAAGTGTGTGTGTGTGAAGGAGAGACATTGCGTGTGTGTATGGGGGAGAGAGGTTGAGTGTGTGTGTAAGGGAGAGAAGTTGAGTGTGTGTGAGGGAGAGAGGTTGAGTGCGTATGGGAGAGAAAATATGTTGGAGTATGTAACAAATAGAACGTGTGTGTGTGTGTACATGTAAGATGGTGTGTGTGTGTCTGTGTCTGAGAGAGGATGTGTATGTGTGTGAGAGAGAAAGTGTGAGTTTGTATGTGTGTTAGAGAGGGAGGTTGACCGTGTGTGTGGGCGTGGGTCTGAAGCAGACAATGTGTGTGTGTGTTAGTGTGTGACAGGAGAGTGGCTAAGTGTGTGTGTGAGAGAGAGGATGAGTTTGTGTCTGTGTGTCTGTGTGTTGGGAGAGAGGATGAGTGTGTTTGCGTGTGTGTGAGTGTGGGAGAGAGATTGAGTGTGTGTGCATGTGTGTGTGTGTGTGTGTCTGTGTGTGTGTAGGCGCTGGTGTGATAGAGGCTGAGAGAGTGAGTGTTTGTGTGTGTGCGATAGAGTCTCACTGTGTGTGTGGGAGAGAGGGTGAGTGTCTGTGTGTGTCTGTGTGTGTGAGGGAGAGAGGGTGAGTGTGTGTGTGAGGGAGAGACGGTGAGTGTGTGTGTGTGATGGAGAGAGTGTGATTGTGTGATAGAGAGAGGGTGTGTGTTTGTGTGTGTGAAGAAGAGAGCGTGAGTGTATGTATGTGTGTTCGTGTGTGAGGGAGAGAGGTTGAGTGTGAGAAGGAGAGAGGGTGAGTGTGTGTTTGTGTGAGGGAGAGCCGGTGAGTGTGTGTGTCTGTGTGTGCCTGTGGATGTGAGTGTGCGTTTGTGGGAGAGAGTGTGTGTGTGTATGTGTGAGAGAGAGGAAGATACCGTGTGTGAGTGGATGTGTGTGTGGGAGTGAGAGTGTGTGTAAGAGAGAGAAGTTGCGTGTGTGTGTGGGGGGTGGGGGAGAGGTGCCTGTATGTGGGGGAGAGAGTTTGCATGTGTCTGTGAGGGAGAGAGGTTGTGTGCATATGTGAGGGAGAGATATTGTGTGTGTGTGTGTGTGTGTGTGTGTGTGTGTGTGTGTGGGAGAGAGGCTGAGTGAGTGTGTGTTCGTGTGGGAGAGAGGCTGTGTGTGTTTGTGTGTGTTTGTGTTTGTGTGTGGGAGAGAGGCTGAGTGTGTGTGTGTCTCTGTGTGTGAGGGAGAGAGGCTGAGTGTGTGTGTGAGGGACAGAGGGTTAGTGTGTGTGTGTAAGAGATAGAGAGTGTGAGTGAGTGATGGAGAGAGGGTGAGTGTGTGTTTGTGTGTGTGTGGGAGAGAGGGTGAGTGTGTCTGTGTGTGAGAGAGAGGATGAGTGTGTGTGTGTGAGTGAGAGAGTGTGTGTCTGTGTGTGTGAGGGAGAGAGGGTGAGTGTGTGTGTGAGGGAGAGAGGGTGAATGTATGTGTGTGATGGAGAGAGTGTGAGTGTGTGATGGAGAGAGGGTGAGTGTCTGTGTGTGTCTGTGTGTGTGAGGGACAGAGGATGAGTGTGCGTGTGAGGGAGATAGGGTGAGTGTGTGTGTGTGTTTGTGTGTGAGGGAGAGAGCGTGAGTGTGTGATGGAGAAAGGGTGAGTGTGTGTTTGTATGTGTGTGAGGGAGAGAAGTGAGTCTGTGTGTTTGTGTGTGAGGGATAGAGGGTGAGTGTGTGATGGAGGGAGGGTGAGTGTGTGTGTGTGTGTGTGTGTGTGTCTGTGTGTGTGTGCATGTGTGGGAGAGCTGGTGAGTGTGTGTGTGCAGGAGAGAAGAAGATTGTCCGTGTGAGAGGGTGTGTGTGTGGGTGTGAGAGTGTGTGAGAGAGAGAGGTTGCGTGTGTGTGTGGGGGGAGAGAGGTTGCGTGTACGTGGGGGGGAAGGGTTGTGTGTGTGTGGGGGAGAAGGTTTGAGTGTGTGCTTGGGGGAGAGAGGTTGTGTGTGTGTGGGAGAGAAAATATGTGAGAGTATGTGACCAATTGAACGTGTGTGTATGTGTGTTTATGTGTAAGGTGGGGTGTGTGTGTCTGTGTGTGAAAGAGAATGTTTGTGTGTGTGAGAGAGAAAGGGTGAGTGTGTGTGCGTGTGTGTGAGGGAGGGAGGTTGAGTTTGTGTGTGTGTGTCTGTGTGTTGGGAAAGAGGCTGAGTGTGTTTGTATGTGTGTGAGTGTGACAGAGAGGTTGAGTGTGTGTGTGTGGGAGAGAAGCTGAGTGTGTGCACATGTGTGTGCATGCATTGTGCGTGTGTAGGTGTGTGCGTGAGAGAGGCTGAGAGTTTGTTTATGTGTGCATGTGAGAGAGACGCTGAGTGTGTGTGTGTGGGAGAGAGGCAGTGTGTGTGTATGTGTGTGTGTGTGGATGGGAGAGAGGCTGTGTGTGTGTGTCTGTGTGTGTGTGTGTGCAATGGAGGCTGAGTGTGTGTGTGGGATAGAGGCTGAGTGTGTGTGTATGTGTGGAGAGAGTCTGTGTGTGAGTGAGTGTGTTTGTGGGATAGAGGCTGAGTGTGTGTGTGTGGGCGAGAGGCTGAGTGTGTGTGTGTCTGGGAGAGAGGCTGTGTGTATGTGTGTGTGGGTGTGTGGGCGAGAGACTGTGTGTGTGTGTGTGTGTGTGTGGGTGGGTGGGTGGGAGAGAGGCTGTGTGTGTGTGTCTGTGTGTGTGTGTGTTTGTGGGATAGAGGCTGAGTGTGTGTGTGTGCGAGAGGCTGAGTGTGTGTGTGTCTGGGAGAGAGGCTGTGTGTGTGTCTGTGTGTGTGTGTGGGTGTGTGGGAGAGAGAGGCTGAGTGTGTGTGTGAGTGTATGGGAGAGCCGGTGTGTGTGTGGGCAGGAAAGAGAGAGGTTGAGTGTGTGTGAGGGAGAGAGGTTGAGTGTGTGCGAGGGAGAGAGGTTGTGTGGGTGTGTAAATGAGAGAGGGTGAGTGTGTGTGTGAGGGAAAAAGGTTGCATGTGTGTGCGTAAATGAGAGAGGTTGAGTGTGTGTGTGTGAGGGAGAGAGGTTGTGTGTGCGTGAGTGAGAGATAGTGAGTGTGTGTGTGTTTGTGTGTGAGGGAGAGAGGGGGAGTGCGTGATGGAGAGAGGTTGAGTATGTGTTTGTGTGCGTGTGAGGGAGAGAGGGTGAGTGTATGTGTGTGTGTTTGAGTGTGTGTGTGTGCAGGAGACAGTGTGAGTGTGTGTGTGCGAGAGAGAGGAAAATTGTGTGTGTGAGTGGGTGAGTGTGTTGGTGTGAGGGTGTGTAAGAGAGAGAGGTTGCGTGTGTGTGGGGGGGAGAGAGTTTGCATCTGTGTGTGAGGGAAAGAGGTGTTGTGTTTGTGAAGGAGAGAGGTTGAGTGTGTGTGTGAGGCTGAGAGGTTGCGTGTGTGTGAGGGAGAGAGGTTGAGTGTGTGTGGGAGAGAAAATATGTGGGAGTATGTGAAAAAGAGAACTTGTGTGTGTGTGTGTATGTGTAAGATGGGGTGTGTGTGTCTGTGTGTGAGAGAGGATGTGTGTGTGTGTGTGTTTGTGTGGAAGAGAGGCTGTGTGAGTGTTTGTGTGTTTCTGTGTGTGTGTGGGAGAGAGGCTGAGAGTGTGTGTGTGTCTGTGTGTTTGGGAGAGAGGCCTAGTGTGCGTTTGCGAGAGGGAGAGATGTTGCGTATGTGTGTGATGGAGAGAGGTTGAGTGTGTGTGTGAGGGAGACAAGTTGAGTGTGTGTGTGAGGGAGAGAGGTTGAGTGTGTGTGTGAGGGAGAGAGGTTGCATGTGTGAGTGAGGGAGAGAGGTTGCATATGTATGTGAATGAGAGAGGTTGAGTGTGCGTGTGAGGGAGAGAGGTTGAGTGTGTGTGTGATGGAGAGAGGTTGCATATGTGTGTGAAGGAAAGAGGTTGAGTGTGTGTGTGAGGGAGACAAGTTGAGTGTGTGTGTGAGGGAGAGAGGTTGGGTGTGTGTGTGAGGGAGAGAGGTTGCGTGTGTGAGTGAGGGAGAGAGGTTGCATATGTATGTGAATGAGAGAGGTTGAGTGTGCGTGTGAGGGAGAGAGGTTGCGTGTGTGTGTGATGGAGAGAGGTTGCATATGTGTGTGAAGGGGAGAGGTTGAGTGTGTGTGTGAGGGAGAGAAGTTGTGTGTGTGTTTGAGGGAGAGAGATTGAAAGTGTGTTGGAGGGAGAGAGGATAAGTGTGTGTGTATGAAGGAGAGGCGTTGTGTGTGTATGTGGGAGAGAGAGGTTGAGTGTGTGCATGAGGGAGAGAGGTTGAGTGTGTGTGAGGGAGAGAGTTTGAGTGCGTATGGGTGAGAAAATATGTTGGAGTATGTAACGCAGAGAACGTGTGTGTGTGTGTACGTGTAAGATGGTGTGTGTGTGTCTGTGTGAGAGAGGATGTGTATGTGTGTGAGAGAGAAAGTGTGAGTTTGTGTGTGTGTTAGAGAGGGAGTTTGAGTGTGTGTGTGGGCGTGGGTCTGAAGCAGACAATGTGTGTGTGTGTTAGTGTGTGATGGGAGAGTGGCTGAGTGTGTGTGTGAGAGAGAGGATGAGTTTGTGTCTGTGTGTCTGTGTGTTGGGAGAGAGGATGAGTGTGTTTATGTGTGTGTGAGTGCGGGAGAGAGATTGAATTTGTCTGCATGTGTGTATGTGTGTGTTTGTGTGTGTGCTGGCGCGGGTGTGATAGAGGCTGAGAGAGTGAGTGTTTGTGTGCATGCAAAAGAGGCTCAGTGTGTGTGTGTGTGGCAGAGAGGGTGAGTGTGTCTGTTTATGAGAGAGAGGATGAGTGTGTGTGTGTGCGTGAGAGAGGGTGATTGTCTGTGTGTGTCTGTGTGCGTGAGGGAGAGAGGGTGAGTGTGTGTGTGAGGGAGAGAGGGTGAGTGTGTGTGTGTGATGGAGAGAGTGTGATTGTGTGATGGAGAGTGTGTGTGTGTTTGTGTGTGTGTGTGAAGAAGAGAGCGTGAGTGTATGTATGTGTGTTTGTGTGTGAGGGAGAGAGGTTGAGTGTGTGATGGAGAAAGGGTGAGTGTGTGTTTGTGTGAGGGAGAGAGGGTGAGTGTGTGTTTGTGTGTCTGTGGTTGTGAGTGTGTTTGCGGGAGATAGTGTGAGTGTGTATTTGTGAGAGAGAGGAAGATTCCGTGTGTGAGTGGATGTGTGTGTGGGAGTGAGGGTGTGTGTAAGAGAGAGAGGTTGCGTGTGTGTGGGGGGTGGAGAGGTGCCTGTATGTGGGGGAGAGAGTTTGCATGTGTCTGTGAGGGAGAGAGGTTGAGTATGTGTGTGAGGGAGAGAGGTTTTGTGTGTGTGTGGGGGGGGGGGAGAGAGGTTGAGTGCGTGTGTCAGGGAGAGATATTGTGTGTGTGTATGTGGGAGAGAGGCTGAGTGAGTGTGTGTTCGTGTAGGAGGGAGGCTGTGTGTGTTTGTGTGTGTGTGTGGGAGAGAGGGTGAGTGTGTGTTTGTGTGTGAGAGAGAGGGTGAGTGTGTCTGTGTGTGAGAGAGAGGATGAGTGTGTGTGTGTGAGTGAGAGAGTGTGTGTGTCTGTGTGTGTGATGGAGAGAGTGTGAGTGTGTGATGGAGAGAGGGTGAGTGTCTGTGTGTGTCTGTGTGTGTGAGGGACAGAGGATGAGTGTGCGTGTGAGGGAGATAGGGTGAGTGTGTGTGTGTGTGTTTGTGTTTGAGGGAGAGAGCGTGAGTGTGTGGTGGAGAGAGAGTGATTGTGTGTTTGTATGTGTGTGAGGGAGAGAGGGTGAGTCTGTGTGTTTGTGTGTGAGGGATAGAGGGTGAGTGTGTGATGGAGAGAGGGTGAGTGTGTGTGTCTGTGTGTGTGTGTGTGTGTGTGTGTGTGCATGTGCGGGGGAGATGGTCAGTGTGTGTGTGCAGGAGAGAAAAAGATTGTCCGTGTGAGAGGGTGTGTGTGTGGGTGTGAGAGTGCGTGAGAGGGAGAGGTTTCGTGTGTGTGTGGGGGGGGGAGACAGGTTGCGTGTATGTGGGGGGGAAAGTTGTGTGTGTGTGTGGGGGGAGAAAGTTATGATTGTGTGTTTGGGGGAGAGAGGTTGTGTGTGTGTGGGAGAGAAAATATGTGAGAGTATGTGACCAATAGAACGTGTGTGTATGCGTGCTTATGTGTAAGGTGGGGTGTGTGTGTCTGTGTGTGAAAGAGAATGTTTGTGTGAGTGAGAGAGAAAGGGTGAGTGTGTGTGTGTGTGTGTGAGGGAGGGAGGTTGAGTTTTTGTGTGTGTGTCTGTGTGTTGGGAAAGAGGCTGAGTGTGTTTGTATGTGTGTGAGTGTGACAGAGAGGTTGAGTGTGTGTGTGTGTGGGAGAGAGGCTGAGTGTGTGCACATGTGTGTGCATGCATTCTGTGTGTGTGTGTGGGTGTGTGCATGAGAGAGGCTGAGAGTTTGTTTATGTGTGCGTGTGAGAGAGAGGCTGAGTGTGAGTGTGTGGGAGAGAGGCTGTGTTTGTGTGTGTGTCTGTGTGTGGATGGGAGAGAGGCTGTGTGTGTGTGTCAGTGTGTGTGTGTGTGCGAGAGAGGCTGAGTGTGTGTGTGGGATAGAGGCTGAGTCTGTGTGTGTGTGGAGAGAGTCTGTGTGTGAGTGTGTGTGTTTGTGGGATAGAGGCTGAGTGTGTGTGTGTGGGCGAGAGGCTGAGTGTGTGTGTGTTGGGAGAGAGGCTGTGTGTGTGTCTGTGTGTGTGTGTGGGTTTGTGGGAGAGAGACCCTGTGTGTGTGTCCGTGTGTGTGTGTGTGGTTGGGTGGGAGAGAGGCTATGTGTGCATGTCTGTGTGTGTTTGTGTTTGTAGGATAGAGGCTGAGTGTATGTGTGTGGGGGAGAGGCTGAGTGGGTGTGTGTCTGGGAGAGAGGCTGTGTGTGTGTCTGTGTGTGTGTGGGTGTGTGGGAGAGAGACTCTGTGTGTGTGTGTGTGGGGGGGGGGAGAAGGGCAGAGTGTGTGTGTCAGTGTATGGAAGAGCCGGTGTGTGTGGAGAGGTTGAGTGTGTGTGCGAGGGAGAGAGTTTGTGTGTGTGTGCTGTGAAGGAGAGAGGTTGAGTGTGTGTGTGAGGGAAAGAGGTTGTGTGTGCATGTGAATGAGAGAGGGTGAGTGTGTGTGTGGGTCTGTGTGTGTGAGGCAAAGAGGGCGAGTGTGTGTGTGTGTGAGGGAGAGTGGGTGAGTGTGTGTGAGAGAGGGTGAGTGTGTCTGTGTGTGAGATAGAGGTTATGTGTCTGTGTGTGGGGGGAAAGAGGTTGCGTGTGTGTGGGGGAGAGAGGTTGAGTGTGTGTGTAAGGGAGAGAAGTTGTGTGTGTGTGTGAGGGAGAGTGGTGGCGTGTGTGTGTGATGGAGAGAGGTTGCATATGTGTGTGAAGGAGAGAGGTTGAGTGTGTGTATGAGGGAGAGAGGTTGTGTGTGTGTGCGATGGAGGGAGGTTGCGTATGTGTGTGAGGGAGAGTAGTTGTGTGTGTGTTTGAGGGAGAGAGATTGAGTGTGTGTTGGAGGGAGAGATTATAACTGTGAGTGTGTGAAGGAGAGAGGTTGAGTGTGTGTGAGGGAGTGAGGTTGAGTGTGTACGTGAGGCAGAGAGTTTGTGTGTGTGTGCTGTGAAGGAGAGAGGTTGAGTGTGTGTGTGAGGGAGAGAGGTTGTGTGTGCGTGTGAATGAGAGAGGGTGAGTGTGTGTGTGTGCCTGTGTGTGAGGCAGAGAGGGCGAGTGTGTGTGTGAGGGAGAGTGGGTGAGTGTGTGTGAGAGAGGGTGAGTGTGTCTGCATGTGAGATAGAGGTTATGTGTCTGTGTGTGGGGGGAAGAGGTTGCGTGTGTGTGGGGGAGAGAGGTTGAGTGTGTGTGGGAGGGAGAGGTTGAGTGTGTGTGAGGGAGAGAAGTTGTGTGTGTGTTTGAGGGAGAGAGATTGAGTGTGTGTTGGAGGGAGAGAGGATAAGTCTGTGTGTGTGAATGAGAGATGTTGCGTGTGTGTGTGGGGGAGAGAGGTTGAGTGTGTGTGTAAGGGAGAGAGGTTGAGTGTGTGTGAGGGAGAGAGGTTGAGTGTGTATGGGAGAGAAAATATGTGGGAGTATGTGACACAGAGAACGTTTGTGTATGTGTGCATGTGTAAGATGGTGTGAGTGTGTCTGTGTGTGAGAGAGGATGTGTGTCTGTGTGAGAGAGAAAGTGTGAGTGTGTGTGTGAGAGAGAGGGAGCTTGAGTGTGTGTGTGGGCATGGGTCTGAAGCAGACTGTGTGTGTGTGTTAGTGTGCGATGGGAGAGTGGCTAAGTGTGTGTGTGAGAGAGAGGATGAGTTTGTGTGTGTGTGTCTGTGTGTTGGGAGAGAGGATGAGTGTGTTTGTGTGTGTGTGAGTGTGGGAGAGAGGTTGAGTGTGTGTCTGTGGGAGAGAGATTGAGTTTGTGTGCATGTGTGTGTGCTTGTGCGTGTGTGTGTGTGTAGGCATTTGTGTGATAGAGGCTGAGAGAGAGTGTTTCTGTGTGTGTGAGAGATGCTCAGTGTATGCGTGGGGGAGAGAGGCTGTGTGTGTGTGTGTGTGTGAGAGTGGGAGAGTGGCTGAGTGTGTGTGTATGGGAGAGAGGCTGTGTGTGTGAGTGTCTTTGTGTGTGTGTGGGAGAGCTGCTGACTGTGCGTGTGTGTGTGTGTGGGAGAGAGGTTGAGTGTGTATTTGTGTGTGTGTGAGGGAGAGAGGTTGAGTGTCTGTGTGTGTGTGTGTGGGAGAGAGGGTGAGTGTGAGTGTGCAAGAGAGAAGAAGGTTCTGTGTGTGCGAGGGTGTGTGTGTGGGTGTAAGAGTTTGTGCGTATGTGTAAGATGGGATGTGTGTGTCTATGTGTGAGAGAGGATGTGTGTATGTATGTGTGTGTGTGTGTGTTTCTGGGTGTGACAGGCAGAATGACTGTGTGTTCATGTGGGAGAGAGGCTGTGTGTGTTTGTGTGTGTGTGTGTGGGAGAGAGGCTGAGTGTGTGTGTGTGATGGAGAGATGGTGAGTGTGTGTGTGAGGGACAGCGGGTGAGTGTGTGTGTGTATGAGGGAGAGATTGTGAGTGTGTGATGGAGAGAGGGTGAGTGTGTGCCTGTGTATGTGAGGGAGAGAGGGTGAGTGTGTGTGTGTGTAATGGAGAGAGTGTGAGTGTGTGATGGAGAGAGGGTGAGTGTGTGTTTGTGTGTGTGTGGGAGAGAGGGTGAGTGTGTCTGTGTGTGAGAGAGAGGATGAGTGAGTGTGTGTGAGTGAGAGAGGGTGAGTGTCTGTGTGTGTGAGGGAGAGAGGGTGAGTGTGTGTGTGAGGGAGAGACGTTGAGTGTGTGTGTGAGGCAGAGAGGTTGTGTGTGTGAGGGAGAGAGTTTGAGTGTGTGTGTTAGAGAAAATATGTGGGAGTATGTGGAAAAGAGAAATTGTGTGTGTGCGTGTGTATGTGCAAGATGGGGTGTGTGTGTCTGTGTCTGAGAGAGGATAGATGTGTGTGTGTGTGAGAGAGAGAGAGAGAGAGAGACTGTATATGTGTGTGTGTGTGTGTGTGTGTGTGCGGGAGAGAGGCTGAGTGTGTGTGTGTTTGTGTGGGAGAGAGGCTGTGTGTGAATGTGTGTTTGTGTGTGTGTGTGTGTGGGAAAGAGGTTGAGTGTGTGTGTGTGTGTGAGAGAGAGAGGGAAGTTGAGTGTGTGTGTGGGCGTGGGTCTGAAGCAGACTGAGTGTGTGTGCGTGTGTTAGTGTATGATGGGAGAGTGGCTAAGTGTGTGTGTGAGAGAGAGGATGAGTTTGTGTGTGTGTGTCTGTGTGTTGGGAGAGAGGATGAGTGTGTTTGTGTGTGTGTGAGTGTGGGAGAGAGGTTGAGTGTGTGTGTGTGTGGGAGAGAGATTGAGTTTGTGTGCATGTGTGTGTGCTTGTGTGTGTGTGTGTGTGTGTGTAGGCATGTGTGTGATAGAGGCTGAGAGAGTGAGTGTTTCTGTGTGTGTGAGAGAGGCTTAGTATGTGTGTGTGGGAGAGAGGCTGTGTGAAAGTGTGTGTGAGTGGGAGAGAGGTTGTGTGTGTGTGGGGGGGGAAGGGTGAGTGTGTGGGTGTGTGGGACAGAGGCTGTGTGTGTGAGTGTCTTTGTGTGTGTGTGGGAGAGCTGCTGAGGGTGTGTGTGTGTGTGGGGGGGGAGAGAGGCTGAGTGTGTGTGTGAGTGTGTGTGTGTGTGGGAGAGCTGCTGAGGGTGTGTGTGTGTGTGGGGGGGGAGAGAGGCTGAGTGTGTGTGTGAGTGTGTGTGTGGGAGAGCCGGCGTGTGTGTGTGCAGGAGAGAGGGCAAGTGTGTGGGCGAGAGAGAGAGAGGTTGAGTGTGTGTGAGGAGATAAGTTGAGTGCGTGAGAGAGAGGGTGAGTGTGTCTGTGTCTGTGTGTGTGAGGGAGAAAGGGTGAGTGTGTGTGTGAGGGAGAGAGGGTTAGTGTGTGTGTATGTGTAAGGGTGAGAGGGTGAGTGTGTAATGGAGAGAGGATGAGTGTGTGTGTGTGAGGGAGAGTGGGTGTGTGCATGTGTGTGTGTTTTGTGTAAGGGAGAGCGGTTGAGTGTGTAATAGAGAGAGTTGAGTGTGTATTTGTGTGTGTGTGAGGGAGAGAGGTTGAGTGTCTGTGTGTGTGTGTGGGAGAGAGGGTGAGTGCGAGTGTGCAAGAGAGAGGAAGGCTCTGTGTGTGCGAGGGTGTGTGTGTGGGTGTGAGAGTTTGTGCGTATGTGTAAGATGGGATGTGTGTGTCTATGTGTGAGAGAGGATGTGTGTATGTATGTGTGTGTGTGTGTGTGTTTCTGGGTGTGACAGGGAGAATGACTGTGTGTTCGTGTGGGAGAGAGGCTGTGTGTGTTTGTGTGTGTTTGTGTGTGTGTGTGTGGGAGAGATGCTGAGTGTGTGTGTGTGATGGAGAGAGGGTGAGTGTGTGTGTGAGGGACAGCGGGTGAGTGTGTGTGTGTATGAGGGAGAGAGTGTGAGTGTGTGATGGAGAGAGGGTGAGTGTGTGTCTGTGTGTGTGAGGGAGAGAGGGTGAGTGTGTGTGTGTGAGGGAGAGAGTGTGAGTGTGTGATGGAGAGAGGGTAAGTGTGTGTTTGTGTGTGTGGGAGAGAGGGTGAGTGTGTGTGTATGAGTGAGAGAGGGTGAGTGTGTGTGTGTGAGTGAGAGAGTGTGTGTGTCAGTGTGTGTGAGGGAGAGAGGGTGAGTGTGTGTGTGAGGGAGAGAGGGTGAGTGTGTGATGGAGAGAGGGTGAATGTCTGTGTGTTTCTGTGTATGTGAGGGACAGAGGATGAGTGTGTGTGTGAGGGAGATAGGGTGAGTGTGTGTGTGTTTATGTGTGAGGGAGAGAGCGTGAGTGTGTGATGGAGAGAGGGTGTGTGTTTGTATGTAAGTGAGGTAGAGAGGGTGAGTCTGTGTGTTTGTGTCTGAGGGATAGAGGGTGAGTGTGCGACGGTGAGAGGGTGAGTGTGTTTGTGTGTGAGGGAGAGAGGGTGAGTGTGTGTGTGTGATGGAGAGAGGGTGAGTGTGTGTTTGTATGTGTGTGAGGGAGAGAGGGTGAGTGTAAGTGTGTGTGTTATTGTGTTAGGGAGCGAGGGTGAGTGTGTGATGGAGAGAGGGTGAGTGTGTTTTTGTGTGTGTGTGAGGGCGAGAGGGTTAGTGTATGTGTGTGTGTTTGAGTGTGTGTGTGTGCGGGACAGAGTGTGAGTTGTGTGTGCGAGAGGGAGGAAGATTCTGTGTGTGAGTGGGTGTGTGTGTGGGTGTGAGAGTGTGTGTAATAGAGAGGTTGTGTGTGTGTGTGGGGGGGACAGAGTTTGCATCTGTGTGTGAGGGAGAGAGATGTTGTGTGTGTGTGAAGGAGAGAGGTTGAGCGTGTGTGTTAGGCAGAGAGGTTGTGTCTGTGTGAGGGAGAGAGGTTGAGTGTGTGTGTGAGAGAAAATATGTGCGAGTATGTGAAAAAGAGAACTTGTGTGTGTGTGTTTGTGTGTGTATGTGTAAGATTGGGTGAGTGTGTCTGTGTGTGAGAGAGGATGTGTGTGTGTGTGTGTTTGTGTGTGTGTGAGGGAGAGAGGTTGCTTGTGTGTGTGTGTGATGGAGAGAGTGTGAGTGTGTGATGGAGAGAGGGTGAGTGTGTGTTTGTATGTGTATGAGGGAGAGAGAGTGGGTGTATGTGTGTGTGTTTGTGTGTGAGGGAGAGAGGGTGATTGAGTGATGGAGAGTGGTTGAGTATGTGTTTGTGTGCATGTGAGGGAGAGAGGTTGAGTGTATGTGTGTGTGTTTGAGTGTGTGTGTGTGCGGGACAGAGTGTGAGTGTGTGTGTGCGAGAGAGAGGAAAATTGTGTGTGTGAGTGGGTGTGTGTGTTGGTGTGAGAGTGTGTGTAAGAGAGAGAGGTTGCATGTGTGTGGGGGGAGAGAGTTTGCATCTCTGTGTGAGTGAGAGAGGTGTGTGTGTGTGAAGGAGAGAGGTTGAGTGTCTGTGTGAGACTGAGAGGTTGCATGTGTGTGAGGGAGAGAGGTTGAGTGTGTGTAGGAGAGAAGATATGTGGGAGTATGTGAAAAAGAGAACTTGTGTGTGTGTGTGTGTTTGTGTGGGAGAGAGGCTGTGTGTGTGTGTGTTTCAGGGTGTGTGTGGGAGAGAGGCTGAGTGTGTGTGTGTGTCTGTGTGTTTGGGAGAGAGGCCTAGTGTGCGTTTGCGAGAGGGAGAGAGGTTACGTATGTGTGTGAAGAAGAGAGGTTGAGTGTGTGTGAGGGAGACAAGTTGAGAGTGTGTGTGAGGGAGAGAAGTTGTGTGTGTGTTTGAGTGATAGAGATTAAGTGTGTGTTGGAGGGAGAGAGGATAAGTGTGTGTGTGTGAAGGAGAGACATTGCGTGTGTGTATGGGGGAGAGAGGTTGAGTGTGTGTGTAAGGGAGAGAAGTTGAGTGTGTGTGAGGGAGAGAGGTTGAGTGCGTATGGGAGAGAAAATATGTTGGAGTATGTAACAAATAGAACGTGTGTGTGTGTGTACATGTAAGATGGTGTGTGTGTGTCTGTGTCTGAGAGAGGATGTGTATGTGTGTGAGAGAGAAAGTGTGAGTTTGTATGTGTGTTAGAGAGGGAGGTTGACCGTGTGTGTGGGCGTGGGTCTGAAGCAGACAATGTGTGTGTGTGTTAGTGTGTGACAGGAGAGTGGCTAAGTGTGTGTGTGAGAGAGAGGATGAGTTTGTGTCTGTGTGTCTGTGTGTTGGGAGAGAGGATGAGTGTGTTTGCGTGTGTGTGAGTGTGGGAGAGAGATTGAGTGTGTGTGCATGTGTGTGTGTGTGTCTGTGTGTGTGTAGGCGCTGGTGTGATAGAGGCTGAGAGAGTGAGTGTTTGTGTGTGTGCGATAGAGTCTCACTGTGTGTGTGGGAGAGAGGGTGAGTGTCTGTGTGTGTCTGTGTGTGTGAGGGAGAGAGGGTGAGTGTGTGTGTGAGGGAGAGACGGTGAGTGTGTGTGTGTGATGGAGAGAGTGTGATTGTGTGATAGAGAGAGGGTGTGTGTTTGTGTGTGTGAAGAAGAGAGCGTGAGTGTATGTATGTGTGTTCGTGTGTGAGGGAGAGAGGTTGAGTGTGAGAAGGAGAGAGGGTGAGTGTGTGTTTGTGTGAGGGAGAGCCGGTGAGTGTGTGTGTCTGTGTGTGCCTGTGGATGTGAGTGTGCGTTTGTGGGAGAGAGTGTGTGTGTGTATGTGTGAGAGAGAGGAAGATACCGTGTGTGAGTGGATGTGTGTGTGGGAGTGAGAGTGTGTGTAAGAGAGAGAAGTTGCGTGTGTGTGGGGGGGGTGGGGGAGAGGTGCCTGTATGTGGGGGAGAGAGTTTGCATGTGTCTGTGAGGGAGAGAGGT
This sequence comes from Carcharodon carcharias, assembly GCF_017639515.1. Lineage (NCBI taxonomy): Eukaryota > Metazoa > Chordata > Chondrichthyes > Lamniformes > Lamnidae > Carcharodon > Carcharodon carcharias. The sequence continues at coordinate 144,457,006 of NC_054468.1, forward strand.
TGAGTGCATATGTGAGGGAGAGATATTGTGTGTGTGTGTGTGTGTGTGTGTGTGTGTGTGTGGGAGAGAGGCTGAGTGAGTGTGTGTTCGTGTGGGAGAGAGGCTGTGTGTGTTTGTGTGTGTTTGTGTTTGTGTGTGGGAGAGAGGCTGAGTGTGTGTGTGTCTCTGTGTGTGAGGGAGAGAGGCTGAGTGTGTGTGTGAGGGACAGAGGGTTAGTGTGTGTGTGTAAGAGATAGAGAGTGTGAGTGAGTGATGGAGAGAGGGTGAGTGTGTGTTTGTGTGTGTGTGGGAGAGAGGGTGAGTGTGTCTGTGTGTGAGAGAGAGGATGAGTGTGTGTGTGTGAGTGAGAGAGTGTGTGTCTGTGTGTGTGAGGGAGAGAGGGTGAGTGTGTGTGTGAGGGAGAGAGGGTGAATGTATGTGTGTGATGGAGAGAGTGTGAGTGTGTGATGGAGAGAGGGTGAGTGTCTGTGTGTGTCTGTGTGTGTGAGGGACAGAGGATGAGTGTGTGTGTGAGGGAGATAGGGTGAGTGTGTGTGTGTGTTTGTGTGTGAGGGAGAGAGCGTGAGTGTGTGATGGAGAGAGGGTGAGTGTGTGTTTGTATGTGTGTGAGGGAGAGAAGTGAGTCTGTGTGTTTGTGTGTGAGGGATAGAGGGTGAGTGTGTGATGGAGAGAGGGTGAGTGTGTGTGTGTGTGTGTGTGTGTCTGTGTGTGTGTGCATGTGTGGGAGAGCTGGTGAGTGTGTGTGTGCAGGAGAGAAGAAGATTGTCCGTGTGAGAGGGTGTGTGTGTGGGTGTGAGAGTGTGTGAGAGAGAGAGGTTGCGTGTGTGTGGGGGGGGAGAGAGGTTGCGTGTATGTGGGGGGGAAGGGTTGTGTGTGTGTGGGGGAGAAGGTTTGAGTGTGTGCTTGGGGGAGAGAGGTTGTGTGTGTGTGGGAGAGAAAATATGTGAGAGTATGTGACCAATTGAACGTGTGTGTATGTGTGTTTTTGTGTAAGGTGGGGTGTGTGTGTCTGTGTGTGAAAGAGAATGTTTGTGTGTGTGAGAGAGAAAGGGTGAGTGTGTGTGCGTGTGTGTGAGGGAGGGAGGTTGAGTTTGTGTGTGTGTGTCTGTGTGTTGGGAAAGAGGCTGAGTGTGTTTGTATGTGTGTGAGTGTGACAGAGAGGTTGAGTGTGTGTGTGTGGGAGAGAAGCTGAGTGTGTGCACATGTGTGTGCATGCATTGTGCGTGTGTAGGTGTGTGCGTGAGAGAGGCTGAGAGTTTGTTTATGTGTGCATGTGAGAGAGACGCTGAGTGTGTGTGTGTGGGAGAGAGGCAGTGTGTGTGTATGTGTGTGTGTGTGGATGGGAGAGAGGCTGTGTGTGTGTGTCTGTGTGTGTGTGTGTGCAATGGAGGCTGAGTGAGTGTGTGGGATAGAGGCTGAGTGTGTGTGTATGTGTGGAGAGAGTCTGTGTGTGAGTGAGTGTGTTTGTGGGATAGAGGCTGAGTGTGTGTGTGTGGGCGAGAGGCTGAGTGTGTGTGTGTCTGGGAGAGAGGCTGTGTGTATGTGTCTGTGTGTGTGTGTGTGCAATGGAGGCTGTGTGTGTGTGGGATAGAGGCTGAGTGTGTGTGTATGTGTGGAGAGAGTCTGTGTGTGAGTGAGTGTGTTTGTGGGATAGAGGCTGAGTGTGTGTGTGTGGGCGAGAGGCTGAGTGTGTGTGTGTCTGGGAGAGAGGCTGTGTGTATATGTGTGTGGGTGTGTGGGCGAGAGACTGTGTGTGTGTGTGTGTGTGTGTGGGTGGGTGGGTGGGAGAGAGGCTGTGTGTGTGTGTCTGTGTGTGTGTGTGTTTGTGGGATAGAGGCTGAGTGTGTGTGTGTGCGAGAGGCTGAGTGTGTGTGTGTCTGGGAGAGAGGCTGTGTGTGTGTCTGTGTGTGTGTGTGGGTGTGTGGGAGAGAGACTGTGTGTGTGTGTGTGTGTGTGTGTGTGTGTGTGTGTGTGGGAGAGAGAGGCTGAGTGTGTGTGTGAGTGTATGGGAGAGCCGGTGTGTGTGTGGGCAGGAAAGAGAGAGGTTGAGTGTGTGTGAGGGAGAGAGGTTGAGTGTGTGCGAGGGAGAGAGGTTGTGTGGGTGTGTAAATGAGAGAGGGTGAGTGTGTGTGTGAGGGAAAAAGGTTGCATGTGTGTGCGTGAATGAGAGAGGTTGAGTGTGTGTGTGTGAGGGAGAGATAGTGAGTGTGTGTGTGTTTGTGTGTGAGGGAGAGAGGGGGAGTGCGTGATGGAGAGAGGTTGAGTATGTGTTTGTGTGCGTGTGAGGGTGAGTGTATGTGTGTGTGTTTGAGTGTGTGTGTGTGCAGGAGACAGTGTGAGTGTGTGTGTGCGAGAGAGAGGAAAATTGTGTGTGTGAGTGGGTGAGTGTGTTGGTGTGAGGGTGTGTAAGAGAGAGAGGTTGCGTGTGTGTGGGGGGGAGAGAGTTTGCATCTGTGTGTGAGGGAGAGAGGTGTTGTGTTTGTGAAGGAGAGAGGTTGAGTGTGTGTGTGAGGCTGAGAGGTTGCGTGTGTGTGAGGGAGAGAGGTTGAGTGTGTGTGGGAGAGAAAATATGTGGGAGTATGTGAAAAAGAGAACTTGTGTGTGTGTGTGTATGTGTAAGATGGGGTGTGTGTGTCTGTGTGTGAGAGAGGATGTGTGTGTGTGTGTGTTTGTGTGGAAGAGAGTCTGTGTGAGTGTTTGTGTGTTTCTGTGTGTGTGTGGGAGAGAGGCTGAGAGTGTGTGTGTGTCTGTGTGTTTGAGAGAGAGGCCTAGTGTGCGTTTGCGAGAGGGAGAGATGTTGCGTATGTGTGTGAAGGAGAGAGGTTGAGTGTGTGTGTGAGGGAGACAAGTTGAGTGTGTGTGTGAGGGAGAGAGGTTGAGTGTGTGTGTGAGGGAGAGAGGTTGCGTGTGTGAGTGAGGGAGAGAGGTTGCATATGTATGTGAATGAGAGAGGTTGAGTGTGCGTGTGAGGGAGAGAGGTTGAGTGTGTGTGTGATGGAGAGAGGTTGCATATGTGTGTGAAGGAGAGAGGTTGAGTGTGTGTGTGAGGGAGACAAGTTGAGTGTGTGTGTGAGGGAGAGAGGTTGGGTGTGTGTGTGAGGGAGAGAGGTTGCGTGTGTGAGTGAGGGAGAGAGGTTGCATATGTATGTGAATGAGAGAGGTTGAGTGTGCGTGTGAGGGAGAGAGGTTGCGTGTGTGTGTGATGGAGAGAGGTTGCATATGTGTGTGAAGGGGAGAGGTTGAGTGTGTGTGTGAGGGAGAGAAGTTGTGTGTGTGTTTGAGGGAGAGAGATTGAAAGTGTGTTGGAGGGAGAGAGGATAAGTGTGTGTGTATGAAGGAGAGGCGTTGTGTGTGTATGTGGGAGAGAGAGGTTGAGTGTGTGCATGAGGGAGAGAGGTTGAGTGTGTGTGAGGGAGAGAGTTTGAGTGCGTATGGGTGAGAAAATATGTTGGAGTATGTAACGCAGAGAACGTGTGTGTGTGTGTACGTGTAAGATGGTGTGTGTGTGTCTGTGTGAGAGAGGATGTGTATGTGTGAGAGAGAAAGTGTGAGTTTGTGTGTGTGTTAGAGAGGGAGTTTGAGTGTGTGTGTGGGCGTGGGTCTGAAGCAGACAATGTGTGTGTGTGTTAGTGTGTGATGGGAGAGTGGCTGAGTGTGTGTGTGAGAGAGAGGATGAGTTTGTGTCTGTGTGTCTGTGTGTTGGGAGAGAGGATGAGTGTGTTTATGTGTGTGTGAGTGCGGGAGAGAGATTGAATTTGTCTGCATGTGTGTATGTGTGTGTTTGTGTGTGTGCTGGCGCGGGTGTGATAGAGGCTGAGAGAGTGAGTGTTTGTGTGCATGCAAAAGAGGCTCAGTGTGTGTGTGTGGCAGAGAGGGTGAGTGTGTCTGTTTATGAGAGAGAGGATGAGTGTGTGTGTGTGCGTGAGAGAGGGTGATTGTCTGTGTGTGTCTGTGTGCGTGAGGGAGAGAGGGTGAGTGTGTGTGTGAGGGAGAGAGGGTGAGTGTGTGTGTGTGATGGAGAGAGTGTGATTGTGTGATGGAGAGTGTGTGTGTGTTTGTGTGTGTGTGTGAAGAAGAGAGCGTGAGTGTATGTATGTGTGTTTGTGTGTGAGGGAGAGAGGTTGAGTGTGTGATGGAGAAAGGGTGAGTGTGTGTTTGTGTGAGGGAGAGAGGGTGAGTGTGTGTTTGTGTGTCTGTGGTTGTGAGTGTGTTTGCGGGAGATAGTGTGAGTGTGTATTTGTGAGAGAGAGGAAGATTCCGTGTGTGAGTGGATGTGTGTGTGGGAGTGAGGGTGTGTGTAAGAGAGAGAGGTTGCGTGTGTGTGGGGGGTGGAGAGGTGCCTGTATGTGGGGGAGAGAGTTTGCATGTGTCTGTGAGGGAGAGAGGTTGAGTATGTGTGTGAGGGAGAGAGGTTTTGTGTGTGTGTGGGGGGGGGGGGGAGAGAGGTTGAGTGCGTGTGTCAGGGAGAGATATTGTGTGTGTGTATGTGGGAGAGAGGCTGAGTGAGTGTGTGTTCGTGTAGGAGGGAGGCTGTGTGTGTTTGTGTGTGTGTGTGGGAGAGAGGGTGAGTGTGTGTTTGTGTGTGAGAGAGAGGGTGAGTGTGTCTGTGTGTGAGAGAGAGGATGAGTGTGTGTGTGTGAGTGAGAGAGTGTGTGTGTCTGTGTGTGTGATGGAGAGAGTGTGAGTGTGTGATGGAGAGAGGGTGAGTGTCTGTGTGTGTCTGTGTGTGTGAGGGACAGAGGATGAGTGTGCGTGTGAGGGAGATAGGGTGAGTGTGTGTGTGTGTGTTTGTGTTTGAGGGAGAGAGCGTGAGTGTGTGGTGGAGAGAGAGTGATTGTGTGTTTGTATGTGTGTGAGGGAGAGAGGGTGAGTCTGTGTGTTTGTGTGTGAGGGATAGAGGGTGAGTGTGTGATGGAGAGAGGATGAGTGTGTGTGTCTGTGTGTGTGTGTGTGTGTGTGTGCATGTGCGGGGGAGATGGTCAGTGTGTGTGTGCAGGAGAGAAAAAGATTGTCCGTGTGAGAGGGTGTGTGTGTGGGTGTGAGAGTGCGTGAGAGGGAGAGGTTTCGTGTGTGTGTGGGGGGGGGGGAGACAGGTTGCGTGTATGTGGGGGGGAAAGTTGTGTGTGTGTGTGGGGGGAGAAAGTTATGATTGTGTGTTTGGGGGAGAGAGGTTGTGTGTGTGTGGGAGAGAAAATATGTGAGAGTATGTGACCAATAGAACGTGTGTGTATGCGTGCTTATGTGTAAGGTGGGGTGTGTGTGTCTGTGTGTGAAAGAGAATGTTTGTGTGAGTGAGAGAGAAAGGGTGAGTGTGTGTGTGTGTGTGTGAGGGAGGGAGGTTGAGATTTTGTGTGTGTGTCTGTGTGTTGGGAAAGAGGCTGAGTGTGTTTGTATGTGTGTGAGTGTGACAGAGAGGTTGAGTGTGTGTGTGTGTGGGAGAGAGGCTGAGTGTGTGCACATGTGTGTGCATGCATTCTGTGTGTGTGTGTGGGTGTGTGCATGAGAGAGGCTGAGAGTTTGTTTATGTGTGCGTGTGAGAGAGAGGCTGAGTGTGAGTGTGTGGGAGAGAGGCTGTGTTTGTGTGTGTGTCTGTGTGTGGATGGGAGAGAGGCTGTGTGTGTGTGTCAGTGTGTGTGTGTGTGCGAGAGAGGCTGAGTGTGTGTGTGGGATAGAGGCTGATTCTGTGTGTGTGTGGAGAGAGTCTGTGTGTGAGTGTGTGTGTTTGTGGGATAGAGGCTGAGTGTGTGTGTGTGGGCGAGAGGCTGAGTGTGTGTGTGTTGGGAGAGAGGCTGTGTGTGTGTCTGTGTGTGTGTGTGGGTTTGTGGGAGAGAGACCCTGTGTGTGTGTCCGTGTGTGTGTGTGTGGTTGGGTGGGAGAGAGGCTATGTGTGCATGTCTGTGTGTGTTTGTGTTTGTAGGATAGAGGCTGAGTGTATGTGTGTGGGGAAGAGGCTGAGTGGGTGTGTGTCTGGGAGAGAGGCTGTGTGTGTGTCTGTGTGTGTGTGGGTGTGTGGGAGAGAGACTCTGTGTGTGTGTGTGTGTGGGGGGGGGAGAAGGGCAGAGTGTGTGTGTCAGTGTATGGAAGAGCCGGTGTGTGTGGAGAGGTTGAGTGTGTGTGCGAGGGAGAGAGTTTGTGTGTGTGTGCTGTGAAGGAGAGAGGTTGAGTGTGTGTGTGAGGGAAAGAGGTTGTGTGTGCATGTGAATGAGAGAGGGTGAGTGTGTGTGTGGGTCTGTGTGTGTGAGGCAAAGAGGGCGAGTGTGTGTGTGTGTGAGGGAGAGTGGGTGAGTGTGTGTGAGAGAGGGTGAGTGTGTCTGTGTGTGAGATAGAGGTTATGTGTCTGTGTGTGGGGGGAAAGAGGTTGCGTGTGTGTGGGGGAGAGAGGTTGAGTGTGTGTGTAAGGGAGAGAAGTTGTGTGTGTGTGTGAGGGAGAGTGGTGGCGTGTGTGTGTGATGGAGAGAGGTTGCATATGTGTGTGAAGGAGAGAGGTTGAGTGTGTGTATGAGGGAGAGAGGTTGTGTGTGTGTGCGATGGAGAGAGGTTGCGTATGTGTGTGAGGGAGAGTAGTTGTGTGTGTGTTTGAGGGAGAGAGATTGAGTGTGTGTTGGAGGGAGAGATTATAACTGTGAGTGTGTGAAGGAGAAATTTGAGTGTGTGTGAGGGAGTGAGGTTGAGTGTGTACGTGAGGCAGAGAGTTTGTGTGTGTGTGCTGTGAAGGAGAGAGGTTGAGTGTGTGTGTGAGGGAGAGAGGTTGTGTGTGCGTGTGAATGAGAGAGGGTGAGTGTGTGTGTGTGCCTGTGTGTGAGGCAGAGAGGGTGAGTGTGTGTGTGAGGGAGAGTGGGTGAGTGTGTGTGAGAGAGGGTGAGTGTGTCTGCGTGTGAGATAGAGGTTATGTGTCTGTGTGTGGGGGGAAGAGGTTGCGTGTGTGTGGGGGAGAGAGGTTGAGTGTGTGTGGGAGAGAGAGGTTGAGTGTGTGTGAGGGAGAGAAGTTGTGTGTGTGTTTGAGGGAGAGAGATTGAGTGTGTGTTGGAGGGAGAGAGGATAAGTCTGTGTGTGTGAAGGAGAGATGTTGCGTGTGTGTGTGGGGGAGAGAGGTTGAGTGTGTGTGAGGGGGAGAGAGGTTGAGTGTGTATGGGAGAGAAAATTTGTTGGAGTATGTGACACAGAGAACTTTTGTGTGTGTACGTGTAAGATGGTGTGTGTGTGTGTCTGTGTTTGAGAGAGGATGTGTATGTGTGTGAGAGAGAAAGTGTGAGTTTGTGTGTGTGTGCGAGAGGGAGGTTGAGTGTGTGTGTGGGTGTGGGTCTGAAGAAGAAAATGTCTGTGTGTGTTAGTGTGTGATGGGAGAGTGGCTAAGTGTGTGTGTGTGAGAGAGGATGAGTTTGTGTGTGTGTGTCTGTGTGTTGGGAGAGAGGATGAGTGTGTTTGTGTGTGTGTGAGTGTGGGAGAGAGATTGAGTGTGTGTGTATGTGTGTGTGTGTGTTTGTGTGTAGGCGCGTGTGTGATAGAGGCTGAGAGAGTGAGTGTTTGTGTGTGGGGGAGAGAGGCTGAGTGCGTGTGCGTATGGGAGAGAGGCTATGTGTGTGAGTGTGTTTGTGTGTGTGTGGGAGAGATGCTGAGTGTGTGTGTGTGTTTGTGTGTTTCTGTGTGTGTGTGGGAGAGAGGCTGAGAGTGTGTCTGTGTGTCTGTGTGTTTGGGAGAGAGGCCTAGTGTGCATTTGCGAGAGGGAGAGAGGTTGCGTATGTGTGTGAAGGAGAGAGGTTGAGTGTGTGTGTGAGTGAGACAAGTTGAGTGTGTGTGTGAGGGAGGGAGGTTGTGTGTGTGAGTGAGGGAGAGAGGTTGAGTGTGCGTGTGAAGGAGAGAGGTTGAGTGTGTGTGTGAGGGAGAGAAGTTGTGTGTGTGTTTGAGGGAGAGAGATTGAGTGTGTGTTGGAGGGAGAGAGGATAAGTGTGTGTGTGTAAAGGAGAGATGTTGTGTGTGTGTGTGTGGGAGAGAGAGGTTGAGTGTGTTTGTGAGGGAGAGAGGTTGAGTGTGTGTGTGAGGCTGAGAGGTTGTGTCTGTGTGAGGGACAGAGGTTGAGTGTGTGTGTGAGGGAGAAAAATTATGCGGGAGTATTTGAAAAAGAGAACTTGTGTGTGTGTGTGTGTGTGTATGTGTGTGTATGTGTAAGATGGGGTGTGTGTGTCTGGGTGTGAGAGAGGATCTGTGTGTGTGTGTGTTTGTGTTTGTGTGGGAGAGAGGCTGTGTGTGTGTGTGTGTGTGTGTTTCTGTGTGTGTGTGGGAGAGAGGCTGAGAGTGTGTGTATGTGTTTGGGAGAGAGGCCTAGTGTGCGTTTGCAGGAGGGAGAGAGGTTGCGTATGTGTGTGAAGGAGAGAGTTTGAGTGTGTGTGTGAGGGAGAGAGGTTGTGTGTGTGTGTGAGGGAGAGAGTTTGCAGCTATGTGTGAAGGAGAGAGGTTGAGTGTGTGTGAGGGAGAGAGGTTGCATATGTGTGTGATGGAGAGAGGTTGCGTATGTGTTTGAAGGAGAGAGGTTGACTGTGTGTGTGTGAGGGACAGAAGTTTTGTTTGTGTTTGAGGGAGAGAGATTGAGTGTTTGTTGGAGGGAGAGAGGATAAGTTTCTGTGTCTGAAGGAGAGACGTTGCGTGTGTGTGTGGGGGAGAGAGATTGAGTGTGTCTGTGGGGCCGAGAGGTTGAGTGTGTGTGAGGGAGAGAGGTTGAGTGCGTATGGGAGAGAAAGTATGTTGGAGTATGTGACACAGAGAACGTGTGTGTGTGTGTACGTGCAAGATGGTGTGTGTGTGTCTGTGTGTGAGAGAGGATGTGCATGTGTGTAAGAGAGAAAGTGTGAGTTTGTGTGTGTTTTAGAGAGGGAGGTTGAGTGTGTGTGTGGGCATGGGTCTGAAGCAGACAATGTGTGTGTGTGTTAGTGTGTGAATGGAGAGTGGCTAAGTGTGTGTGTGAGAGAGAGGATGAGTTTGTGTGTGCGTGTCTGTGTGTTGGGAGAGAGGATGAGTGTGTTTGTGTGTGTGTGAGTGTGGGAGAGATTGAGTGTGTGTGCATGTGTGTGTGTGTGTGTGTGTAGGCGCGTGTGTGATAGAGGCTGAGAGTGTGAGTGTTTGTGTGTGTGCGAGAGAGGCTCAGTGTGTGTGTGTGGGAGGGAGGTTGTGCATGTGTGTCTGTTTATGTGTGGGTGTCCGTGTGTGTGTGTGTGGGAGAGAGGCTGTGTGTGTGTGTGGGAGAGAGGCTGTGTGTGTGAGTATGTTTGTGTGTGTGTGGGAGAGCTGGCGTGTTTGTGTGCAGGAGGGAGGGGGAGTGTGTGGGCGAGTGAGAGTGAGGTTGACTGTGTGTGAGGGAGAGAGGTTGAGTGTGTGAGAGAGAGGGTGAGTGTGTCCGTGTCTGTGTGTGAGAGGAAGACAGGGTGAGTGTGTGTGTGAGGGAGAGAGGGTGAGTGTTTGTGTGTGTGAGGGAGAGAGGATGAGTGTGTGTGTGTGTAAGGGCGAGATGGTGAGTGTGTAATGGAGAGAGGGTGAATGTGTGTTTCTGTGTGTATTTGAGGGAAGGAGGATGTGTGTGTGTATGTATGTGTTTTTTGTGTCAGGGAGAGTGGGTGAGTGTGTAAAGGAGAGGGGGTGAGTGTGTATTTGTGTGTGTGTGAGGGAGAGAGGTTGAGGGTCTGTGTGTGTGGGGGGGGGGAGAGAGGGTGAGTGTGAGTGTGCAAGAGAGAGTAAGGTTCTGTGTGTGAGAGGGTGTGTGTGTGGGTGTGAGAGTTTGTGTGTATGTCTAAGATGGTATGTAATGTATCTATGTGTGAGGGAGGATGTGTTTATGTGTGTGTTTGTGTGTGTGAAAGGGAGAATGATTGTGTGTGCCTGTGTGGGAGAGAGGCGGTGTGTGTGTGTGTGTGTGTGTGTGTGTGTGTGTGTGTGTGTGTGTGTGTGTGTGTGTGTGTGGGAGAGAGGCTGAGTGTGCGTGTATGTGTGGAAGAGACTCTGTGTTTGTGTTTGTGTTTTTGTGTGTATGTGTGTGTGTGGGAGAGAGGCTGAGTGTGTGTGTGTGTGTGTGTGTGGGAGAGAGGCTGGGTTTGTGTGTGAGTGTGTGTGTGGGAGAGACGGTGAGTGTGTGTGTGTCTGCAAGAGAGAGAGGGAGTGTGTGGGCGGGGGAGAGTGAGGTTGAGTGTGTGTGAGGGAGAGATTTTGAGTGTGTGAGAGAGTGTGAGTGTGTCTGTGTGTGGGAGAGAGGCAGAGTGGGTGTGTGTTTGTGTGGGAGAGAGGCTGTGTGTGTGTATCTGTGTGTGTGTGTGTGGGAGACAGGCTGAGTGTGTGTGTGTTTGTGTGGGAGAGAGGCTGTGTGTCTGTGTGTGTTTGTGTGTGTGTGGGAGAGAGGCTGAGTGTGTGTCTGTCTGTGTGTGTGAGGGAGAGAGGGTGAGTGTGTGTGTGTGTGTGAGGGAGAGAGTGTGAGTGTGTGATGGAGAGAGGGTGAGTGTGTGTTTTTGTGTGTGTGGTGGAGAGAGGGTGAGTGTGTGTGTGTTTGTGTGATAGAGAGAGAGGGTTTGTGTGTGTTTGTGTGTGTGTGTGTGAGGGAGAGAGGGTTTGTGTTTGTGTGTATGTGTGTGTGTTTTTATGTGAGGGAGAGAGGGTGAGTGTGTGATGGAGAGAGGCTGAGTGTGTGTGTTTGTGGGAGAAAGGCTGTGTGTGTGAGAGAGAGAGAGGCTGAGTGTGTGTGTGTGTGAGAGAGAGAGGCTGAGTGTGAGTGTGGGAGAGACGGTGACTGTGTGTGTGTGTGCAGTAGAGAGGGGGAGTGTGTGGGCGGGAGAGAGAGATGTTGAGTGTATGTGAGGGAGAGAGGTTGAGTGTGTGAGAGAGAAGGTGAGTGTGTCTGTGTGTGAGAGAGAGGATGAGTGTGTTTGTGTATGAGAGAGAGAGAATGAGTGTGTGTGAGGTAGAGAGGGTGGGTGTGTGTGTGTCTGTGTGTGCGAGGGAGAGAGAGTGAGTGTGTGTGTGTGTGTCTGTGGGAGAGAGGATCAGTGTGTCTGCGTGTGTTTGTGTTGGGAGAGATGCTGAGTTTGTGTTTGTGGGAGAGAGATAGAGTGTGTGTCTGTGGGAGAGAGGCTGAGTGTGTGTCTATGTGTGTGTGGGAGAGAGGTTGTGTGTGTGTGTGTGTGTGGGAGGGTGGCTGTGTGTGTGTGTTTGTGTGTGTGGAATAGAGGCTGAGTGTGTGTGTGTGTGTGTGTGTGTGTGTGTGAGTGTGTGTGTGGGAGAGCCGGTGAGTGTGTGTTTGTGTGCAGGAGATAGGTGGAGTATGTGGGTGGGAGAGAGAGAGGTTGAGTTTGTGTGTGATGGAGAGAGGTTGAGTGGGTTTGTGAGGGAGAGAGGTTGCATGTGTGTGCATGAAGGAGAGAGGTTGAGTTTCTGTGGGAGCGAAAATATGTGAGAGTATGTGACAAAGAGAACGTGTATGTGTGTGTATGTGTAAGATGGGGTGTTTGTGCCTGTGTGTGAGAGAGGATGTGTGTGTGTGTGAGATAGAAAGGTTGAGTGTGTGTGTGTGTGAGGGAGGGAGGTTGAGTTTGTGTGTGGTCGTGGGTGTGAAGGAGAAAGAGTGTGTGTGAGTGTGTGTTGTAAGAGAGGATGAGTGTGTGTGCGTATGTGTCTGTGGGTTGGGAGAGAGTCTGAGTGTGTGTGTGTGTGTGTGTGTCTGCATGTGTGTGTGTGAGTGAGTGAGAGAGAGTTTGAGTGTGTATGTGCGTGGGAGAGAGGCTGAGTGTGTGTATGTGTGTGTGTGTGTGTGTAGGTGTGTGTTTGAGAGAGGCTGAGAGTGTGTATGTGTGTGTGTGTAGGTGTGTGTGTGAGAGAGGCTGAGAGTGTGGGTGTGTGGGAGAGAGGCTGACTATGTGTCTGTGTGTGTGTGGGAGAGAGACTGAGTGTGTGTGTTTGTGTGTGTGTGTGAGTGTGTGAGAGAGGTTGAGAGTGTGCGTGTGTGAGAGAGAGAGGGTAAGTGTGTGTGTGTGGGGGGAGAGAGTCTGAGTGTGTGTGTGTGAGTGTGTGTGTGTGTCTGTGGGAGAGAGGCTGAGTGTGTGTGTGTCTTTGTATGTGGGAGAGCCGGCGTGTGTGTGTGCAGGAGAGAGGCGGAGTGTGTGGGTGGGAGAGAGAGAGGTTGAGTGTGTGTGAGGGAGAGAGGCTGAGTGTGTGAGAGAATGTGTGAGTGTGTCTGTGTGTGGGAGAGAGGCTGTGTGTGTGTGTGTGTGTGTGTGTGTGTTTGTGTGTATGTGTGTGTGCGTGCGGGAGAGAGGCTGAGTTTGTGTCTGAGTGTGTGTGTGGGAGAGACGGTGAGTGTGTGTGTGTCTGCAGGAGAGAGAGGGATTGTGTGGGCAAGGGAGAGAGAGGTTGAGTGTGTGTGAGGGAGAGAGGTTGAGTGTGTGAGAGAGAGTGTGAGTGTGTCTGTGTGTGGGAGAGAGGCTGTGTGTGTGTGTGTTTGTGTGTGTGTGTATGGGAGAGAGGCTGAGTGTGCGTGTGTGTGGGAGAGAGGCTGTGTGTGTGTGTGTGTGTTTGTGTGTATGTGTGGGTGTGCAGGAGAGAGACGGAGTTTGTGTGTGAGTGTGTGTGTGGGAGAGCCGCTGAGTGTGTGTGTGGGAGAGACGGTGAGTGTGTGTGTGTCTGCAGGAGAGAGAGGGAGTGTGTGGGCAGGGGAGAGAGAGGTTGAGTGTGTGAGAGAGAGTGTGAGTGCGTCTGTGTGTGGGAGAGAGGCCGAGTATGTGTGTGTGTGTGTGGGAGGGAGAGAGGTTGCATGTGTGTCTGAGGGAGAGAGGTTGAGTGTGTGTGAGGGAGAGAGGTTGAGTGTATGTGTGAGGGAGAGAGGGCAAGTGTGTGTGCATGAAGGAGACAGGTTTCGTGAGTGTGTGTGGGAGAGAGGTTGAGTGTGTGAGAGAGAGGGTGAGTGTGTCTGTGTGTGAGAGAGAGGATCAGTATGTGTGTGTGTGGGATAGAGGGTGAGTGTGTGTGTGTGAGGGAGAGTGGGTGAGTGTGTGTGGGTGAGGGAGAGAGGGTTAGCATGTGATGGAGAGAGGGTGAGTGTGTGTTTGTGTGTGTGAGAGAGAGACCGTGAGTTGTGTGTGTGTGTATGTGTGCGGGAGAGAGGGTGAGTGTGTGTGCGGGAGAGAGGAAGATTGTATATGTGAGAGGGTGTGTGTGTGGGTGTGAGAGTGTGTGTGAGAGAGATTGGTTGAGTGTGTGTGTTACGGAGAGAGGTTGAGTGTCTGTGGGAGAGAAAATATGTGAGAGTATGTGACAAAGAGACCGTGTATGTGTGTGTGTATGTGTAAGATGGTGTGTTTGTGCCTGAGTGCGAGAGAGGATGTGTGTGTGTGTGTGTGGGATAGAAACATTGAGTGTGTGTGTGGTCGTGAGTGTGAAGGAGAAAGTCTGTGTGTGAGTGTGTGTTGTAAGAGAGGGTGAGTGTGTGTGTATGTGTCTGTGGGTCGGGAGAGAGGCTGAGTGTGTGTGTGTGTGTGTGTCTGTGTCTGTGTGTGTGTTTGAGTGAGAGAGAGTTTGAGTGTGTATGTGTGCGGAAGAGAGGCTGAGTGTGTGTATGTGTGTGTGTGTGTGTAGGTATGTGTGTGAGAGAGGCTGAGAGTGTGTGTGTGTGGGAGAGAGGCTGACTATGTGTCTGTTTGTGTGGTGGAGAGGTGAGTGTGTGTGCATGCGTGTGTGTGTGAGTTTGTGAGAGAGGCTGAAAGTGTGTGTGTGCATGTGAGAGAGAGAGGGTGAGTGTGTGCGTGTGCGTGGGAGAGATGCTGAGTGTGTGTGGGTCTGTGGGAGAGAGGCTGAGTGTGTGCGTGTGTCTCTGTATGCGGGAGAGCTGGTGAGTGTGTGGGCGAGACGGTGAATGTGTGTGTGTGCAGGAGAGAGGCTGAGTGTGTATGTGTGGGAGAGAGGGTGTCTGAGTGTCTGTGTGTGTGTGGGAGAGAGGCTGAGAGAATGCGTGTGCATGTGAGAGAGAGAGGGTGAGTGTGTGTGTGTGTGTGTGGGAGAGAGGCTGTGTGTATGTGTGTGGGAGAGTGGCTGTGTGTGTGTGTTTGTGTGTGTGGGAGAGCGGCTGAGTGTGTGTGTATGTGTGCGAGAGAGGCTGAGTGTGTGTGTGTGAGAGTGTGTGTGTGGGAGGGCTGGTGAGTGTGTGTGTGGGAGAGCCGGTGAGTGTGTGTGTGGGTGAGACGGTGAGTGTGTGTTTGTGTGCAGGAGATAGGTGGAGTGTAAGGGTTGGAGAGAGAGAGGTTGAGTTTGTGTGTGAGTGAGAGAGGTTGAGTGTGTGTGTGAGGGAGAGAGATTGCGTGTGTGTGCGTGAAGGAGAGAGGTTGTGTGTGTGTGTGGGGGAGAGCGCTTGAGTGTGTGTGTAAGGGAGAGAGGTTGAGAGAGGTTGAGTGTGTGTGTGTGAGGGAGAGAGGTTGCGTGTGTGTGTGTGAGGGAGAGAGGTTGAGTGTGTGTGAGGGAGAGAGGGTAAGTGTGTGTGTGCGAAGGAGGGGGGTTGTTTGTGTGTGGAGGAGAGAGGTTGAGTGTGTGTGTGAGGGAGAGAGGTTGAGTGTGTGTGTGAGGGAGAGAGGTTGTGTGTGTGTGTGAGGGAGAGAGGTTGAATGTGTGTGTGAGGGAGAGAGGTTGAGTGTGTATGGGAGAGAAAATATGTGGGTGTATGTGACACAGAGAACATGTGTGTGTGTGTACTTGTAAAATGGTATGTGTGTGCCTGTGTGTGAGAGAGGATGTGTGTGTGAGAGAGAGAGAAAGGGTGAGTGTGTGTGTGTGAGGGAGGGAGGTTGAGTGTGTGTGTGGGCATGGGTCTGAAGCAGACAGTGTGTTGTGTGTGTCAGTGTGTAATGGGAGAGGGGCGAAGTGTGTTTTTGGGAGAGTGGATGAGTTTGTGTGTGTGTGTGTCTGTGTGTTGGGAGAGAGGATGACTGCGTTTGTGTGTGTGTGAGTGTGGGAGAGAGGTTGAGTGTGTGTGTGTGGGAGAGAGACTGAGTGTGTTTGCGTGTGTGTGTGTGTAGGCCTGTGTGTGATAGAGGCTGAGAGAGTGAGTGGGTGTGTGTGAGAGAGGCTCAGTGTGAGTATGTGGGAGAAAGGCTGTGTGTGTGTGTGTGTGTGTGTGTGTGTGTGTGTGTGTGTGTGTGTGTGTGAGTGGGAGAGAGGCTGTGTGTATGTGTGTGTGTCTGTGTGGGAGAGAGCCTGAGTGTGTGGATGTGTGTGGGAGAGAGGCTGTGTGTGTGTGTGTTTGTGCGTGTGTGTGTGGGAGAGATGCTGAGTGTGTGTGTGTGTGTGTGGGAGAGAGGCTGAGTGTGTGTGTGAGTGTGTGTGTGGGAGAGCCGGCATCTGTGTGTTCAGGAGAGAGGGGGAGTGTGTGGGCGGGAGAGAAAGAGGTTGAGTGTGTGAGAGAGAGAGTGAGTGTGTGTGTGTGAGGGAGAGAGGGTGAGTGTGCATGTGTCAGTGTGTAAGAGGGAGAAAGGGTGAGTGTGTGTGAGGGAGAGAGGCTGAGTGTGTGTCTGTGTGGGAGAGACGCTGAGTGTGTGTGTTTGTTTTTGTGTGTGAGAGAGAGGCTGAGTGTGTGTGTGTGTGGGAGAGAGGCTGAGTGTTTGAGTGAGAGAGATGGTGACTGTGTGTGTGTGTGCAGTAGAGAGGGAGAGTGTGTGGGTGGGAGAGAGGTTGAGTGTGTGAGAGAGAGGGTGATTGTGTCTGTGTGTGGGAGAGTGGATGAGTGTGTTTGTGTGTGAGAGAGAGAGTGTGTGTGTGTGAGGTAGAGAGCGTGAGTGTGTGTGTGTCTGTGTGTGCGCAGGAGAGAGGGTGAATGTGTGTGTGTGAGTGCGGGAGAGATGGTGAGTTTGTGTGTGCAGGAGAGAGGAAGATTGTGTGTGAGAGTGGGTGTGTACGTGGGTGTGAGAGTGTGTGTGTGAGAGAGGGGTTGTGTGTGTGGGGGGAGTGAGGTTGTGTGTGTGTTGGGGAGAGAGGTTGAGTGTGTTTGTGATGGAGTGATGTTGAGTGTGTTTGGGGGAGAGAGGTTGAGTGTGTGTGTGAGTGTGTGTGTGGGAGAGCCGGCATCTGTGTGTGCAGGAGAGAGGGGGAGTGTGTTGGCAGGAGAAAGCGAGGTTGAGTGTGTGTGAGGGAGAGAGGTTGAGTGTGTGAGAGAGAGTTTGAAAGTGTCTGTGTGTGGGAGAGAGGCTGTGTGTGTGTGTGTGTGTGTGTGGGAGAGAGGCTGAGTGTGTGTGTGTCTGCAGGAGAGAGAGGGAGTGTGTGGGCGGTGGAGAGAGTGGTTGAGTGTCTGTGAGGTAGAGAGGTTGAGTGTGTGAGGGACAGTGTCAGTGCGTCTGTGTGGGAGAGAGGCCGAGTGTTTGTGTGTGTGTGTGCGGGAGGGAGAGAGGTTGTGTGTGTGTGTGAGGGAGAGAGGTTGAGTGTGTGTGTGAGGGAAAGAGGTTGAGTGTGTGTGTGAGGGAGAAAAGTTGCGTGTGTGTGTGATGGAGAGAGTTTGAGTGTGTGTGTGAGGGAGAGAGGTTGAGTGTGTGTGAGGGAGAGAGGTTGAGGGTGTGTTTGGGGAAGAGAGGTTGAGTGTATATGGGAGAGAAAATATGTGGTAGTATGTGACACAGAGAAGTGTGTGTGTATGTGTGTACGTGTAAGATGGTTTGTGTGTGTCTGTGAGTGAGAGAGGATGTGTTTGTGTGAGAGAAAGGGTGAGTGTGTCTGTGTGAGGGATGGAGGTTGAGTGTATGTGTGGACGTGGGTCTGAAGCACACAGTCTGTGTGTGTGCAGTGTGTGATGGGAGAGTGGCTGAGTGTGTGTGTGTGAGGGACAGAGGTTGACTGTGTGTGAGGGAGAGAGGTTTAGTGTGTGTGGGAGAGAAAATATGTGGGAGTATGTGACGGAGTGAACGTTTATGTGTGTGTGTGTGTGTGTGGGTGTGCAGGATGGGGTGTGTGTGTATGTGTGTGAGGGAGGATGTGTGTTTGTGTGAGAGAGGGAGTGTATGTGTGTGTGTGTGAGGGAGGGAGTGTGTGTGTGGGTGTGGGTGTGAAGGAAACAGTGTGTGCATGTGTGACTGTGTGTTGGGAGAGAGGCTGAGTGTGTGTCTGACTGTGGGAGAGAGGCTTACGTGATGCAGAGAGGGTGAGTGTGTGTGTGTGTGTGTGTGAGGGAGAGAGAGTAAGTGTGTGTGTGTGAGAGGGAGAGAGAGTGAGTGTGTGTGTGTGGGAGAGAGGAAGATTGTGTGTGTGTGAGAGGGTGTGTGTGTGGGTGTCAGAATGCGTGAGAGAGAGAGGTTGTGTGTGTGTTGGGGGAAAGAGGTTGAGTGTTTGTTGGGGAGAGAGGCTGCGTGTGTGTGTGTGGGAGAGAGGTTGTATGTGAGTGTAAGGGAGATAGGTTGCGTTTGTGTGTGAGGGGGAGAGGTTGCATATGTGTGTGAGGGAGAGAGGTTGAGTGTGTGTGTGAGGGAGAAAGGATGCATGTGTGTGTGAGGGAGAGAGGGTGAGTGTGTGTGTGAGGGAGAGAGGGTGAGTGTGTGTGTGAGGGAGAGAGGATGAGTGTGTGATGGAGGGAGGGTGAGTGTGTGTTTGTGTGTGTGTGAGGGAGAGAGGGTGTGTGTGTGTGTGTGAGGGAGAGAGGGTGAGTGTGTGATGGAGGGAGGGTGAGTGGGTGTGTGTGTGCGGGAGAGAGCATGAGTGTGTGTGTGTGGGAGAGAGGAAGATTGTGTGTGTCGATGTTGTGTGTGTGGGTGTGAGAGTGCGTGTCAGAGAAAGAGGTTGCGTGTGTGTGTGGGTGTGAGAGGTTGTGTGTGCGTGTGGGGGAGAGATGTTGTGTGTTTGTGTGGGGGAGGGAGGTTGAGTGTGTGCGTGAAGGAGAGAGGTTGAGCGTGTGTGTGAGAGAGAGTAGTTGAGTGTGTCTGTGAGGGAGAGTAGTTGCGTGTGTGTCTAAGGGAGAGAAGGTGAGTGTGTTTATATGAGGGAGAGAGGGTGAGTGTGTGATGGAGAGAGGGTGAGTGTGTGTGTGTGTGTGTGAGGGAGGGAGGGTAAATGTGTGTGTGTGGGAGGGAGAGAGGAAGTTTGTGTCTGTGAGAGGGTGTGTGTGTGGGTGGGAGAGTGTGTGTGATTGTGAGAGGTTGCATGCGTGTGTAAGGGAGAGAGGTTAAGTGTGTGTGAGGGAGAGAATGTGAGTGTGTGTTCGGGAGAGAGGTTGACTGTGTGTGTGAGGGAGAGAGGTTGCGTGTATGTGTGAGTGAGAGAGTTTGAGCGTGTATGATGGAGAGAGATTGAGTCTGTGTGTGAGCAAGAGAGGTTGAGTGTGTTTGTGAGAGAGAGGTTGTGTGTGTATGTCAGGGAGAGAGGTTGAGTGTGTGTGCGGGAGAGAGGTTGAGCGTGTGTGTTAGGGAGAGAGGTTGAGTGTGTGTGTGTGGGTGAGAGAGGTTCAGTGTGTGTGAGGGTGACAGGTTGAGTGTGTGTGGGAGAGAAAATATGTGGGAGTATGTGACAAAGAGAATGTGCATGTGTGTGTGTAAGATGGGTTGTGTGTGTCTGTGTGTGAGAGAGGAAGTGTGTGTGTGTGAGAGAGAGAGGGTGATTGTGTGTGTGTGTAAGGGAGGGAGGTTGAGTGTGTGTGTGGGCGTGGGTGTGAAGGAGACAGTGTGTGTGAGTGTGTGTTGGGAGAGAGGCTGAGTGTGTGTGTGGGAGAGATGCTGAGTGTGTGTGTGTGTGGGAGAGATGCTGAGTGTTTGTGTGTGTGTGTGGGAGAGATGCTGAGTGTGTGTGTGTGTGTGTGGGAGAGAGGCTGAGCGTGTGTGTGTGGGAAAGAGGCTGTGTGTGTGTCCATGTGTGGGAGAGAGGCTGTGTGTGTGTGTGTGGGAGAGAGGTTGAGTGTGTGTGTGGGAAAGTCGTTGAATTTGTGTGTGGGGGAGAGAGGTTGAGTGTGTGTGAGGGAGAGAGGCTGAATGTGTTTGTGGGGGAGAGAGGTTGAGTGTGTGTGGGAGAGAAAATATGTGCGAGTATGTGGGAAAGAGAACGTGTGTGTGTGTATGTATGTTTAAGATGGGGTGTGTGTGTCTGTGTGTGAGAGAGGATGTGTTCATGTTTGAGAGAGAGAGGGTGAGTGTGTGTTTGTGTTTGTGAGGGAGGGAGGTCGAGTATGTGTTTGGGTGTGGGTGTGAAGGAAACAGTGTGTGTGTGTGTGACTGTGTGTGTGGGAGAGAGACTGAGTTAGTGTCTGACTGTGGGAGAGAGGCTGAGAGTATATCTGTGTGTGTGCGGGAGGAAGAGAGGTTGCGGGTGTGTGTGAGGGAGAGAAGGTGAGTGTATTTATGTGAGGGAGAGAGGGTGAGTGTTTGATGGAGAGAGGGTGGGGGTGTGTGTGAGGGAGAGAGAGTAAGTGTGTGTGTGAGAGGGAGAGAGGGTTAGTGTGTGTGTGCGGGAGAGAGGAAGATTGTGTGTGTGTGAGAGGGTGTGTGTCTGGGTGTCAGACTGTGTGAGAGAGAGAGAGGTTGCATGTGTGTGGGGGGGAGAGAGGTTGCGTGTGTGTGGGGGGGAGAGAGGTTGTGTGTTTGTGGGGGGAGAGAGGTTGCGTGTGTGTGTGCAGGAGAGTGGTTGCGTGTGTGTGTACTGGGGATAGGTTGCGTGTGTGTATGAGGGAGAGAGGTTGCGTGTGTGTGTGTGAAGGAGTGAGGCTGCATGTGTGCGAGGGAGAGAGGTTGACTGTGTGTGTGTGAGGGAGAGAGTGTGAGTTTGTGTGCGGGAGAGAGGTTGAGTGTGTGTGTGAGGGAGAGAAGTTGAGTATGTATGTGGGCATGGGTGTGAAGGAGACAGTGTGGGTGTGTGTATGTGAGTGTGTGCTAGGAGAGAGGCTGAGTGTGCGTGTGGGAGAGACGCTGTGTGTGTGTGTGTGGTAGAGACGCTGATTGTGTGTATGTGTGAGGGAATCTGAGTGTGTGTGTGAGGGGGAGAGAGGCTGAGTGAGTGTGTGTGTGTATGTATGTGTGGCAGAGAGGGTGAGTGTGTGTGTGTGTTGGGGTGAGGGGGCTAAGTGTGTGTGTGTGCTTGTGTGTGTGAGAGAGAGGTTGAGATTGTGTGTGTGTGTGGGAGATCCGGTGAGTGTGTGTGTGTGTGTGTGTGCAGGAGAGAGGAGGGGTGTGTGTGGGCGGAAGAGAAAGAGCGGTTGAGTGTGTGTGAGGGAGAGTGGTTGCATGTGTGAAAAAGAGGGTGACTGTATCCATGTGCGAGAGAGAGGATGAGTGTGTGAGTGTGGGAGAGAGGGAGTGAGAGTGAGTGTGTGTGTGTGTGTGTGTGTGAGGGTGAAAGGGTGAGTGCGTGTGTGTGTGTGTGTGTGTGTGTGTGTGGGAGAGAGGCTGAATGTGTGTGTGC
This sequence comes from Carcharodon carcharias, assembly GCF_017639515.1. NCBI lineage: Eukaryota > Metazoa > Chordata > Chondrichthyes > Lamniformes > Lamnidae > Carcharodon > Carcharodon carcharias. The sequence goes on from NC_054468.1 coordinate 144,477,382, forward strand.
CTGAGGGAGAGAGAGTGAGTGTGTGTGTGTGAGGGAGAGAGGGTGTGTGTGTATGATGGAGAGAGGCTGAGTGTGTGTTTGTGTGTGTGTGCGGGAGAGAGGATGAATGTGTGTGTGTGGGAGAGAGGTAGATTGTGTGTGTGAGAGGGTTTGAGTGTGGATGTGAGAGTGTGTGTGAGAGAGAGAGGTTCCGTGTGTGTGTGGGGGAGAGAGGTTGCGTGTGTGTGGGGGGGAGAGAGGTTGAGTGTGTGTGTTAGGGTGAGAGGTTGTGTGTGTGTGAGGGAGAGAGGTTGAGTGTGTGTGAGAGAGAGAAAGGTTGCGTGTGTGTATGTGGGGTTAGAGTGGTTGCGTGTTTGTTTGTGTGGAGGAGAGAGGTTGCATGTATGTGTGAGGGAGACAGGTTGCGGGTGTGTGTGAGGGAGAGAGCTTGAGTGTGTGTGCGAGGGAGAGAGGGTGAGTCTGTGTGTGAGGGAGAGAGGGTGAGTGTGTGTGCGAGAGAGCAGGTGAGTTTGTGTGTGAGAGAAAAGATATGGGAGTATGTGACAGAGAGAACGTATTTGTGTGTGTGTGTGTGTGTGGGATGGGGTGTGTGTGTCCATGTATGAGAGAGGATGTGTGTGTGTGTGTTTGTGAGAGAAAAAGGTTCAGTGTGTGTGTGGGTGTGTGTGTGAATGGGACAGTGTCTGTTTGTTTGTGTGAGGGAGAGAGGTTGAGTGTGTGTGTGAGAGAGAGAGGTTTTGTGTGTGTGTGAGGGAGAGAGGTTGCGTGTGTGTGTGAAGGAGAGAGGTTGAGTGTGTATGAGGGAGAGATTTTGAGTGTGTGGGGGAGAAAATCTGTGGGTGTATGTAACAAAGAGAACATGCATGTGTGTGAGTGTGTATGTATCTGTAAGATGGGGTGTGTGTGTCTTAGTGTGAGAGAGGATGTGTGTGTGAGAGAGAGAGGGTGAGTGTGTGTGTGAGGGAGGGAGGTTGAGTGTGTGTGTGTGGGAGAGAGGCTGATTGTCTGTGTGTGTGGGAGAGAGGCTGAGGGTGTGTGTGTGTGTGTGTCTGTATAGGCGTGTGTGTGAGAGAGCCTGAGAGTGTGTGTGTGTGTGAGAGAGAGAGAGAGGCTGTGTTTGTCTATGTGTGGAAGAGTGTGTGTGTTTGTGTGTGTGTGTGTGTGTGAGAGAGAGGCTGAGTATGTATGTAAGTGTGTGTGTGGGAGAGCCGGTGAGTGTGTGTTTGTGTGTGCAGGAGAGAGAGGGAGTGTGTGGGCTGGAGAGAAAGAGGTGGAGTGTGTGTGAGGGAGAGACGTTGAGAGGGTGAGTGTGTCTGTGTGTGAGAGAGAGGATGAGTGTGTGTGTGTATGAGTGAGAGAGAGAATGAGTGTCAGTGTGTGAGGGAGAGAGGGTGAGTGTCTGTGTGTCTGTCTGTGTGTGTGAGGGTGAGTATGAGTGTGTGTGTGAGGGAGAGAGGGTGAGTGTGTGTGCGAGGGAGAGAGGTTGAGTGTGTATGAGGGAGAGAGGGTGAATGTGTGTGGGGGAGAGAGGTTGATGTGTCTGGGAGAGAAAATATGTGGGAGTATGTGGCAAAGAGAACGTGTGTGTGTGTGTGTGTAATATGGGGTGTGTGTGTCTGTGTGTGAGTGAGGATATGTGTGTGTGAGAGAGGGAAGGTGAGTATGTATGTGTGTGGGAGTGAGGTTGATTGTGTGTGTGGGTGTGGGTGTGAAGGAAACAGTGTGTGTCTGTGTGAATGTGCGTTGGGAGAGAGGCTGAGTGTGTGTCTGACTGTGGGAGAGAGGCTGAGTGTATGTCTGTGTGTGTGCAGGAGGGGTAGAGGTTGTGTGTGTGTGTGAGGGAGAGAAGATGAGTGTGTTTATGTGATGGAGAGAGAGTGAGTGTGTGTGTGTGCGTGTGTGTGAGGGAGAGAGAGTAAGTGTGTGCGTGTGAGAGAGGGAAAGAGAGTGAGTGTGTGCATGCGGGAGAGAGGATGATTGTGTGTCTGTGTGAGGGTGTGTGTGTTGGTCTCAGAGTGCATGAGAGAGAGAGAGAGGTGTGTGTGATGGGGGAGTGAGGTTGCGTGTGTGTGTGGGGGAGAGATGTTGCGTGTTTGTTGGAGAGAGAGGTTGCATGTGTGAGTGGGAGAGAGGTTGCGTGTGTGTCTTGGGGATAGGTTGCAAGTGTGTGAGGGAGAGAGGTTGTGTGTGTGTGGGAGAGAGGCTGCATGTGTGTGAGGGAGAGAGGTTGAATGTATGTGTGTGAGGGAGAGAGTATCAGTTTGTGTGCGGGGGAAATGTTGAGTGTGTGTGTGAGGGAGAGAGGTTGCGTGTGTGTGTGTGAGGGAGAGAGGTTGAGTGTGCGTGTGAGGGAGAGAGGTTGAGTGTGTGTGTGAGGGAGAGAGGTTGCGTGTGTGTGTGAGGGAGAGAGGTTGAGTGTGTGTGAGGGAGAGAGATTGAGTGTGTGTGTGAGGGAGAGAGGTTGAGTGTGTGTGGGAGAGAAAATATGTGGGAGTATGTGACAAAGCGAACTTGTGTGTGTACGATGGGGTGTGTGTGTCTGTGTGTGAGAGAGGAAGTGTGTGTGTGTGAGAGAGAGAGGGTGATTGTGTGTGTGAGGGAGGGAGGTTGAGTGTGTGTGTGGCCGTGGGTGTGAAGGAGTCAGTGTGTGTGTGTGTGTGAGGATGTGTGTGGGAGAGATGCTGAGTGTGTGTGTGTGTGGGAGAGATGATGAGTGTGTGTGTGTGGGGGAGCGAGGCTGAGTGTGTGAGTGTGGGAGAGAGTCTGAATGTGTGTCTGTGTGTGGGAGAGAGGCTGAGTGTGTGTGTGTGTGGGGGGGGGAGAGAGGTTAAGTCTGTGTGTGAGGGAGAGAGGTTGAGTGTGTGTGAGGGAGAGAGGTTGAGTGTTTGTGTGGGAGAGCGGTTGAGTGTGTGTGAGGGAGAGAGGTTGAATGTGTGTGTGGGGGAGAGAGGTTGAGTGTGTGTGGGAGAGAAAATATGTGGGAATATTTGGGAAAGAGAATGTGTGTGTGTGGGTGTCTGTGTGTGAGAGAGGATGTGTGTATGTGTGAGAGAGAGAGGGTGAGTGTGTGTTTGTGCAGGAGTGCGGATGAGTGTGTGTTTGAGTGTGGGTGTGAAGGAAACAGTGTGTGCGTGTGATTGTGTGTTGGGAGAGAGGTTGAGTGTGTGTCTGACTGTGGGAGAGAGGCTGAGAGTATATCTGTGTGTGTGCAGGAGGGAGAGAGGTTGCGTGTGAGAGTGAGGGAGAGAAGGTGAGTGTGTTTATGTGAGGGAGAGAGAGTAAGTGTGTGTGTGTGTGATAGGGAGAGAGGTTGAGTGTGTGTGTCCAGGAGAGAGGAAGATTGTGTGTGTGTGAGAGGGTGTGTGTGTGGGTGTCAGAGTGTGTGAGAGATAGAGAGGTTGTGTGTGTGTGGGGGGGGTAGAGAGGTTGTGTGTGTGGGGGGGGGATGTTGCGTGTGTGTGTAAGCAGGATAGGTTGCGTGTGTGTATGAGGGAGAGAGGTTGCGTGTGTGTGTGAGGGAGAGAGGTGGCATGTGTGTGAGGGAGAGAGGTTGACTGTGTGTGTGTGAGGGAGAGAGGTTTTGTGTGTGTGTGATGGAGAGAGGTTGAGTGTGTGTGAGGGAGAGATGTTGCGTGTGTGTGTAAGCAGGATAGGTTGCGTGTGTGTATGAGGGAGAGAGGTTGCGTGTGTGTGTGAGGGAGAGAGGTGGCATGTGTGTGAGGGAGAGAGGTTGACTGTGTGTGTGTGAGGGAGAGAGGTTTTGTGTGTGTGTGATGGAGAGAGGTTGAGTGTGTGTGAGGGAGAGATGTTGAGTGTGTGTGTGAGGGAGAGAGGTTGAGTGTGTGTGTGAGGGAGAGAGGTTGCGAGTGTGTATGTGGGGGGAGAGTGGTTGCGTGTTTGTGTGGGGGAGAGAGGTTGAGTGTGTGCTTGGGGGAGAGAGGTTGAGTGTGTGTGAAGGAGAGGGTGTGTGTTTGTGTGTGTGTGAGTGTGTGTTGGGAGAGAGGCTGAGTGTGTGTCTGGGAGAAACGCTGAGTGTGTGTGTGGGGGAGAGACACTGAGTGTGTGTGTGTGTGGGAGAGAGGCTGAGTTTGTGTGTGTGTGTGGGGGGAGAGAGGCTTAGTGAGTGTGTGTGTTTGTGACAGAGAGGTTGAGTGTGTGTGTGTGTGGGGGAGAGCCGGTGAGTGTGTGTGTGCAGGAGAGAGGAGGGGTGTGTTTGGATGGGAGAGAGAGAGTGGTTGAGTGTGGGTGAGGGAGAGTGGTTGAGTGTGTGAAAGAGAGGGTGAGTGTATCCATGTTTGAGAGAGAGGATGAGTGTGTGTGTGTGAGGGAGAGAGGCTGAATGTGTGGGGGCCTGAGGAGGAGAAAGTGAGTGTGTGTATGTGAGGGAGAGAGGTTGCGTGTGTGTGTGAGGGAGAGAGGCTGCATGTGTGTGAGGGAGAGAGGTAGAATGTATGTGTGTGAGGGAGAGAGTATCAGTTTGTGTACGGGGAGAGGTTGAGTGTGTGTGTGAGGGAGAGAGGTTGTGTGTGTGAGGGAGAGAGGGTGAGTGTGTGTGTGAGGGAGAGAGGTTGAGTGTGTGTGCAAGGGAGAGAGGTTGAGTGTGTGTGTGAGGGAGAGAGGTTGCGTGTGTGTGCGAGGGAGAGAGGTTGAGTGTGTGTGTGTGAGGGAGAGGGTTTGCGTGTGTGTGTGAGGGAGAGAGGTTGAGTGTGTGTGAGAGAGGAAGGTTGAGTGTGTGTGTGAGGGAGAGAGGTTGAGTGTGTGTGTGTGGGTGAGAGCGGTTCAGTGTGTGTGAGGGAGAGAGGTTGAGTGTGTGTGCGAGAGAAAATATGTGGGAGTATGTGACAAAGCGAACGTGCATGTGTGTGTGTAAGATGGGGTGTGTATGTCTGTGTGTGAGAGAGGAAGTGCGTATGTGTGAGAGAGAGAGGGTGATTGTGTGTGTGTGTGAGGGAGGGAGGTTGAGTGTGTGTGTTGTCATGGGTGTGAAGGAGACAGTGTGTGTGTGTGTGTGTGGGTGTGTGTGGGAGAGACACTGTGTGTGTGTGTGTGTGTGTGTGGGAGAGAGGTTGAGTGTTTGTGAGGGAGAGAGGTTGAGTGTGTGTGTGGGAGAGAGGTTCAGTGTGTGTGTGGGAGAGCGGTTGAATGTGTGTGGGGGGGAGAGAGGTTGAGTGTGTGTGAAGGAGAGAGGTTGAATGTGTGTGTGGGGGAGAGAGGTTGAGTGTGTGTGTGAGAGAGAGAGGGTAAGTGTGTGTTTATGAGGGAGTGTGGATGAGTGTGTGTTTGAGTGTGGGTGTGAAGGAAACAGTCTGTGTGAGTGTGTGTTGGGGAGAGGCTGAGTGTGTGTCTGACTGTGTGAGAGAGGCTGAGTGTATATCTGTGTGTGTGCGGGAGGGAGAGAGGTTGCGGGTGTGTGTGAGGGAGAGAAGGTGAGTGTGTTTATGTGAGGGAGAGAGGGTGAGTGTCTGATAGAGAGAGGGTGAGTGTGTGTGTGTGAGGGAGAGAGAGTAAGTGTGTGTGTGTGAGAGCGAGAGAGGGTTAGTGTGTGTGTCAGGGAGAGAGGAAGATTGTGTGTGTGTGAGGGGGTGTGTGTGTGGGTGTCAGAGTGTGTGAGAGATAGAGAGGTTGTGTGTGTGGGGGGTAGAGAGGTTGCGTGTGTGCGGGGGAGAGAGGTTGTGTGTTTGTGAGGGTGAGAGGTTGCGTGTGTGTGTGATGGAGAGAGGTTGAGTGTGTGTGAGGGAGAGAGAATGAATGTGTGTGTGAGGGAGAGAGGTTGCGTGTGTGTATGTGGGGGGGAGAGTGGTTGCGTGTTTGTGTGGGGGAGAGAGGTTGCGTGTATGTGTGGGAGAGAGAGGTTGAGTGTGTGTTTGGGGGAGAGAGGTTGTGTGTGTGTGAGGGAGAGAGGTTGAGTGTGTGTGAAGGAGAGGGTGTGTGTGTGAGTGTGTGTTGGGAGAGAGGCTGAGTGTGTGTGTGGGAGAAACGCTGAGTGTGTGTGTGTGTGGGGGGGTAGAGACACTGAGTGAGTGTGTGTGTGGGAGAGAGTCTGAGTTTTTGTGTGTGTGGGGGGGAGAGAGGCTGAGTGAGTGTGTGTGTGTGTGTGTGAGACAGAGAGGCTGAGTGTGTGTGTGTGTTGGGGAGAGAGGCTGAGTCTGTGTGTGTGTGTGTGGCAGAGAGGAGGGGTGTGTGTGGGGTGGAGAGGGAGAGCGGTTGAGTGTGTGTAAGGGAGGGTGGTTGAGTTTATGAAAGAGAGGGTGAGTGTATCCGTGTTTGAGAGAGAGGATGAGTGTGTGTGTGTTTGTGAGAGGGAGAGAGAGTGAGTGTGTGTGTGTGTGTGTGTGTGTGTGAGGGAGAGAGGCTGAGTGTGTGTGTGTGTGTGTGTGTGAGAGAGAGAGGCTGAATGTGTGGGGGCCTGAGGGAGAGAGGGTGAGTGTGTGTGAGGGAGAGAGGTTGTGTGTGTGTGTGTGCGGGAGAGAGGCTGCATGTATGTGAGGGAGAGAGGTAGAATGTATGTGTGTGAGGGAGAGAGTATCAGTTTGTGTGCGGGGGAGAGGTTGAGTGTGTGTGTGAGGGAGAGAGGTTGTGTGTGTGTGAGGGAGAGAGGGTGAGTGTGTGTGTGAGGGAGAGAGGTTGAGTGTCTGTGTGAGGGAGAGAGGTTGCGTGTGTGTGAGGGAGAGAGGTTGAGTGTTTGTGAGGGAGGAAGGTTGAGTGTATGTGTGTGGGAGAGAGGCTGAGTGTGTGTGTGTGGGAGAGAGTCTGAATGTGTGTCTGTGTGTGGGAGAGAGGCTGAGTGTGTGTGTGTGTGTGGGAGAGAGGTTGAGTCTGTTTGTGAGGGAGAGAGGTTGAGTGTGTGTGTGAGGGAGAGAGGTTGAGTGTGTGTGAGGGGGAGAGGTTGAGTGTGTGCGTGGCAGAGCAGTTGAATGTGTGTGTGGGGGAGAGAGGTTGAGTGTGAGTGAGGGAGAGAGGTTGAATGTGTGTGTGGGGGTGAGATTTTGAGTGTGTGTGGGAGAGAGGTTGAATGTGTGTGTGAGGGAGAGAGGTTGAGTGTGTTTGTGAGGGAGAGAGGTTGCGTCTGTGTGGGGGGTAGAGAGGTTGAGTGTGTGTGGGAGACAAAATATGTGGGAGTATGAGACAGAGCGAATGTTTATGTGTGTGTTTGTGTGTGTGTGCAGGATGGGGTGCGTGTGTGTGTGAGAATGGATGTGTGTGTGTGTGTGTGTGTGTGTGAGAGAGGGAGGTTGAATGTGTGTGTGGGTGTGGGTGTGAAGGAAACAGTGTGTGTGTGTGTGCGTGTGAGTGTGTGTTGGGAGAGAGGCTGAGTGTGTGTCTGACTGTGGGAGAGAGGCTGAGTATATGTATGTGTGTGAGCAGGAGGTAGAGAGATTGCGTGTGTGTGTGAGAGAAAGAAGGTGAGTGTGATTATGTGATGAGAGAGGGTGAGTGTGTGTGTGTGAGGGAGAGAGAGTAAGTGTCTGTGTGTGAGAGGGAGAGAGATTGAGTGTGTGTGTGTGAGAGAGAGGAAGATTGTGTGTGTGTGTGAGAGGGTGTGTGTGTGGGTGTCAGAGTGCTTGAGAGAGAGAGAGGTTTTGTGTGTGGGGCAGGTGGGAGAGAGGTTGCGTGTGTGTGTTGGGGAGTAGAGAGGCTGCGTGTTTGTGGGGGAGAGAGGTTGTGTGTGCGTCTGTGGGAGAGAGGTTGCATGTGTGTGTAAGGGGGATAGGTTGCGTGTGTGTGTGAGGGAGAGAGGTTCCGTGTGTGTGTGAAGGAGAGAGGCTGCATGTGTGTGAGGGAGAGAGGATGACTGTGTGTGTGTGTGAGGGGGAGATTATCAGTTTGTGTGTGGGAGAGAGGTTGAATGTGTTTGTTAGGGAGAGAGGTTGCATGTGTATGTGAGGGAAAGAGGGTGAGTGTGTGTGTGTGTTTGTGTGAGGGAGAGAGGGTGAGTGTGTGTGTGTGTGTTTGCGGGAGAGAACGTGAGTGTGTGTGTGTGTGGGAAAGAGGAAGATTGTGTGTGTGAGATGGTGAGTGTGTGGGTGTGAGCGTGCATGTCAGAGAGAGAGGTTGTGTGTGTGTGTGGGGAAGAGAGGATGCATGTGTGTGTGGGGGTGAGAGGTTGCATGTGTGTGGGGGAGAGAGTTTGCGTACGTGTGTGTGGGGAATAGAGGTTGAGTGTGTGCGTGAGGGAAAGATGTTGAGTGTGTGTGTGAGGGAGAGACTGAGTGTGTGTGTGGGAGAGAGGAAGTTTGTGTGTGTGAGAGGGTGTGTGTGGGTGTGAGAGTGTGTGTGCGGGAGAGAGGTTGACTGTGTGTGTGAGGGAGAGAGATGTGTGTATGTGTGAGTGAGAGAGTTTGAGTGTGTGTGTGAGGGAGAGAGGTTGAGTCTGTGTGAGGGAGAGAGGTTGAGTGTGTTTGTGAAGGAGAGAGGTTGAGTGTGTGTGTATGAGCGAGAGAGGTTCAGTGTGTATGAGGGAGAGAGGTTGATTGTGTGTGGGAGAGAAAGTATGTGGGAGTATGTGACAAAGAGAACGTGCGTGTGTGTGGGTAAGATGGGGTGTGTGTCTCTGTGTGTGAGAGAGGAAGTGTGTGTGTGTGAGAGAGAGAGGGTGATTGTGTATGTGTGAGGGAGGGAGGTTGAGTGTGCGTGTGAGCGTGGGAGAGATGCTGAGTGTGTTTCTGTGTGTGTGGGAGAGAGGCTGAGTGTGTGTATGGGAGAGACGCTGAGTGTGTGTGTGTGTGTGGGAGAGATGCTGAGTGTGTTTGTGTGTGTGGGAGAGATGCTGAGTGTGTTTGTGTGTGTGTGGGGGAGAGAGGTTGCGTGTGTGTGTGAGGGAGAGAGGCTGAGTGTGTGTGTGTGATGGAGAGCGGGTGAGTGTGTGATGGAGAGAGGGTGAGTGTGTGTTTGTCTGTATGTGTGAGAGAGAGACGGTGAATGTGTGTGTGTGTGTGTGCGGGAGAGAGCGTAAGTGTGTGTGTGTGGGAGAAAGGAAGATTATGTGTGTGAGATGGTGTGTTTGTGTGCATGTGAGAGTGCGTGTCAGAGAGAGAGGTTGCATGTGTGTGTGGGGGAGAGAGGTTGTGTATGTGTGTGGGGGTGAGAGGTTGCGTGTGTGTGTGCGTGTGAGAGGTTGTGTGTGTGAATGAGGGAGAGAGGTTGAGTGTGTGTGCGAGGGAGAGACTGAGTGTGTGTGTGCGGGAGAGAGGAAGTTTGTGTGTGTGAGAGGGTGTGTGTGGGTGTGAGTGTGTGTGTGAGGGAGACAGTGTGAGTGTGTGTGTGAGAGAGAGGTTGACTGTGTGTGTGAGGGAGAGAGGTTGAGTCTGTGTGTGAGGGAGAGAGGTTGAGTGAGTTTGTGAAGGAGAGAGGTTGCATGTGTGTGTGAGGGAGAGAGGTTGCGTGTGTGAGGGCGAGAGGGTGAGTGTATGTGTGTCTGTCTGTGTTTGTGAGGGAGAGAGACTGAGCATGTGTGAGCGGGAGAGAGGAAGTTTGTGTGTGTGAGAGGGTGTGTGTGGGTGTGAGTGTGTGTGTGAGGGAGACAGTGTGAGTGTGTGTGTGAGAGAGGTTGACTGTGTGTGTGAGGGAGAGAGAGTGAGTGTGTGTGCGGGAGAAAGGAAGATTGTGTGTGTGTGAGGGTGTGTGTGTGGGTGTCAGACTGCGTGAGAGAGAGAGAGGTTGCGTGTGTGTGGGGGTGGAGAGAGGTTGCGTGTGTGTGTGTTGGAGAGAAAGTGAGTGTGTTTATGTGATGGAGAGATGGTGAGTGTTTGAGTGTGTGCGTGAGGGAGAGAGAGTAAGTGTGCATGTGTGAGAGGGAGAGAGAGTGAGTGTGTGAGCGCGGGAGAGAAGAAGATTGTGTGTGTGTGAGAGGGTGTGTGTGGGCGTCAGAGTGCCTGAGAGAGAGAGGTTGTGTGTGTGTGGGGGGTGGGAGAGAGTTTGCGTGTGTGTGTCGGGGGAGAGAGAGGTTGCGTGTTTCTGGGGGAGAGAAGGTTGCATGTGTGTCTGTGGGAGAGAGGTTGTGTGCGTGAGTAAGCGGGATAGATTGCATGTGTGTGAGGGAGAGAGGTTCCCTGTGTGTGTGAGGGAGAGAGGCTGCATGTGTGTGAGGGAGAGAGGTTGACTGTGTGAGAGTGAGGGAGAGATTATCAGTTTGTGTGCGGGAGAGAGGTTGAGTGTGTGTGAGGGAGAGAGGCTGAGTGTGTGTGTGTGTTTGTGTGAGGGAGAGAGGGTGAGTCTGTGTGTATGAGGGAGAGAGGGTGAGTGTGTGATGGAGAGGGTGAGTGTCTGTTTGTGTGCATGTGTGAGGGAGAGAGGGTGAATGTGTGTTTGTGTGTGTGTGCAGGAGAGAGCATGGGTGTGTGTGTGCGGGAGAGAGAAAGATTTGTGTTTGTGGCTGTGAGAGTGCGTGTCAGAGAGAGAGGTTGCGTGTGTGGGGGGGAGAGAGGATGCGTGTGCGTGTGGGGGAGAGAGGTTGAGTGTGTGTGTGAGGGAGAGACTGAGTGTGTGTGTGCGGGAGAGAGGAAGTTTGTGTGTGTGAGAGCGTGTGTGTGGGTGTGAGAGTGTGTGTGAGGGAGAGAGTGCGAGTGTATGTGTGGGAGAGAGGTTGTCCGTGTGTGTGAGGGAGAGAGGTTGTGTGTGTGTGTGAGGGAGAGAGGGTGAGTGTGCGTGTATGAGGGAGAGAGGGTGAGTGTGTGTTGGAGAGAGGGTGAGTGTGTGTTTATGTGTATGTGTGAGGGAGAGAGGGTGAATGTGTGTGTGTGTGTGTCTGCGGGAGTGCGGTTGAGGGTGTGTGGAGGAGAGAGGTTGAGTGTGTGTGGGAGAGAAAATATGTGGGAGTATGATGCAAAGAGAACGTGCGTATGTGTGTCTGTGTGTGTAAGATGGGGTGTATGTGTCTGTGTGTGAGAGAGGGAGGGTGAGTGTGTGTGTGTGAGGGAGTGAGGTTGAGTGTGTGTGGGTGTGGGTATGAAGGAAACAGTGTGTGTGTGTGAGTGTGTGTTGGGAGAGAGGGTGAGTGTGTGTCTGACTGTGGGAGAGAGGCTGAGTGTATATCTGTGTGTGTGCAGGAGGGAGAAAGTTTGCGTGTGTGTGTGAGGGAGAGAAGGTGAGTGTGTTTATGTGATGGAGAGAGGGTGAGTGTGTGTGTGTGTGAGGGAGAGAGAGTGAGTGTGTGTGGGTGGGAGAGAGGAAGATTTTGTGTGTGTGTGAGATTGTGTGTCTGGGTGTCAGAGTGCGTGAGAGATAGCAAGGTTGCGTGTGTGTGTTGGGGGGATAGAGGTTGCCTGTTTGTGGGGCACAGGTTGCATGTGTGTGGGAGAGATTTTGCGTGTGTGTGTAAGGGGGATAGATTGCGAATGTGTGTGAGGGAGAGTGGTTGTGTGTGTGTTTGAGAGAGAGAGGCTGCATGTGTGTGAGGGAGAGAGATTGACTGTGTGTGTGTGAGGGAGAGAGTATGAGTTTGTGTGCGGGAGAGAGGTTGAGTGTGTGTGTAAGGGAGAGAGGTTGCGTGTGTGTGTGTAAGGGAGAGAGGTTGAGTGTGTGTGGGAGAGAAAGTATGTGGGAGTATGTGACAAAGGGAACGTGCGTGTGGGTGTGTAGATGGAGTGTGTGTGTCTGTGTGTGAGAGAGCAAGTGTGAGTGTGAGAGAGAGTGTGATTATGTGTGTGTGTGAGGGAGGGAGGTTGAGAGTGTGTGTGGGCGTGGGAGAGATGCTGAGTGTGTTTGTGTGTGAGGGTGTGTGGGAGAGAGGCTGTGTGTGTGTATGGGAGAGACGCTGAGTGTGTGTGTGTCTGTGGGAGAGACGCTGAGTGTGTGTGTGTGTGTGTGTGTGGGAGAGATGCTGAGTGTGTTTGTGTGTGTGTGTGTGGGAGAGAGGCTGTGTGTGTGTGGGGGAGAGGCTGAGTATGTGTGTGTGGAAGAGAGGTTGAGTCTGTGTGTGAGGGAGAGAGGTTGAGTGTGTTTGTGAGGGACAGAAGTTGCGTGTGTGTCTGAGGGAGAGAGGTTTAGTTTGTTTGAGGGAGAGTGGTTGAGTGTGTGTGTGGGAGAGCGGTTGAATGTGTGTGTGGGGGAGAGAGGTTGAATGTGTGTGTGGGGGAGAGAGGTTGAGTGTGTGTGGGAGAGAAAATATGTGGGAGATGTGACAACGAGAACATCTGTGTGTGTGTATGTGTGTGAAAGATGGGGTGTGTGTGTCTGTGTGTGAGAGAAGATGTGTGTGTGTGTGTGAGAGAGGTCGGGTGAGTGTGCGTGTATGAGGGAGAGAGGGTGAGTGTGTGATGGAGAGGGTGAGTGTGTGTTTGTGTGTATGTGTGAGGGAGAGAGGGTGAATGTGTGTTTATGTGAGTGTGCAGGAGAAAGCGTGAGCGTGTGTGTGCGGGAGAGAGGAAGACTGTGTGTGAGATGGTGTGTGTGTGGCTGTGAGAGTGCATGTCAGAGAGAGAGGTTGCGTGTGTGTATGGGGGTGAGAGATTGCATGTGTGTGTGTGGGGGAGAAAGGTTGAGTGTGTGCATGAGGGAGAGAGGTTGAGTGTGGGTGTGAGGGTGAGACTGAGTGCGTGTGCGGGAGAGAGGAAGTTCATGTGTGTGAGAGCTTGTGTGTGGGTGAGAGTGCGTGTCAGAGAGAGAGGTTGAGTGTGTGTGTGGGGGAGAGAGGTTGCATGTGTGTCTGAGGTTGAGAGGTTGCGGGTGTGTGTGGGGGAGAGAGGTTGAGTGTGTGCATGAGGGAGAGAGGTTGAGTGTGTGTGTGAGGGAGAGACTGAGTGTGTGTGTGAGGGAGAGAGGAAGTTTGTGTGTGTGAGAGCGTGTGTGTGTGTGAGAGAGTGTGTTTGAGGGAGAGAGTGTGAGTGTATGTGTGGAAGAGAGGTTGTCCGTGTGTGTGAGGGAGAGAGGTTGTGTGTGTGTGTGAGGGAGAGAGGCTGAGTGTGTGTGTGAGGGAGAGAGGGTGAGTGTGTGATGGAGAGAGGGTGAGTGTGTGTTTGTGTCTATGTGTGAGAAAGAGAGCGTGAGTGTGTGTGTGAGGGAGAGCGGTTGAGGGTGTGTGGAGGAGAGAGGTTGAGTGTGTGTGGGAGAGAAAATATGTGGGAGTATGAGGCAAAGAGAACGTGCGTATGTGTGTCTGTGTGTGTAAGATGGGGTGTATGTGTCTGTGTGTGAGAGAGGGAGGGTGAATGTGTGTGTGTGAGGGAGTGAGGTTGAGTGTGTGTGTGGGTGTGGGTATGAAGGAAACAGTGTGTGTGTGTGTGAGTGTGTGTTGGGAGAAAGGCTGAGTGTGTGTCTGATTGTGGGAGAGAGGCTGAGTGTTTGTCTGTGTGTGTGCAGGAGGGAGAAAGGTTGCGTGTGTGTGTGAAGGAGAGAAGGTGAGTGTGTTTAAGTGATGGAGAGAGGGTGAGTGTGTGTGTGTGTGTGTGTGTATGTGTGTGTGAGAGAGAGAGTAAGTGTGTGTGTGTGTGAAAGGGAGAGAGAGTGAGTGTGTGTGGGCGGGAGAGAGGAAGATTCTGTGTGTGCGTGTGAGAGTGTGTGTCTGGGTGTCAGAGTGCGTGAGAGAGAGCGAGGTTGTGTGTGTTAGTTGGGGGGAGTGAGGTTGCGTGTGTGTGTGTGGGGGGAGAGAGGTTGCCTGCTTGTGGGGCACAGGTTGCGTGGGTGTGTGTGGGAGAGATTTTGCGTGTGTGTGTAAGGGGGATAGATTGCGAATGTGTGTGAGGGAGAGTGTTTGCGTGTGTGTTTGAGAGAGAGAGAGGCTGCATGTGTGTGAGGGAGAGAAATTGACTGTGTGTGTGAGGGAGAGAGTATGAGTTTGTGTGCGGGAGAGAGGTTGAGTGTGTGTGTGAGGGAGAAACGTTGAGTCTGTGTGTGAGGGAGAGAGGTTGAGTGTGTGTGTATGAGCGAGAGAGGTTCAGTGTGTGTGAGGGAGAGAGGTTGATTGTGTGTGGGAGAGAAAGTATGTGGGAGTATGTGACAAAGAGAACGTGCGTGTGTGTGGGTAAGATGGGGTGTGTGTCTCTGTGTGTGAGAGAGGAAGTGTGTGTGTGTGAGAGAGAGAGGGTGATTGTGTATGTGTGAGGGAGGGAGGTTGAGTGTGTGTGTGAGTGTGGGAGAGATGCTGAGTGTATTTCTGTGTGTGTGGGAGAGAGGCTGAGTGTGTGTATGGGAGAGACGCTGAGTGTGTGTGTGTGTGTGGGAGAGATGCTGAGTGTGTTTGTGTGTGTGGGAGAGATGCTGAGTGTGTTTGTGTGTGGGGGGGGGAGAGAGGCTGTGTGTGCATGTGGGGGTGTGCTGAGTGTGTGTCTGTGTGTGGGAGAGAGGCTGATTGTGTGTGTGTGTGGCAGAGAGGTTGAGTCTGTGTGTGAGGGAGAGAGGTTGAGTGTGTTTGTGAGGGACAGAGGTTGCGTGTGTGTGTGTGAGGGAGAGAGGTTGAGTGTGTCTGGGGGAGAGTGGTTGAGTGTGTGTGTGTGGGAGAGAGGTTGAGTGTGTGTGTGGGAGAGACGCTGAGTGTGTGTGTGCGTGGGAGAGATGCTGAATGTGTTTGTGTGTGTGTGTGTGGGAGAGAGGCTGTGTGTGTGACTGTGTGTGGGAGAGAGGCTGAGTGTGTGTGTGTCTGTGGCAGAGAGGTTGAGTCTGTGTGGGAGGGAGAGAGGTTGAGTGTGTTTGTGAGGGACAGAGGTTGCGTGTGTGTGTGAGGGAGAGAGGTAGGGTGAGTGTGCGTGCGTGAGGGTGGGAGGTTGAAAGTGTGTGTGGGTGTGGGTGTGAAGGAAACAGTGTGTGTGTGTGTGAATGTGTGTTGGGAGAAAGGCTGAGTGTGTGTCTGACTCTGAGTGTATGTCTGTGTGTGTGCAGGAGGGAGAGAGGTTGCATGTGTGTGTGAGGGAGAGAAGGTGAGTGTGTTTATGTGATGGAGAGGGGTGAGTGTGTGTTTGTGTCTGTGTGTGAGGGAGAGAGAGACTGAGTGTGTGCAGGAGAGAGGAAGATTGTGTGTGTGTGAGAGGATGTGCATGTGGGTGTCAGAGTGCATGAGAGAGAGATTGGTTGCGTGTGTGTGGGGGGGGAGAGAGGTTCCATGTGTGTGTGTGGGACAGAAGTTGAGTGTGTTTATGTGATGGAGAGAGGGTGAGTGTTTGTTTGGGTGTGTGAGGAAGAGGGAGCAAGTGTGTGTGTGTGTGAGAGGGAGAGAGTGTGAGTGTGTGTGTGAATGAGAGAGGAAGATTGTGCGTGTGTGAGAGGGTGTGTGTGTGGGTGTCAGAGTGCATGAGAGAGAGAGAGGTTGTGTCTGTGGGGGGTGGGAGAGAGTTAGCGTGTGTGTGTTGGGGTGGGAGAGAGGTTGCGTGTTTGTGGGGGAGAGAGGTTGTGTGTTTGTCTGTGGGAGAGAGGTTGCATGTGTAAGTAAGGGAGATAGGTTGCGTGTGTGTGTGAGGGAGAGAGGTTCTATGTGTGTGTGATGGAGAGAGGCTGCATGTGTGTGAGGGAGAGATGTTGACTGTGTGTCAGTGAGGGAGAGAGGTTGAATGTGTCTGGGGGAGAGTGGTTGAGTGTGTGTGTGAGGGAGAGCGGGTGAGTGTGTGATGGAGAGAGGGTGAGTGTGTGTTTGTTCATATGTGTGAGGGGGAGAGGGTGAATGTGTGTGTGTGTGGGAGAGAGCGTGAGTGTGTGTGTGTGGGAGAGAGGAAGATTGTGTGTGTGAGATGGTGTGTGTTGGTGTGAGAGTGCGTGTCAGAGAGAGAGGTTGCGTGTGTATGTGGGGGAGAGAGGTTGCATATGTGTGTGTGGGTGAGAGGTTGTGTGTGTGTTTGGGGGAGAGAGGTTGAGTGTATGCATGAGGGGGAGAGGCTCAGTATGTGTGTGACGGAGAGACTGAGTGTGTGTGTATGGGAGAGAGGAGGTTTGTGCGTGTGAGAGGGTGTGTGTGGGTGTGAGTGTGTGTGTGAGGGAGAGAGTGTGAGTGTGTGTGCGTGAGAGAGGTTGACTGTGCATGTGAGGGATAGAGGTTGAGTCTGTGCATGAGGGAGAGAGGTTGAGTGTGTTTGTGAGGAGAGAGGTTGCGTCTGTGTGTGAGGGAGAGAGGTTGAGTGTGTGTGGAGGAGAGAGGCTGAGTGTTTGTGGGAGAGAAGATGTGTGTGTGTGAGAGAGGTGGGGTGAGTGTGTGTGTGTGATTGTGGGAGGTTGAGTGTGTGGGTGTGAAGGAATCAGTGTGTGTGTGAATATGTGTTGGGGAGAGGATGAGTGTGTGTCTGTGTGTGTGCAGGAGGGAGTGAGGTTGTGTGTGTGTGTGAGGGAGAGATGGTGAGTGTGTTTATGTGATGGATAGAGGGTGAGTGTGTGTGTGTGAGGGAGAGAGAGTGCGTGTGTGTGTGAAAGGGAGAGAGGAAGATTATGTCTGTGTGAAAGGGTGTGTGTGTCAGAGTGCGTGAGAGAGAGAGAGGTTGCGTGTGTGTGTGGGGGGAGTGAGGTTGCGTGTGTGTGTGTGGGAGAGAAGGTGAGTGTGTTTATGTGATGGACGGAGGGTGAGTGTTTGTGTGTGTGTGTGAGGGAGAGAGAGTAAGAGTGTGTGCGTGAGAGGGAGAGAGAGTGAGTGTGTGAGCACGGGAGAGAGGAAGATTGTGTGTGTGTGAGAGGGTGTGTGTGGGTGTCAGAGTGCATGAGAGAGAGAGAGGTTGTGTGTGTGTGGGGGGTGGGAGAGAGTTTGCGTGTGAGTGTCGGGGAGAGAGAGGTTGTGTGTTTGTGGGGAGAGAGGTTGCGTGTGCGTCTGTGGGAGAGAGGTTGTGTGTGTGTGTAAGGGGGACAGGTTGCGTGTGTGTGTGATGGAGAGATGTTCGGTGTGTGTGTGAGGGAGAGCGGCTGCATGTGTGTGAGGGAGAGAGGATGACTGTGTGTGTGTGAGGGAGAGATTATCAGTTTGTGTGCGGGAGAGAGGTTAAGTGTGTGTGTGAGGGAGAGAGGTTGCGTGTGTGTGTGAGGGAGAGAGGCTGAGTGTGTGTGTGTGATGGAGAGCGGGTGAGTGTGTGATGGAGAGAGGGTGAGTGTGTGTTTGTGTGTATGTGTGAGAGAGAGATGGTGAATGTGTGTGTGTGTGTGTGCGGGAGAGATTATCATTTTGTGTGCGGGAGAGAGGTTAAGTGTGTGTGTGAGGGAGAGAGGTTGCGTGTGTGTGTGAGGGAGAGAGGCTGAGTGTGTGTGTGTGATGGAGAGCGGGTGAGTGTGTGATGGAGAGAGGGTGAGTGTGTGTTTGTCTGTATGTGTGAGAGAGAGACGGTGAATGTGTGTGTGTGTGTGTGTGTGTGTGTGTGTGTGGGAGAGAGCGTAAGTGTGTGTGTGGGAGAAAGGAAGATTATGTGTGTGAGATGGTGTGTTTGTGTGCATGTGAGAGTGCGTGTCAGAGAGAGAGGTTGCATGTGTGTGTGGGGGAGAGAGGTTGTGTATGTGTGTGGGGGTGAGAGGTTGCGTGTGTGTGTGCGTGTGAGAGGTTGTGTGTGTGAATGAGGGAGAGAGGTTGAGTGTGTGTGCGAGGGAGAGACTGAGTGTGTGTGTGCGGGAGAGAGGAAGTTTGTGTGTGTGAGAGGGTGTGTGTGGGTGTGAGTGTGTGTGTGAGGGAGACAGTGTGAGTGTGTGTGTGAGAGAGGTTGGCTGTGTGTGTGAGGGAGAGAGGTTGTGTGCATTTGTGAGCAAGAGAGTTTGAGTGTGTGTGTGAGGGAGAGAGGTTGAGTCTGTGGGTGAGGGAGAGAGGTTGAGTGAGTTTGTGAAGGAGAGAGGTTGCATGTGTGTGTGAGGGAGAGAGGTTGCGTGTGTGAGGGCGAGAGGGTGAGTGTATGTGTGTCTGTCTGTGTTTGTGAGGGAGAGAGGGTGTGTGTGTGTGTGAGGGAGAGAGGGTGAGTGTATGTGTGTCTGTCTGTGTTTGTGAGGGAGAGAGGGTGAGTGTGTGTGTGTGTGTGAGGGAGAGAGGGTGAGATGGTGTGTGTGTGTGTGAGGGAGAGAGGGTGAGTGTATGTGTGTCTGTCTGTGTTTGTGAGGGAGAGAGCGTGAGATGTTGTGTGTGTGGGTGTGAGAGTGTGTGTCAGAGAGGCTGCGTGTGTTTGTAGGGGTGAGAGGTTTCATGTGTCTGTGGGGAAGAGACATTGCATGTGTGCGTGAGGGAGAGAGGTTGAGTGTTTATGTGAGGGAGAGAGGTTGTGTGTGTGTGTGAGGGAGAGAAGTTGAGTCTGTTTATGCAACGGAGAGAGGGTGAGTGCGATGGAGAGAAGCTGAGTGTGTGTGTGTGTGTGTGTGTGCGGGAGAGAGGAAGTTTGTGTGTGTGAGAGGCTGTGTTTTGGTGTGAGAGTGCATGTGAGAGTGAGAGGTTGCATGTGAGTGTGAGGGAGAGAGGTTGAGTGTGTGTGTGAGGGAGAGAGTGTGAGTGTGTGTGCGGGAGGGAGAGAGGGTGAGTGTATGTGTGTCTGTCTGTGTTTGTGAGGGAGAGAGGCTGAGTGTGTGTGTGTGATGGAGAGCGGGTGAGTGTGTGATGGAGAGAGGGTGAGTGTGTGTTTGTGTGTATGTGTGAGAGAGAGAGGGTGAATGTGTGTGTGTGTGTGTGCAGGAGAGAAAGTAAGTGTGTGTGTGTGTGAGAGCGAGTGAGAGTGAGTGTGTGTGTGCAGGAGAGAGGAAGATTTTGTGTGTGTGCGTGAGGGTGTGTGTATGGGTGTCAGAGTGCATGAGAGAGAGAGGTTGCATGTGTGGGGGGAGAGAGGTTGTGTGTGTGTGTGTGGCAGAGAAGTTGAGTGTGTTTATGTGATGGAGAGAGGGTGAGTGTGTGTGTGTGTGTGTGAGTGAGAGAGAGTTAGTGTGTGTGTGTGAGAGGGATAGAGAGTGAGTGTGTGTGTGGAAGAGAGGAAAATTGTGAGTGTGTGAGAGGTTGTGTGTATGGGTGTCAGAGTGTTTGAGAGAGAGAGGTTGTGTGTGTGGGGGGGGCGGAGAGAGGTTGTGTGTGTGTGGGGGGAGAGAGGCTGCATGTTTGTGGGTGAGAGAGGTTGTGTGTGTGTGTGGGGGAGAGAGGTTGCATGTGTTTGTAAGGGGGATAGGTTGCGTGTATGTGTGAGGGAGAGAGGTTGCATGTGTGTGTGAGGAAGAGAGGCTGCAAGTGTGTGAGGGAGAGAGGTTGACTGTGTGTGTGTGAGGGAGAGAGTATCAGTTTGTGTGCGGGGGATAAGTTGAGTGTGTGTGTGAGGGAGAGAGAGTGAGTGTGTGTGTGTGTGAGAGAGAGAGGGGGTGAGTGTGTGTGTGTGAGGGAGAGAGCGTGAGTGTGTGATGGAGAGAGGGTGAGGTTGTGTTTGTGTCTGTGTGTGTGTGAGGGAGAGGGCGTGAGTGTGTGTGTGCGGCAGAGAGGTTGAATATGTGTGTGAGGGAGAGAGGTTGAGTGTGTGTGTGAGAGAGACAGGTTGCACCTGTGTGAGTGAGGGAGAGACTAAGCGTGTGTGTGCGGGAGAGAGGAAGTTTGTGTGTGTGAGATGGTGTGTGTGTGGGTGTGACAGTGTGTGTCAGAGTGAGAGGTTCCATGTGTGTGTGAGGGAGAGATGTTGAGTGTGTGTGTGAGGGAGAGATTGTGAATGCTTGAGCGGGAGAGAGGTTGACTGTGTGTGTGAGGGAGAGAGGTTGCGTGTATGTGTGAGCAAGAGAGTTTGAGTGTGTGTGTGAGGGAGAGAAATTGAGTCTGTGTGTGAGGGAGAGAGGTTGAGTGAGTTTGTGAGGGAGAGAGGTTGCATGTGTGTGTGAGGGAGAGAGGTTGAGTGTGTGTGAGGGAGAGAGGTTAAGTGTGTGTGAGGGAGAGAGCTTGAGTGTGTGTGTGAGGGAGAGAAGAGAGTCTGTGTGTGAGGGAGAGATGTTGAGTGTGTTTGTGGGGGAGAGAGGTTGCATGTGTGTATGAGGGAGAGAGATTGAGTGTGTGTGAGGGAGAGAGGTTGAATGTGTGTATAAGGGAGAGAGGTTGAGTGTGTGTGTGGGGGAGAGAGGTTGAGTGTGTGTGGGAGAGAAAATATGTGGGAGTACGTGGCAAAGAGAACGTGTGTGTGTGTGTGTGTAAGATGGGGTGTGTGTGTCTGTGTGTGAGAGATGATGCGTGTGTGTGTGAGAGAGGGAGGGTGAGTGTGTGTGTGTGAGGGAGTGAGGTTGAGTGTGTGTGTGGGTGTGGGTATGAAGGAAACAGTGTGTGTGTGTGTGTGTGAGTGGGTGTTGGGAGAGAGGCTGAGTGTGTGTCTGACTGTGGGAGAGAGGCTGAGTGTATGTCTGTGTGTGTGCAGGAGGGAGAAAGGTTGTGTGTGTGTGTGAGGGAGAGAAGGTGAATGTGTTTATGTGATGGAGAGAGGGTGAGTGTGTGTGTGTGTGTGTGTATGTGTGTGAGGGAGAGAGAGTAAGTGTGTGTGTGTGTGTGTGAAAGGGAGAGAGAGTGAGTGTGTGGGCGGGAGAGAGGAAGATTTTGTGTGTGTGCGTGAGAGTGTGTGTCTGGGTGTCAGAGTGCGTGAGAGAGAGCGAGGTTGCGTGTGTGTGTTGGGGGGAGTGACGTTGCGTGTGTTTGTGTGGGGGGAGAGAGGTTGCCTGCTTGTAGGGCACAGGTTGTATGGGTGTGTGTGGGAGAGATTTTGTGCGTGTGTGTAAGGGGGATAGATTGCAAATGTGTGTGAGGGAGAGTGTTTGCATGTGTGTGTATGAGCGAGAGAGGTTGAGTGTGTGTGAGGGAGAGAGGTTGAGTGTGTGTGGGAGAGAAAGTATGTGGGAGTATGCGACAAAGAGAACGTGCGTGTGTGTGTGTAAGATGGGGTGTGTGTGTCTGTGTGTGAGAGAGGAAGTGTGTGTGTGTGAGAGAGAGAGGGTGATTGTGTGTGTGTGAGGGAGGGAGGTTGAGTGTGTGTGTGGGCGTGGCAGAGATGCTGAGGGAGAAAAGTTGCGTGTGTGTGTGAGGGAGAGAGGTTGCGTGTGTTTGTGATGGAGAGAGGTTGAGTGTGTGTGTGGGCATGAGTGGTTCAGTGTGTGTGAGGGAGAGAGGTTGAGTGTGTGTGGAAGAGAAAATATGTGGGAGTATGTGACAAAGAGAACGTGCATGTGTGTGTGTAAGATGGTGTGTGTGTGTCTGTGTGTGAGAGAGGAAGTGTGTGTGTGTGAGAGAGAGAGGGTGATTGTGTGTGTGTGAGGGAGAGAGGTTGAGTTTGTGTGTGGGTCTGGGAGTGAAGGAGACAGTGTGTGTGTGTGAGTCTGTGTTGGGAGAGAGGCTGAGTGTGTGTGTGGGAGAGATGCTGAGTTTGTGTGTGTGTGAGGGAGAGATGCTGAGTGTGTTTGTGTGTGTGTGTGTGTGTGTGTGTGTGTGTGTGGGAGAGAGGCTGAGTGTGTGTGTGTGTGTGTGTGTGGGAGAGAGACTGAGTGTGTGTCTGTGTGTGGGAGAGAGGCTGAGTGTGTGTGTATGTGGGAGAGGTTGAGTCTGTGTGTGAGGAATAGAGGTTTAGTGTGTTTGTGAGGGAGAGAGGTTGTGTGTGTGTGTGAGGGAGAGAGGTTGAGTGTGTGTGAGGGAGAGAGGTTGAGTGTGTTTGTGTGGGGAAGTGAGGTTGAGTGTGTGTGTGGGAGAGAGGTTGAATGTGTGTGTGGGGGGAGAGGTTGAGTGTGTGTGGGAGAGAAAATATGTGCGAGTATGTGACAAAGAGAACGTGTGTGCGTGTATGTAAGATGGGGTGTGTGTGTCTGTGTGTGAGACAGGATGTGTGTGTTTCTGAGAGAGGGAGGGTGAGTTTGTGAGTGTGTGGGGGAGGTTGAGTGTGTGTGGGTGTGGGTGTGAAGGAAACAGTGTGTGTGTGTGAGTGTGTGTTGGGAGAGAGGCTGAGTATTTGTCTGATTTTGGGAGAGAGGCTGAGTGTATGTCTGTGTGTGTGGGGTGGGAGAGAGGTTGCATGTGTCTGTGTGGGAGAGAAGGTGAGTGTGTTTATTTGATGGAGAGAGGGTGAGTGTGTGTGTGTGTGAGGGAGAGAGAGTGAGTGTGTATGTGCAGGAGAGAGGAAGATTGTGTGTGTGTGAGAGGGTCTGTGTATGGGTGGCAGAGTGCATGAGAGAGAGAGGTTGCATGTGTGTGTGTGGGAGGGAGAGAGGTTGCGTGTTTGTGGGGGATAGATGTTGTGTGTGCGTGTGTGGCAGAGAGGTTGCGTGTGTGCATAAGGGGGATAGGTTGCATGTGTGTGTGAGGGAGAGAGGCTGCATGTGTGTGAGGGAGAGAGGTTGACTGTGTGTTTGCGAGGGAGAGAGTATCAGTTTGTGTGTGGAGGAGAGGTTGAGTGTGTGTGAGGGAGAGAGGTTGCGTGTGTGGGTGAGGGAGAGAGGGTGAGAGTGTCTGTGTGTGTGTGAGGAGACGTGGTGAGTGTGTGTGTGTGTGAGGGAGAGAGGGTGAGTGTGTGATGGAGAGAGGCTGAGTGTGTGTGTGTTTGTTGGAGAGAGGATGAGTGTGTGTGTGGGGAGCCAGTGAGTGTGTGTGTGGGAGAGATGGTGAGTGTGTATGTGGGAGAGAGAGTGAGTGTGTGTGTGTGTGCAGGAGAGAGGGGTGTGTGTGTGCGTGGGAGACAGAGGGGTTGAGTGTGTGCGAGGTAGAGAGGTTGAATGTGTGAGAAAGAGGGTCAGTGTGTCTGTGTGTGTGAGAGAAGAGGTGTGTGTGTGTGAGAGAGAGAGGGAGAGTGAATTTGTGTGTGTGAGGGAGAGAGGGTGAGTGTATGTGTGTCTGTTGGTGTTTGTGAGGGAGAGAGGGTGAGTGTGTGTGTGTGTGAGGGAGAGAGAGTGAGTGTGTGCGTTTGAGGGAGAGAGGGTGAGTGTGTGATGGAGAGAGGGTGAGTGGGTGTTCGTGTGTATGTGGGGGAGAGAGAGTGAGTGTGTGTGCTTGGGAGAGACGAAGATTGTGTGTTTGAGATGGTGTGTGTGTGGGTGTAAGAGTGTGTGTCAGAGAGAGAGGTTGCGTGTGTGGGGGGGAGAGAGGTTGCATGTGTTTGTGGGGGAGAGAGGTTGCGTGTGTGGGAGGGAGAGAGATTGAGGGTGTGCATGAGTGAGAGAGGTTGAGTGTGTGTGATGGAGAGAGGGTGAGTGTGTGTGTGTGTGTGTAATGGAGAGAGGGTAAATGTGTGTGTGTGTGAGGAAGAGAGGAAGTTTGTGTGTGTGAGAGAGTTTGTGTGTGGGTGTGAGAGTGTGTGTGAGAGTGAAAGGTTGCTTGTGTGTGTGAGGTAGAGAGGTTGAGTGTGTGTGTGAGGGAGAGATTGTGAGTGCGTGTGCGGGAAAGAGGTTGACTGTGTGTGTGAGGGAGAGAGTATGAGTCTGTGTGTGAGGGAGAGAGGTTGAGTGTGTTTGTGAGGGAGAGAGGTTGAGTGTGTGTGTGGTGGAGAGAGGTTGAGTGTGTGTGATGGAGAAAGGTTGAATGTGTGTGTGGTGGAGAGAGGTTGAGTGTGTGTGATGGAGAAAGGTTGAATGTGTGTGTGGCGGAGAGAGGTTGAGTGTGTGTGGGAGAGAAAATATGTGGGAGTATGTGGCAAAAAGTATGTGTTTGTGTGTGTGTGCGAGATGGGCTGTGTGTGACTGTGTGAGAGAGGATATGTGTGTGTGTGAGAGAGAGAGGGTGAGTGTGTGTGTGTGAGGGAAGGAGGTTGAGTGTGTGTGTGGGTGTGGGTGTGAAGGAAACAGTGTGTGTGTGTGTGAGTGTGTGTTGGGAGAGAGGCTGAGTGTGTGTCTGACTGTGGGAGAAAGGCTGATTGTATGTCCGTGTATGTGCAGGAGGGATAGAGGTTGCTTGTGTGTATGAGGGAAGGAGTTGAGTGTGTTTATGTGATGGAGAGAGGGTGAGTGGGTGTGTGTGTGAGGGAGAGAGAGTAAGTGTGTGTGTGTGAGAGGGAGAGAAGGTGAATGTGTGTGTGCGTGAGAGAGGAAGATTGTGTATGTGAGAGGGTATGTGTGTGGATGTTAGAGTGTGAGAGAGAGAGAGGTTGCATGTATGTGTGGGGGGAGAGAGGTTGTGTGTGTGTGTGTGGGAGAGAGGTTGCGTGTGTGTGTAAAGGGTATAGGTTGCATGTGTGTGTGAGGGAGAGAGATTGAGTGTGTGTGTGAGGGAGAGAGGTTGCATGTGTGTGTGAGGGAGAGAGGTTGAGTGTGTGTGAGGGAGATAGGTTCAGTGTGTCTGAGGGAGGGAGGTTGAATGTGTGTGTGGGGGAGAGAGGTTGAGTGTGTGTGAGAGAGAAAAAGATGTGGGAGTATGTAACAGATAGAACGTGTATGTGTGTGTGTGTGTATGTAGGATGGGGAGTGTGTCTGTGTGTGTTAGAAAGAGAGGCAGAGTGTGTGTGTGGGAGAGAGGGTGAGTGTGTGTGTGTTGGAGAGAGGCTGAGTGGGTGTGTGTGTGTGTGTGTGCAAGAGAGGCTGTGTGTGTGGGGGGAGAGAGGTTGAGTGTGTGTGTGAGAAAGAGAGGCTGAGTGTGTGTGTGGGAGAGAGTGGGTGTGAGTGTGTGTGTTGGAGAGAGGCTGTGTGTGTGTGTCGGAGGGAGGCTGAGTGTGTGTGTGTGTGGGAGGGAGGCTGAGTGTGTGTGTGGGAGGGAGGCTGAGTGTGTGTGTGTGTCTGTGTGTTGGGAGAGAGTCGGAGTGTGTGTGTGTATGAGTGTGGGAGAGAGGTTGAGTATGTGTGTATGTAGGAGAGAGGCTGAGTGTGTGTCTGTGTGTGTGAGGGAGAGAGGCTGTGTGTGTGTGTGTGAGAGAGAGAGAGAGGCTGAGTGTCTGTGTGTGTGGGAGAGGCTGAGTGTGTGTCTGTGTGTGAGAGAGACGCTGAGTGTGTGTGTGTGTGGGGGGGAGAGAGTTTGAGTGTGTGTGTGAGGGAGAGAGGTTGAGTGTGTGTGTGAGGGAGAGAGGGTGAGTGTGTGTGCGAGAGAGAGGGTGAGTGTGTGTGCAAGAGAAAAGATATGGGAGTATGTGACAGAGAAAAATTCTATTTGTGTGTATGTATGTAGAATGGGGTGTGTGTGTCTGTGTGTGAGAGAGGATCTGTGTGTGTGTGGGAGGGAGGCTGAGTGTGTGTGTGTGGGGGAGGGAGGCTAAGTGTGTGTGTATGGGAGGGAGGCTGAGTGTGTGTGTGTGTGTTTGTGTGTTGGGAGAGAGTCTGAGTGTGTGTGTGTATGAGTGTGGGAGAGAGGCTGAGTATGTGTGTGTGTGAGAGAGAGGCTGAGTGTGTGTCTGTGTGTGTGTGGGAGAGAGGTTGTGTGTTAGAGAGAGAGAGGCTGAGTGTCTGTGTGTGTGGGAGAGAGGCTGTGTGTGTGTGTGGGAGAGATGATGAGTATGTGTGTGTGTGGGAAAGATGGTGAGTGTGTGTGTGTGTGTGTGCAAGAGAGGCTGTGTTTGTGTGTGTGTTTGTGTGTGTGTGGGATACAGGCTGAGTGTGTGTGTGTGTGGGAGGGAGGCTGAGTGTGTGTGTGTGTGTGTGGGAGGGAGGCTGAGTATGTGTGAGTGTGTGTGGGAGAGCCAGTGAGTGTGTGTGTGTGTGCAGGAGAGAGGTGGAGTGTGTGGGCTGGAGTGAAAGAGGTTGAGTGGGTGTGAGGTAGAGATCTTGAGAGGGTGAGTGTGAGTCTGTATGAGTGAGAGAGAGTGAGTGTGTGTGTGTGAGGGAGAGAGGGTGAGTTTATGTGTGTCTGTCTGTGATTGTGAGGGAGAGAGGGTGAGTGTGTGTGGGAGGGAGAGAGGGTGAGTGAGTGAGGGAGAGAGCGTGAGTGGGTGTCTGTGTGTGTGAGAAAGAGAGGCTGAGTGTGTGTGTGGGAGAGAGGGTGAGTGTGTGTGAGTGTGTGTGTTGGAGAGAGGCTGAGTGTGTGTGTGTGTGTGGGAGGGAGGCTGATTGTGTGTGTGTGGGAGAGACGGTGAGTGTGTGTGTGGGAGAGACAGTGAGTGTGTGTGTGTGTGTGCAGGATAGACGCGTGTGTGTGGGTGGGAGAGAGAGAGGTTGAGTGTGTCTGAGGGAGAGAGGTTGAATGTGTGAGAGAGAGGATGAGTATGTGAGAGAGAGGATGAGTGTGTGTGTGAGGGAGAGAGGCAGAGTGAGTGTGTGTGTGTGAGGGAGAGAGTGTGACTGAGTGTGTGAGGGAGAGAGGGTGCGTGTGTGTGTATGTGGGAGAGAGCCTGTGTGTGTGTTTGTCTGTGTGAGAGAGAGAGATTCTGATTGTGTGTGTTTGTGTGTGTGTGTGTGGGACAGAGGCTGAGTATGTGTGTGAGTGTGTTTGTGTGGGAGAGCCGGTGAGTGTGTGTGTGTGTGCAGGAGAGAGGGGGAGTGTGTGGGCTTGAGAGAAAGAGGTTGAGTGTGTGTGAGGGAGAGAGGTTGAGAGTGTGAGTGCGTGTGTGTATGAGAGAGAGAGTGAGTATGTGTGTGAGGGAGAGAGGGTGAGTGTATGTGTGTCTGTCTGTGTTTGTGAGGGAGAGAGGGTGAGTGTGTGTGTGTGTGTGTGTGAGGGAGAGAATTTGAGTGAGTGTGTGTGAGGGAGAGAGGGTGAGTGTGTGATGGAGAGAGGGTGAGTGGGTGTTTGTGTGTGTGTGAGGGAGAGAGGGTGAGTGTGTTTCTGTGTGTGTGTGTGTGTGGGGGGGAGAGAGGCTAAGTGTGTGTGTGAGGGAGGGAGGTTCAGTGTGTGTAAGGGAGAGAGGTTGAGTGTGTGTGTGAGGGAGAGAAGTTTAGTGTGTGTGCGTTTGTGTGTGAGGAAGAGAGATTGAGTGTGTGTTTGTGCGAGAGAGAGAGAGAGAGGATGAGTGAGTGTGTGTGAGAGGGAGAGTCTGAGTGTGTGTGAGGTTGAGTGTATGTGTGAGGGAGAGTGGCTGAGTGTGGTTGTGAGGGAGAAAGATTGAGTGTGTGTGTGTGAGAGAGAGGATGAGTAGGTGTATGTGCGAGAGATAAAATGTGGGTGTGGGTGTATGTGATTGAGAACGTGTATGTATGTGTGTGTAAGATGGTGTGTGTGTGTGAGAGAGAGAGAGGGTGAGTGTGTGTCTGCAAGAGAGGGTGAATGTGTGTCTGAGAGAAAGGGTGAGGGTATGCATAAGAATGAGAGGGTGAGTGTGTGTGCGAGAGAAAGTATGTGGGAGTATGTGACAAAGAGAACTTTTGTGTGTGTGTAAGATGGGGTGTGTGTGTCTGTGTGTGAGAGGAAGTGTGTGTGTAAGAGAGAGAGTGATTATGTATGTGTGAGGGAGGGAGGTTGAGTGTGTGTGTAGGCGTGGGTGTGAAGGAGACAGTGTGTGTCTGTGTGTGTGTGTGTGTGTGTGTGTGTGTGTGTTGGGAGAGACGCTGAGTGTGTGTGTGTGTGTGTGTGTGGGAGAGAGGTTGAGTGTGTTTGTGAGGGAGAGAGGTTGCATGTGTGTGTGAGGGAGAGATGTTGAGTGTGTGTGAGGGAGAGAGGTTGAGTGCGTATGTGGGTGAGAGGTTGAATGTGTGTGTGGGGGAGAGAGGTTGAATGTGTGTTTGAGGGAGAGAGGTTGAATGTGTGTGTGGGGGAGAGAGGTTGAGTGTGTTTGGGAGAAAAAAGATGTGGGAGTATGTAACAGAGAGAACGTGTATGTGTGTGTGTGTATGTAGGATGGGGTGTGTGTGTTTGTGTGTGAGAGAGGATCTGTGTGTGTGTGAGAGAGAGAGGTTGAGTGTGTGTGGGCATGTGTGTGAAGGAGAAGACAGTGTCTGTGTGTGTGTGTCTGTGTGTGTGAGAAAGAGAGGCTGAGTGTGTGTGTGGGAGAGAGAGTGAGTGTGCGTTAGTGTGTGTGTTGGAGAGAGGCTGGGTCTGTGTGTATGTGTGTGTGGGAGGGAGGCTGAGTGCGTGTGTGTGTGGGACGGAGGCTGAGTGTGTGTGTGTGTGTGTGTGTCTGTGTGTTGGGAGAGAGGCTGAGTGTGTGTGTGTGTATGAGTGTGGGAGAGAGGTTGAGTGTGTGTGTGTGTGTGTGTGTGGGAGAGAGGCTGAGTGTGTGTGTGTTTGTGTGGGAGAGAGAGGCTGATTGTGTGTGTGTGTGGGAGAGAGGCTGAGTGTGTGTGTGGGGGGAGCCAGTGAGTGTGTGTGTGGGAGAGACAGTGAGTGTGTGTGTCGGAGAGAAAGTGAGTGTGTGTGTGTGCAGGAGAGAAGGATACGTGTGGACGGGAAGTAGAGAGGTTGAGTGTGTGTGAAGAAGAGAGAGGTGGAATGTGTGAGAGAGAGGATGAGTGTGTCTGTGTGTGAGAGATGATGATTGTCTGTGCGTGAGGGAGAGAATGTGAGTTTATGTGTTTCTGTCTGTGTTTGTGAGGGAGAGATGGTGAGTGTGTGTGTGTGAGATAGAGAAGGTGAGTGTGTGAGGGAGGGAGGGTGAGTGGGTGTTTGTGTGTGTGAGGGAGAGAGGTTGAGTGTGTGTGTGAGGGAGAGAGGTTGCATGTGTGTGTAAGGGGGATAGGTTGCGAGAGTGTGTGAGGGAGAGAGGTTGCATGTATGTGTGAGGGAGAGCGGCTGCATGTGTCTGAGGGAGAGAGATTAATTGTGTGTGTATGAGGGAGAGAGTATGAGTTTGTGTGAGGGAGAGAGATTGAGTGTGTGTGTGAGGGAGAGAGGTTGAGTGTGTCTGAGGGAGAGATGTTGACTGTGTGTGAGGTAGAGAGGTTGAATGTATGTGTGGGGGAGAGAGGTTGAGTGTGTGTGGGAGAGAAAATATGTGGGAGTATGTGGCAAAGAGAACGTGTGTGTGTGTGTAAGATGGGGTGTGTGTGTCTGTGTGCAAGAGATATTGCATGTGTGTGTGAGAGAGGGAGGGTGAGTGTGTGAGGGAGGGAGGTTGAATTTGTGTGTGGGTGTGGGTGTGAAGGAAACAGTGTGTGTTTGTGTGAGTGTGTGTTGGGAGAGAGGTTGATTGTGTGCCTGACTGTGGGAGAGAGGCTGTGTGTATGTCTGTGTGTGTGCAGAAGGAAGAGAGGTTGCGTGTGTGTGTTGGGGGGGTGTGAGCTTGCGTGTTTGTGGGGGAGAGAGGGTGCTTGTGTGTGTGTGGGAGAGAGGTTGCACGTGTGTGTAAGGGGGATAGGTTGCGAGTGTGTGTGAAGGAGAAAGGTTGTGTGTGTGTATGAGGGAGAAAAGTTGTGTGTGTGTGTGAGGGAGAGAGGTTGCGTGTGTTTGTGATGGAGAGAGGTTGAGTGTGTGTGTGGGCATGAGTGGTTCAGTGTGTGTGAGGGAGAGAGGTTGAGTGTGTGTGGAAGAGAAAATATGTGGGAGTATGTGACAAAGAGAACGTGCATGTGTGTGTGTAAGATGGTGTGTGTGTGTCTGTGTGTGAGAGAGGAAGTGTGTGTGTGTGAGAGAGAGAGGGTGATTGTGTGTGTGTGAGGGAGAGAGGTTGAGTTTGTGTGTGGGTCTGGGAGTGAAGGAGACAGTGTGTGTGTGTGAGTCTGTGTTGGGAGAGAGGCTGAGTGTGTGTGTGGGAGAGATGCTGAGTTTGTGTGTGTGTGAGGGAGAGATGCTGAGTGTGTTTGTGTGTGTGTGGGGGGGGGGGAGAGGCTGAGTGTGTGTGTGTGTGTGTGTGCAAGAGAGACTGAGTGTGTGTCTGTGTGTGGGAGAGAGGCTGAGTGTGTGTGTATGTGGGAGAGGTTGAGTCTGTGTGTGAGGAATAGAGGTTTAGTGTGTTTGTGAGGGAGAGAGGTTGTGTGTGTGTGTGAGGGAGAGAGGTTGAGTGTGTGTGAGGGAGAGAGGTTGAGTGTGTTTGTGTGGGGAAGTGAGGTTGAGTGTGTTTGTGGGAGAGAGGTTGAATGTGTGTGTGGGGGGAGAGGTTGAGTGTGTGTGGGAGAGAAAATATGTGCGAGTATGTGACAAAGAGAACGTGTGTGCGTGTATGTAAGATGGGGTGTGTGTGTCTGTGTGTGAGACAGGATGTGTGTGTTTCTGAGAGAGGGAGGGTGAGTTTGTGAGTGTGTGGGGGAGGTTGAGTGTGTGTGGGTGTGGGTGTGAAGGAAACAGTGTGTGTGTGTGAGTGTGTGTTGGGAGAGAGGCTGAGTATTTGTCTGATTTTGGGAGAGAGGCTGAGTGTATGTCTGTGTGTGTGGGGTGGGAGAGAGGTTGCATGTGTCTGTGTGGGAGAGAAGGTGAGTGTGTTTATTTGATGGAGAGAGGGTGAGTGTGTGTGTGTGTGAGGGAGAGAGAGTGAGTGTGTATGTGCAGGAGAGAGGAAGATTGTGTGTGTGTGAGAGGGTCTGTGTATGGGTGGCAGAGTGCATGAGAGAGAGAGGTTGCATGTGTGTGTGTGGGAGGGAGAGAGGTTGCGTGTTTGTGGGGGATAGATGTTGTGTGTGCGTGTGTGGCAGAGAGGTTGCGTGTGTGCATAAGGTGGATAGGTTGCATGTGTGTGTGAGGGAGAGAGGCTGCATGTGTGTGAGGGAGAGAGGTTGACTGTGTGTTTGCGAGGGAGAGAGTATCAGTTTGTGTGTGGAGGAAAGGTTGAGTGTGTGTGAGGGAGAGAGGTTGCGTGTGTGGGTGAGGGAGAGAGGGTGAGAGTGTCTGTGTGTGTGTGAGGAGACGTGGTGAGTGTGTGTGTGTGTGAGGGAGAGAGGGTGAGTGTGTGATGGAGAGAGGCTGAGTGTGTGTGTGTTTGTTGGAGAGAGGATGAGTGTGTGTGTGGGGAGCCAGTGAGTGTGTGTGTGGGAGAGATGGTGAGTGTGTATGTGGGAGAGAGAGTGAGTGTGTGTGTGTGTGCAGGAGAGAGGGGTGTGTGTGCGTGGGAGACAGAGGGGTTGAGTGTGTGCGAGGTAGAGAGGTTGAATGTGTGAGAGAGAGGGTGAGTGTGTCTGTGTGTGTGAGAGAAGAGGTGTGTGTGTGTGAGAGAGAGAGGGAGAGTGAATTTGTGTGTGTGAGGGAGAGAGGGTGAGTGTGTGTGTGAGGGAGAGAGGCTGAGTGTGTGTGTGGGAGAGAGGCTGTGTGTCTGTGTGTGTGAGAGAGATGCTGAGTTTGTGTGTTTGTGTGTGTGTGTGTGGGAGAGAGGCTGAGTATGTGTGTGGGTGTGCGTGTGGGAGAGCTGGTGAGTGTGTGTGTGCAGGAGAGAGTGGGAGTGTGTGGGCTGGAGAGAAAGAGGTTGAGTTTGTGTGAGGGAGAGAGTTTGAGAGGGTGAGTGTGTCTGTGTGTGAGAGAGAGGATGTGTGTGTGTGTGAAAGAGTGAGAAAGAGATTGAACGTGTGTGTGTGAGGGAGAGAGGGTGAGTGTGTGTGTGAGGGAGAGAGAGTGAGTGTGTGCGTTTGAGGGAGAGAGGGTGTGTGTGTGATGGAGAGAGGGTGAGTGGGTGTTCGTGTGTGTGTGGGGGAGAGAGAGTGAGTGTGTGTGCGTGGGAGAGACGAAGATTGTGTGTTTGAGATGGTGTGTGTGTGGGTGTAAGAGTGTGTGTCAGAGAGAGAGGTTGCGTGTGTGGGGGGAGAGAGGTTGCATGTGTTTGTGGGGGAGAGAGGTTGCGTGTGTGGGAGGGAGAGAGATTGAGGGTGTGCATGAGGGAGAGAGGTTGAGTGTGTGTGATGGAGAGAGGGTGAGTGTGTGTGTGTGTGTAATGGAGAGAGGGTAAATGTGTGTGTGTGTGAGGGAGAGAGGAAGGTGGTGTGTGTGAGAGAGTTTGTGTGTGGGTGTGAGAGTGTGTGTGAGAGTGAAAGGTTGCTTGTGTGTGTGAGGTAGAGAGGTTGAGTGTGTGTGTGAGGGAGAGATTGTGAGTGCGTGTGCGGGAAAGAGGTTGACTGTGTGTGTGAGGGAGAGAGTATGAGTCTGTGTGTGAGGGAGAGAGGTTGAGTGTGTTTGTGAGGGAGAGAGGTTGAGTGTGTGTGTGGTGGAGAGAGGTTGAGTGTGTGTGATGGAGAAAGGTTGAATGTGTGTGTGGTGGAGAGAGGTTGAGTGTGTGTGATGGAGAAAGGTTGAATGTGTGTGTGGCGGAGAGAGGTTGAGTGTGTGTGGGAGAGAAAATATGTGGGAGTATGTGGCAAAAAGTATGTGTTTGTGTGTGTGTGCGAGATGGGCTGTGTGTGACTGTGTGTGAGAGAGGATATGTGTGTGTGTGAGAGAGAGAGGGTGAGTGTGTGTGTGTGAGGGAAGGAGGTTGAGTGTGTGTGTGTGGGTGTGGGTGTGAAGGAAACAGTGTGTGTGTGTGTGAGTGTGTGTTGGGAGAGAGGCTGAGTGTGTGTCTGACTGTGGGAGAAAGGCTGATTGTATGTCCGTGTATGTGCAGGAGGGATAGAGGTTGCTTGTGTGTATGAGGGAAGGAGTTGAGTGTGTTTATGTGATGGAGAGAGGGTGAGTGTGTGTGCGTGTGAGGGAGAGAGAGTAAGTGTGTGTGTGTGAGAGGGAGAGAAGGTGAATGTGTGTGTGCGTGAGAGAGGAAGATTGTGTATGTGAGAGGGTATGTGTGTGGATGTCAGAGTGTGAGAGAGAGAGAGGTTGCATGTATGTGTGGGGGGAGAGAGGTTGTGTGTGTGTGTGGGAGAGAGGTTGCGTGTGTGTGTAAAGGGTATAGGTTGCATGTGTGTGTGAGGGAGAGAGGTTGAGTGTGTGTGTGAGGGAGAGAGGTTGCATGTGTGTGTGAGGGAGAGAGGTTGAGTGTGTGTGAGGGAGATAGGTTCAGTGTGTCTGAGGGAGGGAGGTTGAATGTGTGTGTGGGGGAGAGAGGTTGAGTGTGTGTGAGAGAGAGAAAAGATGTGGGAGTATGTAACAGATAGAACGTGTATGTGTGTGTGTGTGTATGTAGGATGGGGAGTGTGTCTGTGTGTGTTAGAAAGAGAGGCAGAGTGTGTGTGTGGGAGAGAGGGTGAGTGTGTGTGTGTTGGAGAGAGGCTGAGTGGGTGTGTGTGTGTGTGTGTGCAAGAGAGGCTGTGTGTGTGGGGGGAGAGAGGTTGAGTGTGTGTGTGAGAAAGAGAGGCTGAGTGTGTGTGTGGGAGAGAGTGTGTGTGAGTGTGTGTGTTGGAGAGAGGCTGTGTGTGTGTGTCGGAGGGAGGCTGAGTGTGTGTGTGTGTGGGAGGGAGGCTGAGTGTGTGTGTGGGAGGGAGGCTGAGTGTGTGTGTGTGTCTGTGTGTTGGAAGAGAGTCGGAGTGTGTGTGTGTATGAGTGTGGGAGAGAGGTTGAGTATGTGTGTATGTAGGAGAGAGTCTGAGTGTGTGTCTGTGTGTGTGAGGGAGAGATGCTGTGTGTGTGTGTGTGAGAGAGAGAGGCTGAGTGTCTGTGTGTGTGGGAGAGAGGCTGTGTGTGTGTGTGTGTGGGAGAGATGATGAGTGTGTGTGTGGGAGAGGCTGTGTGTGTGTGTGTGTGTGTTTGTGTGCGTGTGGGAGAGAGGCTGAGTGTGTGTCTGTGTGTGAGAGAGACGCTGAGTGTGTGTGTGTGTGTGGGGGAGAGAGTTTGAGTGTGTGTGTGAGGGAGAGAGGTTGAGTGTGTGTGTGAGGGAGAGAGGGTGAGTGTGTGTGCGAGAGAGAGGGTGAGTGTGTGTGCAAGAGACAAGATATGGGAGTATGTAACAGAGAAAAATTCTATTTGTGTGTGTGTATGTAGAATGGGGTGTGTGTGTCTGTGTGTGAGAGAGGATCTGTGTGTGTGTGGGAGGGAGGCTGAGTGTGTGTGTGTGGGGGAGGGAGGCTAAGTGTGTGTGTATGGGAGGGAGGCTGAGTGTGTGTGTGTGTGTTTGTGTGTTGGGAGAGAGTCTGAGTGTGTGTGTGTATGAGTGTGGGAGAGAGGCTGAGTATGTGTGTGTGTGAGAGAGAGGCTGAGTGTGTGTCTGTGTGTGTGTGGGAGAGAGGCTGTGTGTTAGAGAGAGAGAGAGGCTGAGTGTCTGTGTGTGTGGGAGAGAGGCTGTGTGTGTGTGTGGGAGAGATGATGAGTATGTGTGTGTGTGGGAAAGATGGTGAGTGTGTGTGTGTGTGTGTGCAAGAGAGGCTGTGTTTGTGTGTGTGTTTGTGTGTGTGTGGGATACAGGCTGAGTGTGTGTGTGTGTGGGAGGGAGGCTGAGTGTGTGTGTGTGTGTGTGGGAGGGAGGCTGAGTATGTGTGAGTGTGTGTGGGAGAGCCAGTGAGTGTGTGTGTGTGTGCAGGAGAGAGGTGGAGTGTGTGGGCTGGAGTGAAAGAGGTTGAGTGGGTGTGAGGTAGAGATCTTGAGAGGGTGAGTGTGAGTCTGTATGAGTGAGAGAGAGTGAGTGTGTGTGTGTG
Organism: Carcharodon carcharias; assembly: GCF_017639515.1. Classification (NCBI taxonomy): domain Eukaryota; kingdom Metazoa; phylum Chordata; class Chondrichthyes; order Lamniformes; family Lamnidae; genus Carcharodon; species Carcharodon carcharias. The sequence goes on from NC_054468.1 coordinate 144,511,498, forward strand.
AGGGAGAGAGGGTGAGTTTATGTGTGTCTGTCTGTGTTTGTGAGGGAGAGAGGGTGAGTGTGTGTGGGAGGGAGAGAGGGTGAGTGATTGAGGGAGAGAGCGTGAGTGGGTGTCTGTGTGTGTGAGAAAGAGAGGCTGAGTGTGTGTGTGGGAGAGAGGGTGAGTGTGTGTGAGTGTGTGTGTTGGAGAGAGGCTGAGTGTGTGTGTGTGTGTGGGAGGGAGGCTGAGTGTGTGTGTGTGTGGGAGAGACGGTGAGTGTGTGTGTGGGAGAGACAGTGAGTGTGTGTGTGTGTGTGCAGGATAGACGCGTGTGTGTGGGTGGGAGAGAGAGAGGTTGAGTGTGTCTGAGGGAGAGAGGTTGAATGTGTGAGAGAGAGGATGAGTATGTGAGAGAGAGGATGAGTGTGTGTGTGAGGGAGAGAGGCAGAGTGAGTGTGTGTGTGTGAGGGAGAGAGTGTGACTGAGTGTGTGAGGGAGAGAGGGCGCGTGTGTGTGTATGTGGGAGAGAGCCTGTGTGTGTGTTTGTCTGTGTGAGAGAGAGAGATTCTGATTGTGTGTGTTTGTGTGTGTGTGTGTGGGACAGAGGCTGAGTATGTGTGTGAGTGTGTTTGTGTGGGAGAGCCGGTGAGTGTGTGTGTGTGTGCAGGAGAGAGGGGGAGTGTGTGGGCTTGAGAGAAAGTGGTTGAGTGTGTGTGAGGGAGAGAGGTTGAGAGTGTGAGTGCGTGTGTGTATGAGGGAGAGAGTGAGTGTGTGTGTGAGGGAGAGAGGGTGAGTGTATGTGTGTCTGTCTGTGTTTGTGAGGGAGAGAGGGTGAGTGTGTGTGTGTGTGTGTGTGAGGGAGAGAATTTGAGTGAGTGTGTGTGAGGGAGAGAGGGTGAGTGTGTGATGGAGAGAGGGTGAGTGGGTGTTTGTGTGTGTGTGAGGGAGAGAGGGTGAGTGTGTTTCTGTGTGTGTGTGTGTGGGGGGGAGAGAGGCTAAGTGTGTGTGTGAGGGAGGGAGGTTCAGTGTGTGTAAGGGAGAGAGGTTGAGTGTGTGTGTGAGGGAGAGAAGTTTAATGTGTGTGTGTTTGTGTGTGAGGAAGAGAGATTGAGTGTGTGTTTGTGCGAGAGAGAGAGAGAGGATGAGTGAGTGTGTGTGAGAGGGAGAGTCTGAGTGTGTGTGAGGTTGAGTGTATGTGTGAGGGAGAGTGGCTGAGTGTGGTTGTGAGGGAGAAAGATTGAGTGTGTGTGTGTGAGAGAGAGGATGAGTAGGTGTATATGCGAGAGATAAAATGTGGGGGTGGGTGTATGTGATTGAGAACGTATATGTATGTGTGTGTAAGATGGTGTGTGTGTGTGAGAGAGAGAGAGGGTGAGTGTGTGTCTGCAAGAGAGGGTGAATGTGTGTCTGAGAGAAAGGGTGAGGGTATGCATAAGAATGAGAGGGTGAGTGTGTGTGCGAGAGAAAGTATGTGGGAGTATGTGACAAAGAGAACTTGTGTGTGTGTGTGTAAGATGGGGTGTGTGTGTCTGTGTGTGAGAGGAAGTGTGTGTGTAAGAGAGAGAGTGATTATGTATGTGTGAGGGAGGGAGGTTGAGTGTGTGTGTAGGCGTGGGTGTGAAGGAGACAGTGTGTGTCTGTGTGTGTGTGTGTGTGTGTGTGTGTGTGTGTGTGTGTGTGTTGGGAGAGAGGCTGAGTGTGTGTGTATGTGTGTGTGTGGGAGAGAGGTTGAGTGTGTTTGTGAGGGAGACAGGTTGCATGTGTGTGTGAGGGAGAGAGGTTGAGTGTGTGTGTGAGGGAGAGATGTTGAGTGTGTGTGAGGGAGAGAGGTTGAGTGCGTATGTGGGTGAGAGGTTGAATGTTTGTGTGGGGGAGAGAGGTTGAATGTGTGTTTGAGGAAGAGAGGTTGAATGTGTGTGTGGGGGAGAGAGGTTGAGTGTGTTTGGGAGAAAAAAGATGTGGGAGTATGTAACAGAGAGAACGTGTATGTGTGTGTGTGTATGTAGGATGGGGTGTGTGTGTTTGTGTGTGAGAGAGGATCTGTGTGTGTGTGAGAGAGAGAGGTTGAGTGTGTGTGGGCATGTGTGTGAAGGAGAAGACAGTGTCTGTGTGTGTGTGTCTGTGTGTGTGAGAAAGAGAGGCTGAGTGTGTGTGTGGGAGAGAGAGTGAGTGTGCGTTAGTGTGTGTGTTGGAGAGAGGCTGGGTCTGTGTGTATGTGTGTGTGGGAGGGAGGCTGAGTGCGTGTGTGTGTGGGACGGAGGCTGAGTGTGTGTGTGTGTCTGTGTGTTGGGAGAGAGGCTGAGTGTGTGTGTGTGTATGAGTGTGGGAGAGAGGTTGAGTGTGTGTGTGTGTGTGTGTGGGAGAGAGGCTGAGTGTGTGTGTGTTTGTGTGGGAGAGAGAGGCTGAGTGTCTGTGTGTGTGGGAGAGAGGCTGTGTGTGTGTGGGAGAGAGGCTGAGTGTGTGTGTGGGGGGAGCCAGTGAGTGTGTGTGTGGGAGAGACGGTGAGTGTGTGTGTCGGAGAGAAAGTGAGTGTGTGTGTGTGCAGGAGAGAAGGATATGTGTGGACGGGAAGTAGAGAGGTTGAGTGTGTGTGAAGAAGAGAGAGGTGGAATGTGTGAGAGAGAGGATGAGTGTGTCTGTGTGTGAGAGATGATGATTGTCTGTCCGTGAGGGAGAGAATGTGAGTTTATGTGTTTCTGTCTGTGTTTGTGAGGGAGAGATGGTGAGTGTGTGTGTGTGAGATAGAGAAGGTGAGTGTGTGAGGGAGGGAGGGTGAGTGGGTGTTTGTGTGTGTGAGGGAGAGAGATTGAGTGTGTGTGTGAGGGAGAGAGGTTGCATGTGTGTGTGAGGGCGACAGATGGTTCAGTGTGTGTTAGGGAGAGACGTTGAGTGTGTGTGAGGGAGAGAGGTTGAGTGTATGTGTGGGTGAGAGAGGTTCAGTGTGTGTGAGGGAGAGAGGTTGAGTGTGTGTGAGAGAGAAAATATATGGGAGTATGTGACAAAGAGAACGTGTGTGTGTGTGTTTGTATAAGATTGGGTGTGTGTGTGTGTGAGAGAGAGTAAGTTTGCGTGTGTGAGAGAGAGGGTGATTGTGTGTGTGTGTGGGTGAGAGGCTGTGTGTGTGTGTGTGTGTTTGTCTGTGTGTGATAGAGAGGCTGAGTTTGTGTGTGTGTGTGTGTGTGTGTGTTTGTGTGGGTGAGAGGTTGAGTGTGTGTGTGAGGGAGAGAGGTTGAGTGTGTGTGTGAGGGAGAGAGGGTGAGTGTGTGCGAGAGAGAGGGTGAGTGTCTGTGCGAGAGAAAAGTGGTGGGAAATTGTGACAGGGAGAACGAGTATGCATGTGTGTGTATGTAGGATGGGATGTGTGTGTCTGTGTGTGAGAGAGGATCTGTGTGTGTGTGAGAGAGAGAGGTTGAGTTTGTGTGGACGTTTGTGTGAAGGAGACAGTGTCTGTGTGTGTGTGTCTGTGTGTGTGAGAAAGAGAGGCTGAGTGTGTGTGTGGGAGAGAGGGTGAGTGCGTGTGAGTGTGTATGTTGGAGAGAGGCTGAGTGTGTGTGTGTGTGTGTCTGTGTGTTGGGTGAGAGGCTGAGTGTGTGTGTGTGTATGAGTGTGGGAGAGAGGTTGAGTGTGTGTGGGTGTATGTGCGAGAGAGAGGGAGAGTGAGTGTGTGTGTGTGAGGGAGAGAGGGTGAGTGTGTGTCTGTGTGTGAGGGAGAGAGTGTGAGCATGTGTGTGAGGGTGAGAGGGTGAGTGACTGTGTGTGAGGGAGAGAGGCTGTCTGTGTGATTGTCTGTGTGAGAGAGAGAGATGCTGATTGTGTGTGTTTGTGTGTGTGTGTGGGAGAGAGGCTGAGTGTGTGTGTGCGTGTGTGTGTGTGGGAGAGAGAGGCTGAGTGTCTGTGTGTGTGGGAGAGAGGCTGTGTGTGAGGGCAGAAAGGCTGAGTGTGTGTGTGTGTGTGTGCGGGAGAGAGGCTGAGTGTGTGTGTGGGGAGCCGGTGAGTGTGTGTGTGGGATAGACGGTGAGTGCGTGTGTGGGAGAGAATGTGAGTGTATGTGTGTGTGTGCAGGAGAGAGGGGTGTGTGTGGGCAGGAGAGAGAGTGGTTGAGTGTGTGTGAGGGAGAGAGTTTGAATGTGTGAGAGAGAGGATGAGTGTGTCTGTGTGTGTGAGAGATGATGAGTGTGTGTGTGTGTGTGAAAGAGGGAGAGTGTGTGTGTGTGTGAGGGAGAGAGGGTGAGTGTGTGTGTGAGGGATACTGTGTGAGTGTGTGACTGAAGGAGAGAGGGTGACTGTGTGTGTCTGTGGGAGAGAGGGTGTGTGTATGTTTGTCTGTGTGAGAGAGAGAGATGCTGATTGTGTGTGCTTGTGTGTGTGTGTGTGGGATAGAGGCTGAGTATGCATGTGAGAGTGTGCGGTGTGGGAGAGCCAGTGAGTGTGTGTGTGTGTGTGAGGGAGGGAGGTTGAGATGGTGTGTGTGTGTGTGTGTATGAGTGAGAGAGAGAGTGAGTGTGTGTGTGTGAGGGAGAGAGGGTGAGTGTATGTGTGTCTGTCTGTGTTTGTGAGGGAGAGAGGGTGAGTGTGTGTGTGTGTGAGGGACAGAGAGTGAGTGTGTGATGGAGAGAGGGTGAGTGGGTGTTTGTGTGTGTGTGAGGGAGAGAGGGTGAGTGTGTTTGTGTGTGTGTGTGCGGAAGAGAGCGTGAGTGTGCGTGTGTGGGACAGAGGAAGATTGTGTGTGTGAGATGGTGTATGTGTGGGTTGAGAGCGTGTGACAGAGGGAGAGGTTGCATGTGTGTATGGGGGAGAGAGGTTGCGTGTGTGTGTGGGGGAGAGAGGTTGTGTGTGTGTGAGAGAGAGAGGTTGAGTGTGTGTGTGAGTTAGAGAGGTTGCGTGTGTGTGTGTGAGGGAGGGAGGTTGAGTGTGTGTAAGGGAGAGAGGTTGAGTGTGTGTGTGAGGGAGAGAGGTTGAGTGTGTGTGTGTGTGAGGAAGAGAGATTGAGTGTGTGTGTGTGCGAGAGAGAGAGTGGATGAGTGAGTGTGTGTGAGAGAGAGAGTCTGAGTGTATGTGAGGTTGAGTGTATGTGTGGGGGAGAATGGCTCAGTGTGGTTCTGAGGGAGAAAGGTTGACTGTGTGTGTGAGAGAGAGAGGATGAGTAAGTGTATGTGCGAGAGAGAAAATGTGGGAGTGGGTGTATGTGAGAGAGGACGTGTATGTATGTGTGTGTAAGATGGTGTGTGTGTGTGAGAAAGAGAGGGTGAGTGTGTATGTGCGAGAGAGGGTGAGTGTGTGTCTCAGAGAGAGGGTGAGGGTGTGCGTGGGAATGAGAGAGTGAGTGAGTGAGCGAGAGAAAATATGTGGGAGTATGTGACAAAGAGAATGTGCGAGTGTGTGTGTAAGATGGGGTGTGCGTGTCTGTGTGTGAGAGAGGAAGTGTGTGTGTGTGAGAGAGAGCGTGATTGTGTGTGTATGAGGGAGGGAGGTTGAGTGTGTGTGTGGGCGTGGGTGTGAAGGAGACAGTGTCTGTGTGTGTGTGTCTGTGTGTGTGAGAAAGAGAGGCTGAGTGTGTGTGTGGGAGAGAGGGTGAGTGCGTGTCAGTGTGTGTGTTGGAGAGAGGCTGAGTGTGTGTGTGTGTGGGGGGGAGGGAGGCTGAGTATGTGTGTGTGTGTGTCTGTGTGTTGGGTGAGAGGCTGAGTGTGTGTGTGTGTATGAGTGTGGGAGAGAGGTTGAGTGTGTGTGGGTGTATGTGCGAGAGAGAGGGAGAGTGAGTGTGTGTGTGTGAGGGAGAGAGGGTGAGTGTGTGTCTGTGTGTGAGGGAGAGAGTGTGAGCATGTGTGTGAGGGTGAGAGGGTGAGTGACTGTGTGTGAGGGAGAGAGGCTGTCTGTGTGATTGTCTGTGTGAGAGAGAGAGATGCTGATTGTGTGTGTTTGTGTGTGTGTGTGGGAGAGAGGCTGAGTGTGTGTGTGCGTGTGTGTGTGTGGGAGAGTGAGGCTGAGTGTCTGTGTGTGTGGGAGAGAGGCTGTGTGTGGGGGGAGAAAGGCTGAGTGTGTGTGTGTGTGTGTGCGGGAGAGAGGCTGAGTGTGTGTGTGGGGAGCCGGTGAGTGTGTGTGTGGGATAGATGGTGAGTGCGTGTGTGGGAGAGAATGTGAGTGTATGTGTGTGTGTGCAGGAGAGAGGGGTGTGTGTGGGCAGGAGAGAGAGTGGTTGAGTGTGTGTGAGGGAGAGAGTTTGAATGTGTGAGAGAGAGGATGAGTGTGTCTGTGTGTGTGAGAGATGATGAGTGTGTGTGTGTGTGTGAAAGAGGGAGAGTGTGTGTGTGTGTGAGGGAGAGAGGGTGAGTGTGTGTGTGAGGGATACTGTGTGAGCGTGTGTCTGAAGGAGAGAGGGTGACTGTGTGTGTCTGTGGGAGAGAGGGTGTGTGTATGTTTGTCTGTGTGAGAGAGAGAGATGCTGATTGTGTGTGTTTGTGTGTGTGTGTGTGGGATAGAGGCTGAGTATGCATGTGAGTGTGTGCGGTGTGGGAAAGCCAGTGAGTGTGTGTGTGTGTGTGAGGGAGGGAGGTTGAGATGGTGTGTGTGTGTGTGTGTATGAGTGAGAGAGAGAGTGAGTGTGTGTGTGTGAGGGAGAGAGGGTGAGTGTATGTGTGTCTGTCTGTGTTTGTGAGGGAGAGAGGGTGAGTGTGTGTGTGTGTGAGGGACAGAGAGTGAGTGTGTGATGGAGAGAGGGTGAGTGGGTGTTTGTGTGTGTGTGAGGGAGAGAGGGTGAGTGTGTTTGTGTGTGTGTGTGCGGAAGAGAGCGTGAGTGTGCGTGTGTGGGACAGAGGAAGATTGTGTGTGTGAGATGGTGTATGTGTGGGTTGAGAGCGTGTGACAGAGGGAGAGGTTGCATGTGTGTATGGGGGAGAGAGGTTGCGTGTGTGTGTGGGGGAGAGAGGTTGAGTGTGTGTGAGAGAGAGAGGTTGAGTGTGTGTGTGAGTTAGAGAGGTTGCGTGTGTGTGTGTGAGGGAGGGAGGTTGAGTGTGTGTAAGGGAGAGAGGTTGAGTGTGTGTGTGAGGGAGAGAGGTTGAGTGTGTGTGTGTTTGAGGAAGAGAGATTGAGTGTGTGTGTGTGCGAGAGAGAGAGTGGATGAGTGAGTGTGTGTGAGAGAGAGAGTCTGAGTGTATGTGAGGTTGAGTGTATGTGTGGGGGAGAATGGCTCAGTGTGGTTCTGAGGGAGAAAGGTTGACTGTGTGTGTGAGAGAGAGAGGATGAGTAAGTGTATGTGCGAGAGAGAAAATGTGGGAGTGGGTGTATGTGAGAGAGGACGTGTATGTATGTGTGTGTAAGATGGTGTGTGTGTGTGAGAAAGAGAGGGTGAGTGTGTATGTGCGAGAGAGGGTGAGTGTGTGTCTCAGAGAGAGGGTGAGGGTGTGCATGGGAATGAGAGAGTGAGTGTGTGAGCGAGAGAAAATATGTGGGAGTATGTGACAAAGAGAATGTGCGAGTGTGTGTGTAAGATGGGGTGTGCGTGTCTGTGTGTGAGAGAGGAAGTGTGTGTGTGTGAGAGAGAGCGTGATTGTGTGTGTATGAGGGAGGGAGGTTGAGTGTGTGTGTGGGCGTGTGTGTGAAGGAGACAGTGTGTGTCTTTGTGTGTGTGTGTGTGTGTGTGTTTGTGTGTGTGTTGGGAGAGAGGCTGAGTGTGTGTGTGGGAGAGACACTGAGTGTTTGTGTGTTTGTGGGAGAGAGGCTGAGTGTGTGTGTGTGGGAGACAAGTTGAGTCTGTGTGTGAGGGAGAGAGGTTGAGTGTGTTTGTGAGGGAGAGAGGTTGCATGTGTGTGTGAGGGAGAGAGGTTGAATGTGTGTGTGGGGGAGAAAGGTTGAGTGTGTCTGAGGGAGGGAGATTGAATGTGTGTGTGTGGGAGAGAGGTTGAGTGTGTGTGGGAGAGAAAAGATGTGGGAGTATGTAACAGAGAGAACGTGTATGTGTGTGTTTGTATGTAGGATGGGGAGTGTGGCTGTGTGTGTGAGAAAGAGAGGCAGAGTGTGTGTGTGGGAGAGAGGGTGAGTGTGTGTGTGTTGGAGAGAGGCTGAGTGTGTGTGTGTGTGTGTCTGTGTGTTGGGTGAGAGGCTGAGTGTGTGTGTGTATGAGTGTGGGAGAGAGGTTGAGTGTGTGTGTGCGAGAAAGAGAGGCTGGGTGTGTGTGTGGGAGAGAGGGTGAGTGTATGTGAGTGTGTGTGTGTTGGAGAGAGGCTGAGTGTGTGTGTTGGAGAGAGGCTGAGTGTGTGTGTGTATGAGTGTGGGAGAGAGGTTGAGAGTGTGTGTGAGAAAGAGAGGCTGAGTGTGTGTGTGAAAGAGAGGGTGAGTGTGTGTGAGTGTGTGTGTGTTGGAGAGAGGCTGAGTGTGTGTGTGGGTGGGTGTTTGGGAGGGAGGCTGAGTGTGTGTGTGTGTGTCTCTGTGTGTTGGGTGAGAGGCTGAGTGTGTGTGTGTTGGAGAGAGGCTGAGTGTGTGTAGGTGTGTGTCTGTGTGTTGGATGAGAGGCTGAGTGTGATTGTGTATGAGTGTGGGAGAGAGGTTGAGAGTGTGTGTGAGAAAGAGAGGCTGAGTGTGTGTGTGAAAGAGAGGGTGAGTGTGTGTGAGTGTGTGTGTGTTGGAGAGAGGCTGAGTGTGTGTGTGGGTGGGTGTTTGGGAGGGAGGCTGAGTGTGTGTGTGTGTGTCTCTGTGTGTTGGGTGAGAGGCTGAGTGTGTGCGTGTATGAGTGTGGGAGAGATGTTGAGTGTGTGTGTGAGTGGGAGAGAGGTTGACTGTGTGCGCGTGTGTGTGTGTGTGTGGGAGAGAGTCTGAGTGTCTGTGTGTGTGGGAGTGAGGCTGTGTGTGTGGGGGGGAGAGGCTGAGTGTGTGTGTTTGTGTGTGGGAGAGAGGCTGAGTGTGTGTGTGGGGAGCCGGTGAGTGTATGTGTGGGAGAGACGGTGAGTGTGTGTGTCGGAGAGACAGTGAGTGTGTGTGTGTGTGTGTGTGTGCAGGATAGAGGGGTGTGTGTGGGCGGGAGAGAGAGAGGTTGAGTGTGTGTGAGGGAGAGAGGTTGAATGTGTGAGAGAGAGGAAGAGTGTGTCTGTGTGTGTGAGAGATGATGAGTGTGTGTGTTTGAGAGAGAGGGAGAGTGAGTGTGTGTGTGAGGGAGAGAGTGTGAGTGAGTGTGTGAGGGAGAGAGGGTGAGTGTGTGTGTATGTGGGAGAGAGGCTGTGTGTGTGTTTGTCTGTGTGAGAGAGAGAGATGCTGATTGTGTGTGTTTGTGTGTGTGAGTGTGTGGGAGAGAGGCTGAGTATGTGTGTGAGTGTGTGCAGTGTGGGAGAGCCGGTGAGTGTGTGTGTGTGTGCAGAAGAGAGGGGGAGTGTGTGGGCTGGAGAGAAAGAGGTTGAGTATGTGTGAGGGAGAGAGGTTGAGACGGTGAGTGTGTGTGTATATGAGTGAGAGAGAGAGTGAATGTGCGTGTGAGCGAGAGAAGGTGAGCGTATGGGTGTCTGTCTGTGTTTGTGAGGGAGAGAGGGTGAGTGTGTGCGTGTGTGTGTGTGAGGGAGAGAGTGTGAGTGAGTGTGTGTGAGGGAGAGAGGGTGAGTGTGTGATGGAGAGAGGGTGAGTGGGTGTTTCTGTGTGTGTGAAGGAGAGAGGGTGACTGTGCATGTGCGGGAGAGAGGAAGATTGTGTGTGTGAGATGGTGTGCGTGTGGGTGTGAGAGCGTGTGACAGAAGGAGAGGTCGCTTGTGTGTGTGGGGGACAGAGGTTGCGTGTGTGTGGATGAGAGACGCTAAGAGTGTGTGTGAGGGAGCGTGGTTGAGTGTGTTTGTGAGGGAGAGAAGTTGAGTGTGTGTGTGTTTATGTGTGAGGAAGAGAGATTGAGTGTGTGTGCGTGTGAGAGAGAGAGAGAGAGGATGAGTGAGTGTGTGTGAGAGAGAGAGTCTGAGTGTGTGTGAGGTTGAGTGTATGTGTGGGGGAGAATGGCTCAGTGTGGTTCTGAGGGAGAAAGGTTGACTGTGTGTGTGAGAGAGAGAGGATGAGTAAGTGTATGTGCGAGAGAGAAAATGTGGGAGTGGGTGTATGTGAGAGAGGACGTGTATGTATGTGTGTGTAAGATGGTGTGTGTGTGTGAGAAAGAGAGGGTGAGTGTGTATGTGCGAGAGAGGGTGAGTGTGTGTCTCAGAGAGAGGGTGAGGGTGTGCATGGGAATGAGAGAGTGAGTGTGTGAGCGAGAGAAAATATGTGGGAGTATGTGACAAAGAGAATGTGCGAGTGTGTGTGTAAGATGGGGTGTGCGTGTCTGTGTGTGAGAGAGGAAGTGTGTGTGTGTGAGAGAGAGCGTGATTGTGTGTGTATGAGGGAGGGAGGTTGAGTGTGTGTGTGGGCGTGGGTGTGAAGGAGACAGTGTGTGTCTTTGTGTGTGTGTGTGTGTGTGTGTTTGTGTGTGTGTTGGGAGAGAGGCTGAGTGTGTGTGTGGGAGAGACACTGAGTGTTTGTGTGTTTGTGGGAGAGAGGCTGAGTGTGTGTGTGTGGGAGACAAGTTGAGTCTGTGTGTGAGGGAGAGAGGTTGAGTGTGTTTGTGAGGGAGAGAGGTTGCATGTGTGTGTGAGGGAGAGAGGTTGAATGTGTGTGTGGGGGAGAAAGGTTGAGTGTGTCTGAGGGAGGGAGATTGAATGTGTGTGTGTGGGAGAGAGGTTGAGTGTGTGTGGGAGAGAAAAGATGTGGGAGTATGTAACAGAGAGAACGTGTATGTGTGTGTTTGTATGTAGGATGGGGAGTGTGGCTGTGTGTGTGAGAAAGAGAGGCAGAGTGTGTGTGTGGGAGAGAGGGTGAGTGTGTGTGTGTTGGAGAGAGGCTGAGTGTGTGTGTGTGTGTGTCTGTGTGTTGGGTGAGAGGCTGAGTGTGTGTGTGTGTATGAGTGTGGGAGAGAGGTTGAGTGTGTGTGTGCGAGAAAGAGAGGCTGGGTGTGTGTGTGGGAGAGAGGGTGAGTGTATGTGAGTGTGTGTGTGTTGGAGAGAGGCTGTGTGTGTGTTGGAGAGAGGCTGAGTGTGTGTGTGTATGAGTGTGGGAGAGAGGTTGAGAGTGTGTGTGAGAAAGAGAGGCTGAGTGTGTGTGTGAAAGAGAGGGTGAGTGTGTGTGAGTGTGTGTGTGTTGGAGAGAGGCTGAGTGTGTGTGTGGGTGGGTGTTTGGGAGGGAGGCTGAGTGTGTGTGTGTGTGTCTCTGTGTGTTGGGTGAGAGGCTGAGTGTGTGTGTGTTGGAGAGAGGCTGAGTGTGTGTAGGTGTGTGTCTGTGTGTTGGATGAGAGGCTGAGTGTGATTGTGTATGAGTGTGGGAGAGAGGTTGAGAGTGTGTGTGAGAAAGAGAGGCTGAGTGTGTGTGTGAAAGAGAGGGTGAGTGTGTGTGAGTGTGTGTGTGTTGGAGAGAGGCTGAGTGTGTGTGTGGGTGGGTGTTTGGGAGGGAGGCTGAGTGTGTGTGTGTGTGTCTCTGTGTGTTGGGTGAGAGGCTGAGTGTGTGCGTGTATGAGTGTGGGAGAGATGTTGAGTGTGTGTGTGAGTGGGAGAGAGGTTGACTGTGTGCGCGTGTGTGTGTGTGTGTGGGAGAGAGTCTGAGTGTCTGTGTGTGTGGGAGTGAGGCTGTGTGTGTGGGGGGGAGAGGCTGAGTGTGTGTGTTTGTGTGTGGGAGAGAGGCTGAGTGTGTGTGTGGGGAGCCGGTGAGTGTATGTGTGGGAGAGACGGTGAGTGTGTGTGTCGGAGAGACAGTGAGTGTGTGTGTGTGTGTGTGTGTGCAGGATAGAGGGGTGTGTGTGGGCGGGAGAGAGAGAGGTTGAGTGTGTGTGAGGGAGAGAGGTTGAATGTGTGAGAGAGAGGAAGAGTGTGTCTGTGTGTGTGAGAGATGATGAGTGTGTGTGTTTGAGAGAGAGGGAGAGTGAGTGTGTGTGTGAGGGAGAGAGTGTGAGTGAGTGTGTGAGGGAGAGAGGGTGAGTGTGTGTGTATGTGGGAGAGAGGCTGTGTGTGTGTTTGTCTGTGTGAGAGAGAGAGATGCTGATTGTGTGTGTTTGTGTGTGTGAGTGTGTGGGAGAGAGGCTGAGTATGTGTGTGAGTGTGTGCAGTGTGGGAGAGCCGGTGAGTGTGTGTGTGTGTGCAGAAGAGAGGGGGAGTGTGTGGGCTGGAGAGAAAGAGGTTGAGTGTGTGTGAGGGAGAGAGGTTGAGACGGTGAGTGTGTGTGTATATGAGTGAGAGAGAGAGTGAATGTGCGTGTGAGCGAGAGAAGGTGAGCGTATGGGTGTCTGTCTGTGTTTGTGAGGGAGAGAGGGTGAGTGTGTGCGTGTGTGTGTGAGGGAGAGAGTGTGAGTGAGTGTGTGTGAGGGAGAGAGGGTGAGTGTGTGATGGAGAGAGGGTGAGTGGGTGTTTCTGTGTGTGTGAAGGAGAGAGGGTGACTGTGCATGTGCGGGAGAGAGGAAGATTGTGTGTGTGAGATGGTGTGCGTGTGGGTGTGAGAGCGTGTGACAGAAGGAGAGGTCGCTTGTGTGTGTGGGGGACAGAGGTTGCGTGTGTGTGGATGAGAGACGCTAAGAGTGTGTGTGAGGGAGCGTGGTTGAGTGTGTTTGTGAGGGAGAGAAGTTGAGTGTGTGTGTGTTTATGTGTGAGGAAGAGAGATTGAGTGTGTGTGCGTGTGAGAGAGAGAGAGAGAGGATGAGTGAGTGTGTGTGAGACAGAGAGTCTGAGTGTGTGTGAGGTTGAGTGTATGTGTGAGGGAGAGTGGCTGAGTGTGTTTGTGAGGGAGAAAGGTTGCGTGTGTGTGTGTGAGAGAGAGGATGAGTAGGTTTATGTGCGAGAGAGAAAATGTGGGAGTGGGTGTATGTGATTGAGAACTTGTATGTATGTGTGTGTAAGATGGTGTGTGTGTGAGAGAGAGAGGGTGAGTGTGTGTCTGCGAGAGAGGTGAGTGTGTGTCTGAGAGAAAGGGTGAGGGTGTGCCTGGGAATGAGAGGGTGAGTGTGTGTGTGAGAGAAAATAAGTGGGAGTATATGACATAGAGAACGTGTGTGTGTGTAAGATGGGGTGTGTGCGTCCATGTGTGAGAGGAAGTGTGTGTGTGTGTGAGAGAGAGAGTGATTGTGTATAGGTGAGGGGGGGAGGTTGAATGTGTGTGTGGGCGTGGGTGTGAAGGAGACAGTGTGTGTCTGTTTATGTGTGTGTGTGTGTGTGTGTGTGTGTGTGTGTGTGTTGGGAGGGAGGCTGAGTGTGTGTGTGTGTGTGGGAGAGAGGTTGAGTCTGTGTGTGAGGGAGAGAGGTAGAGTGTGTTTTTGAGGGAGAGAGGTTGAGTGTGTGTGCGGGTGAGAGATTGAGTGCATGTGTGGGAGAGAGGTTGAATGTGTGTGGGGGGGAGAGAGGTTGAATGTGTGTCTGAGGGAGAGAGGCTGAATGTGTATGGGGGGGAGAGAGGTTGAGTGTGTGTGGGAGAGAAAAGATGTGGGAGTATGTAACAGAGAGAACGTGTATGTGTGTGTGTATATGTAGGATGGGGTGTGTGTGTCTGTGTGTGAGAGAGGATCTGTGTGTGTGTGTGAGAGAGAGGTTGAGTGTGTGTGGGCATGTGTGTGAAGGAGAAGACAGGGTCTGTGTGTGTGTGTCTGTGTGTGTGAGAAAGAAAGGCTGAGTGTGTGTGTGGGAGAGAGGGTGAGTGCATGTGAGTGTGTGTGTTGGAGAGAGGCTGCGTGTGTGTGTGTGTGTGTGTGGGAGGGAGGCTGAGTTGTGTGTGTGTGTGTGTGTCTGTGTGTTGGGTGAGAGGCTGAGTGTGTGTGTGTGTGTATGAGTGTGGGAGAGATGTTGAGTGTGTGTGTGTGTGTGTGGCAGAGAGGCTGTGTGTGTGTGTGTGTGTGGGAGAGAGAGAGGCTGAGTGTCTGTGTGTGTGGGAGAGAGGCTGTGTGTGGGGGGGGGTGGAGAGGCTGAGTCTGTGTGGGCGTGTGTGTGGGAGAGAGGCTGAGTGTGTGTATGGGGAGCCAGTGAGTGTGTGTTTGGGAGAGACGGTGAGTGTGTGTGTGGGAGAGAAAGTGAGTGTGTGTGTGTGTGCAGGAGAGAGGGATGTGTGTGGACGGGAGAGAGAGAGCTTGAGTGTGTGTGAGGGAGAGAGGTGGAATGTGTGTGAGAGAGGATGTGTGTGTCTGTGTGTGTGAGAGATGATGAGTGTGTGTGTGAGAGAGAGGGAGAGTGAGTTTGTGTGTGTGAGGGAGAGAGGGTGAGTGTGTGTGTGTGTGAGGGAGAGAGTGTGAGCGTGTGTGTGAGGGAGAGAGGGTGAGTGACTGTGTGTGAGGGAGAGAGGCTGTCTGTGTTTTTGTCTGTGTGAGAGAGAGAGATGCTGATTGTGTGTGTTTGTGTGTGTGTGTGTGTGGGAGAGAGGCTGTGTGTGGGGGGAGAGAGGCTGAGTGTGTGTGTGTGTGTGTGGGAGAGAGGCTGAGTGTGTGTGTGGGGAGCCGGTGAGTGTGTGTGTGGGATAGACGGTGAGTGTGTGTGTGGGAGAGAATGTGAGTGTGTGTGTGTGTGTGTGCAGGAGAGTGGGTGTGTGTGGGCAGGAGAGAGAGAGGTTGAGTGTGTGTGAGGGTGAGAGGTTGAATGTGTGAGAGAGAGGATGAATGTGTCTGTGTGTGTGAGAGATGATGAGTGTGTGTGAGTGTGAGAGAGAGGGAGAGTGATTTTGTGTGTGTGAGGGAGACTGTGTGAGTGTGTGTGTGGGGGAGAGTGGGGGAGTTTGTGTGTGTGTGGGAGAGAGGCTGTGTGTGTGTTTGTCTGTGTGTGAGAGAGAGATGCTGATTGTGTGTGTTTGTGTGTGTGTGTGCGTGGGATAGAGGCTGAGTATGTGTGTGAGTGTGTGGGGTGTGGGAGAGCCAGTGAGTGTGTGTGTGTGTGTGCAGGAGGGAGGTGGAGTGTGTGGGAAGGAGAGAAAGAGGTTGAGTGTGTGTGAGGGAGGGAGTTTGAGAGGGTGAGTGTGTGTGTGTATGAGTGAGAGAGAGAGTGAGTGTGTGAGTGAGGGAGAGAGGGTGAGTGTATGTGTGTCTGTCTGTGTTTGTGAGGTAGAGAGGGTGAGTGTGTGTGTGTGTGAGGGAGAGAGAGTGAGAGTGTGATGGAGAGAGGGTGAGTGGGTGTTTGTGTGTGTGAGGGAGAGAGGGTGAGTGTGTTTGTGTGTGTGTGAGGGAGAGAGGGTGAGTGTGCGTGTGCAGGAGAGAGGAAGATTGTGTGTGTGAGATGGTGTATGTGTGGGTGTGAGAGCGTGTGACAGAGGGAGAGGTTGCATGTGTGTGTGGGGCAGAGAGGTTGCGTGTGTGTGTGGGGAGCCGGTGAGTGTGTGTGTGGGATAGACGGTGAGTGTGTGTGTGGGAGTGAATGTGTGTGTGTGTGTGTGTGTGTGTGTGTGTGTGTGTGTGTGTGTGTGTGGGAGAGAGGCTGAGTGTGTGTGTGGGGAGCCGGTGAGTGTGTGTGTGGGATAGACGGTGAGTGTGTGTGTGGGAGAGAATGTGAGTGTGTGTGTGTGTGTGTGCAGGAGAGTAGGGTGTGTGTGGGCAGGAGAGAGAGAGGTTGAGTGTGTGTGAGGGTAAGAGGTTGAATGTGTGAGAGAGAGGATGAATGTGTCTGTGTGTGTGAGTGATGATGAGTGTGTGTGAGTGTGAGAGAGAGGGAGAGTGAGTGTGTGTGTGTGAGGGAGAGAGGGTTAGTGTGTGTGTGTGTGTGAGGGAGGGAGACTGTGTGAGTGTGTGGGGGAGAGTGGGTGAGTTTGTGTGTGTGTGGGAGAGAGGCTGTGTGTGTGTTTGTCTGTGTGAGAGAGAGAGATGCTGATTGTATGTGTTTGTGTGTGTGTCTGCGTGGGATAGAGGCTGAGTATGTGTGTGAGTGTGTGGGGTGTGGGAGAGCTGGTGAGTGTGTGTGTGTGTGCAGGAGGGAGGTGGAGTGTGTGGGAAGGAGAGAAACAGGTTGAGTGTGTGTGAGGGAGGGAGGTTGAGAGGGTGAGTGTGTGTGTGTATGAGTGAGAGAGAGAGTGAGTGTGTGTGTGAGGGAGAGAGGGTGAGTGTATGTGTGTCTGTCTGTGTTTGTGAGGGAGAGAGGGTGAGTATGTGTGTGTGTGTGTGAGGGAGATAGAGTGAGTGTGTGATGGAGAGAGGGTGAGTGGGTGTTTGTGTGTGTGAGGGAGAGAGGGTGAGTGTGTTTATGTGTGTGTGTGAGGGAGAGAGGGTGAGTGTGCGTGTGCAGGAGAGAGGAAGATTGTGTGTGTGAGATGGTGTATGTGTGGGTGTGAGAGCGTGTGACAGAGGGAGAGATTGCAAGTGTGTGTGGGGGAGAGAGGTTGCGTGTGTGTATGGGGGAGAGAGGTTGTGTGTGTGTGTGAGGTAGAGAGGTTGTGTGTGTGTGTGAGGGAGGGAGGTTGAGTGTGTGTAAGGGAGAGAGGTTGAGTGTGTGTATGAGGGAGAGAGGTTGAGTATGTGTGTGTGTGTGTGAGGGAGATAGAGTGAGTGTGTGATGGAGAGAGGGTGAGTGGGTGTTTGTGTGTGTGAGGGAGAGAGGGTGAGTGTGTTTATGTGTGTGTGTGAGGGAGAGAGGGTGAGTGTGCGTGTGCAGGAGAGAGGAAGATTGTGTGTGTGAGATGGTGTATGTGTGGGTGTGAGAGCGTGTGACAGAGGGAGAGATTGCAAGTGTGTGTGGGGGAGAGAGGTTGCGTGTGTGTATGGGGGAGAGAGGTTGTGTGTGTGTGTGAGGTAGAGAGGTTGTGTGTGTGTGTGAGGGAGGGAGGTTGAGTGTGTGTAAGGGAGAGAGGTTGAGTGTGTGTATGAGGGAGAGAGGTTGAGTATGTGTGTGTGTGAGAAAGAGAGATTGAGAGTGTGGGTGTGCGAGAGAGAGAGAGAGGATGAGTGAGTGTGTGTGAGAGAGAGAGTCTGAGTGTATGTGAGGTTGAGTGTATGTGTGGGGGAAAATGGCTGAGTGTGATTGTCAGGGAGAAAGGTTGACTGTGTGTGTGAGAGAGAGAGGATGAGTAGGTGTATGTGCGAGAGAGAAAATGTGGGAGTGGGTGTATGTGAGAGAGGACGTGTATGTATTTGTATGTAATATGGTTTGTGTGTGAGAGAAAGAGAGGGTGAGTGTGTGTGTGCAAGAGAGGGTGAGTGTGTGTCTGAGAGAGAGGGTGAGGGTGTGCATGGGAATGAGAGAGTGAGTGAGTGAGCGAAAGAAAATATGTGGGAGTATGTGACAAAGAGAACGTGCGAGTGTGTGTGTAAGATGGGGTGTGTGTGTCTGTGTGTGAGAGAGGAAGTGTGTGAGTGTGAGAGAGAGAGTGATTGTGTGTGTGTGAGGGAGGGAGGTTGAGTGTGTGTGTGGGCATGGGCGTGAAGGAGACAGTGTGTGTCTGTGTGTGTATGTGTGTGTGTGTGTGTGTGTGTGTGTGTGTGTGTGTGTGTTGGGAGAGAGGCTGAGTGTGTGCGTGGGGGAGACACTGAGTGTTTGTGTGTGTGTGGGAGAGAGGTTGAGTGTGTTTGTGAGGGTGAGAGGTTGCATGTGTGTGGGGGTGAGAGAGGGTGAGTGTGTCTGAGGGAGAGAGGTTGAATGTGTGTGGGGGAGAGAGGTTGCGTGTGTGTGTGGGAGAGATGTTGAATGTGTGTGTGGGGGAGAGAGGTTGAGGGTGTCTGAGGGAGGGAGGTTGAATGTGTGTGTGGGGGAGAGAGGTTGAGTGTGTGTGGGAGAGAAAAGATGTGGGAGTATGTAACAGAGAGAACGTGTTTGCGTGTGTGTGTATGTAGGATGGGGAGTGTGTCTGTCTGTGTGAGAAAGAGAGGCAGAGTGTGTGTTTGGGAGAGAGCGTGAGTGTCTGTGTGTTGGGTGAGAGGCTGAGTGTGTGTGTGTATGAGTGTGGGAGAGAGGTTGAGTGTGTGTGTGTGAGAAAGAGAGGCTGAATGTGTGTGTGGGGGAGAGGGTGAGTGTATGTGAGTGTGTGTGTTTTGGAGAGAGGCTGAGTGTGTGCATGTTGGAGAGAGGCTGGCTGTGTGTGTGTGTCTGTGTGTTGGGTGAGAGGCTGAGTGTGTGTGTGTATGAGTGTGGGAGTGAGGTTGAGTGTGTGTGTGTGACAAAGAGAGGCTGAGTGTGTGTGTGGAAGAGAGGGTGAGTGTGTGTGAGTGTGTGTGTGTTGGAGAGAGGCTTAGTGTGTGTGGGGGGGGGGAAGGAGGGAGGCTGATTGTGTGTGTGTGTGTCTGT
Organism: Carcharodon carcharias; assembly: GCF_017639515.1. Classification (NCBI taxonomy): domain Eukaryota; kingdom Metazoa; phylum Chordata; class Chondrichthyes; order Lamniformes; family Lamnidae; genus Carcharodon; species Carcharodon carcharias. Next base: position 144,529,689 of record NC_054468.1, read on the forward strand.
GTGTTGGGTGAGAGGCTGAGTGTGTGTGTGTATGAATGTGGGAGAGAGGTTGAGTGTGTGTGTGAGTGGGAGAGAGGTTGACTCTGTGTGTGTGTGTGTGTGGGAGAGAGATGCTGAGTGTCTGTGTGTGTGGGAGCGAGGCTGTTTGTGTGTGGGGGGAGAGATGCTGAGTGTGTGTGTGTGTGTGTGTGTGTGGGAGGGACGGTGAGTGTGTGGGCGGGAGAGAGAGAGGTTGAGTGTGTGTGAGGGAGAGAGGTTGAATGTGTGAGAGAGAGGATGAGTGTGTCTGTGTGTGTGAGAGATGATGAGTGCATGTGTGTGAGAGAGAGGGAGAGTGAGTGCGTGTGTGTGAGGGCGAGAGTGTGAGTGAGTGTGTGAGGGAGAGAGGGTGAGTGTGTGTGTATGTGGGAGAGAGGCTGTGTGTGTGTTTGTCTGTGTGAGAGACAGAGATGCTGATTGTGTGTGTTTGTTTGTGTGTGTTTGTGTGGGAGAGAGGCTGAGCATGTGTGTGAGTGTGTGTTGTGTGGGAGAGCCGGTGAGTGTGTGTGTGTGCAGGAGAGAGGGGGAGTGTGTGGGCTGGAGAGAAAGAGGTTGAGTGTGTGTGAGGGAGAGAGGTTGAGAGGGTGAGTGTGTGTGTGTATGAGTGAGAGAGAGAGTGAGTGTGTGTGTGTGAGGGAGAGAGGGTGAGCGTATGTGTGTCTGTCTGTGTTTGTGAGGGAGACAGGGTGAGTGTGTGCGTATGTGTGTGTGAGGGAGAGAGTGTGAGTGTGTGTGTGTGAGGGAGAGAGGGTGAGTGTGTGATGGAGAGAGGGTGAGTGTGTGCGGGAGAGAGCGTGAGTGTGCGTGTGTGGGAGAGAGGAAGATTGTGTTGTCAGATGGTGTGCGTGTGGGTGTGAGAGCGTGTGACAGAAGAAGAGGTTGCATGTGTGTGTGGGGGAGAGAGGTTGCGTGTGTGTCGGGGGGTGAGAGGCTAAGTGTGTGTGTGAGGGAGGGAGGTTGAGTGTGTGTAAGGGAGGGAGGTTGAGTGTGTGTGTGAGGGAGAGAGGTTGAGTGTGTGTGTGTTTGTGTGTGAGGAAGAGAGATTGAGTTTGTGGGTGTGCGAGAGAGAGAGAGAAGATGAGTGAGTGTGTGTGAGAGAGAGAGTCTGAGTGTGTGTGAGGTTGAGTGTATGTGTGAGGGTGAGTGGCTGAGTGTAGTTGTGAGGGAGAAAGGTTGAGTGTGTGTGTGTGAGAGAGAGGATGAGTAGGTGTATGTGCGAGAGAGAAAATGTGGGAGTGGGTGTATGTGATTGAGAACGTGTATGTATGTGTGTGTAAGATGGTGAGTGTGTGAGAGAGAGAGAGAGAGGGTGCGTGTGTGTCTGCAAGAGAGGGTGAGTGTGTGTCTGAGAGAAAGGGTGAGGGTGTGCATGGGAATGAGAGGGTAAGTATGTGTGCAAGAGAAAGTATGTGGGAGTATGTGACAAAGAGAACTTGTGTGTGTGTATGTAAGATGGGGTGTGTGTGTCTGTGTGTGAGAGGAAGTATGTGTGTGTGAAAGAGAGAGTGATTGTGTATGTGTGAGGGAGGAGGTTGAGTGTGTGTGTGGGCGTGGGTGTGAAGGAGACAGTGTGTGTGTGTGTGTGTGTGTGTGTGTGTGTGTGTGTGTGTGTGTGTGTGTGTGTGTGTGTGTTGGGAGAGAGGCTGAGTGTGCGTGTGGGAGAGACGCTGAGTGTTTGTGTGTGTGTGGGAGAGAGGCTGAGTTTGTGTGTGTGTGTCTGTGTGGGAGAGAGGTTGAGTCTGTGTGTGAGGGAGAGAGGTTGAGTGTGTTTGTGAGGGAGAGAGGTTGCATGTGTGTGTGAGGGAGAGAGGTTGAGTGTGTCTGAGGGAGAGAGGTTGAGTGTGTGTGGGGGGGTGAGAGGTTGAGTGTGTGTGTGGGAGAGAGGTTGAATGTGTGTGGGGGTGAGAGGTTGAGTGTGTCTGAGGGAGAGAGGTTGAATGTGTGTGTGGGGGAGAGAGGTTGAGTGTGTGTGGGAGAGAAAAGATGTGGGAGTAAGTAACAGAGAGAACGTGTTTGTGTGTGTGTGTATGTAGGATGGGGTGTGTGTGTCTGTGTGTGAGAGAGTATCTGTGTGTGTGAGAGAGAGAGAGGTTGAGTGTGTGTGGGCATGTGTGTGAAGGAGAAGACAGTGTCTGTGTGTGTGTGTCTGTGTGTGTGAGAAAGAGAGGCTGAGTGTGTGTGTGGGAGGGAGGCTGAGTGTGTGTGTGGGAGGGAGGCTGAGTGTGTGTGTGTGTGTGTCTGTGTTTTGGGAGAGAGGCTGAGTGTGTGTGTGTGTAGGTGTGTGGGAGAGAGGTTGAGTGTGTGTGTGTGTCTAGGAGAGAGGCTGATTGTGTGTCTGTGTGTGTGTGGGAGAGAGGCTGAATGTGTGTGTGTGTGGGAGAGAGAGAGGCTCAGTGTCTGTGTGTGTGGGAGAGAGGCTGTGTGTGTGGGGGGGCAGAGAGGCTGAGTGTGTGTGTGTGTGGGAGACAGGCTGAGTGTGTGTGTGGGGAGCTGGTGAGTGTGTGTGTGTGAGAGATGATGAGTGTGGGTGTGTGAGAAAGAGGGAGAGTGAGTGTGTGTGTCTGAGGGAGAGAAGGTGAGCATGTGTGTGTGTGTGTGTGAGGGAGAGAGTGTGTGTGTGTGTGCAAGGGAGAGAGGGTGAGTGTGTGTGTGTGGGAGAGAGGCTGTGTGTGTGTTTGTCTGTGTGAGAGAGAGAGATGCGGATTGTGTGTGTTTGTGTGTGTGTGTGTGTGTGTGTGTAGGAGAGAGTGTGAGTGTGTGTGTGTGAAGGAGAGAGGGTGAGTGGGTGTTCGTGTGTGTGTGAGGGAGAGAGGGTGAGTGTGTGTGTGTGTGTGTGTGGAAGAGAGGCTGAGTGTGTGTGGGGGGAGCCAGTGAGTGTGTGTGTGGGAGAGACAGTGAGTGTGTGTGTGGGAGAGAAAGTGAGTGTGTGTGTTTGTGCAGGAGAGAGGGGTGTGTGTGGATGGGAGAGAGAGAGGTTGAGTGTGTGTGAGGGAGAGATGTTGAATGTGTGAGAGAGAGGATGAGTGTGTCTGTGTGTGTGAGAGATGATGAGTGTGAGTGTGAGAGAGAGGGAGAGTGAGTGTGTGTGTGTGAGGGAGAGAGGGTGAGTGTGTGTGTGTGTGTGAGGGAGAGAGTGTGAGTGTGTGTGTGAGGGAGAGAGGGTGGGTTTGTGTGCATGTTTGAGAGAGGCTGTGTATGTGTTTGTCTGTGTGAAAGAGAGAGATGCGGATTGTGTGTGTTTGTGTGTGTGTGTGTGTGTGTCTGTGTGTGGGAGAGAGTGTGAGTGGGTGTGTGTGAGGGAGAGAGGGTGAGCATGTGATGGAGAGAGGGTGAGTGGGTGTTTGTGTGTGTGTGAGGGAGAGAGGGTGAGTGTGTTTGTGTGTGTGTGTATGTGTGTGGGAGAGAGCGTGAGTGTGTGTGTGCGGGAGCGAGGAAGATTGTGTGTGTGAGATGGTGTCTGTGTTGGTGTGAGAGTGTGTGACAGAGGGAGAGTTTGCATGTTTGTGTGGGGGAGAGAAGTTGCGTGTGTGTGTGGGGGAGAGAAGTTGAGTGTGTGTAAGGGAGAGAGGTTGAGTGTGTGTGTGTGAGAGAGAGGATGAATACGTGTATGTGCGAGAGAGAAGATGTGGGAGTGGGAGTATGTTAGAGAGAACTTGTATGTATGTTTGTGTAAGATGGTGTGTGTGTGTGAGAGAGAGAGAGTGTGAGTGTGTATCTGCGAGAGAGGGTGATTGTGTGTCTGAGATAGAGGGTGAGGTTGTGCATGGGAGAGAGGGTGACTGTGTGTGGGAGAGAAAATATGTGGGAGTATGTGACAAAGAGAACGTGCGTGTGTGTGTGTAAGATTGTGTGTGTGTGTCCGTGTGTGTGAGAAAGAGAGGCTGAGTGTGTGTGTGGGACAGAGGGTGAGTTTGTGTGAGTGTGTGTGTTGGAGAGAGGCTGAGTGTGTGTGTGTGTGTGGGAGGGAGGCTGACTGTGTGTGTGTGTGTGTGTCTGTGTGTTGGGAGAAAGGCTGATTGTGTGTCTGTGTGTGTGGGAGAGAGGCTGAATGTGTGTGTGGGAGAGAGAGAGGCTGAGTGTCTGTGTGTGTGGGAGAGAGGCTGTGTGTGTGGGGGGGAGAGAGGCTGAGTGTGTGTTTGTGTATGGGAGAGAGGCTGAGTGTGTGTTTGGGGAGCCGGTGAGTGTGTGTGTGGGAAAGATGGTGAGTGTGTGTGTGGGAGAGACAGCGAGTGTGTGTGTGTGTGTGTGCAGGAGAGAGGGGTGTGTGCAGGAGAGAGGGGTGTGTGTGGGCGAGAGAGCGAGAGGTTGAGTGTGTGTGAGAGAGAGAGGTTGAATGTGTGAGAGAGAGGATGAGTGTGTCTGTGTGTGCGAGAGATGATGAGTGTGTGTGTGTGAGAGAGAGGGAGAGTGAGTGTGTGTGTGTGAGGGAGAGAGGGTGAGCGTGTGATGGAGAGAGGGTGAGTAGGTGTTTGTGTGTGTGTGAGGGAGAGAGTGTGAGTGTGTTTGTGTGTGTGTGTGTGGGGGAGAGAGCGTGAGTGTGCGTGTGAGATGGTGTCTGTGTGGGTGTGAGAGCGTGTGACAGAGGGAGAGGTTGCATGTTTGTGTGGGGGAGAGAGGTTGCGTGTGTGTGTGGAGGAGAGAGGTTGAGTGTGTGTGAGGGAGAGAGGTTGAGTGTGTGTGTGAGGGAAAGAGGTTGCGTGTGTGTGTGAGGGAGGGAGATTGAGTGTGTGTAAGGGAGAGAGGTTGAGTGTGTGTGTGAGAGAGAGGATGAGTAGGTGTATGTGCGAGAGAGAAGATGTGGGAGTGGGAGTATGTTAGAGAGAACATGTATGTATGTGTGTGTAAGATGGTGTGTGTGTGTGAGAGAGAGAGGGTGAGTGTGTTTCTGCGAGAGAGAGTGAGTGTGTGTCTGAGAGAGAGGGTGAGGGTGTGCATGGGAGAGAGGGTGAGTGTGTGTGTGAGAGAAAATATGTGGGAGTATGTGACAGAGAGAACATGTATGTGTATGTGTGTATGTAGGATGGGGTGTGTGTGTCTATGTGTGAGAGAGGATTTGTGTGTGGTTGAGAGAGAGAGGTTGAGCGTGTGTGGGCGTGTGTGTGAAGGAGACAGTGTGTGTGTGTGTGTCTGTGTGTGTGAGAAAGACAGGCTGAGTGTGTGTGTTGGAGAGAGGCTGAGTGTTTGTGTGTGTGTGGGAGAGACGCTGAGTGGGTGTGTGTGTGTGTGTGTGTGTGGGAGAGAGGTTGAGTCTGTGTGTGAGGGAGAATGTTGAGTGTGTGTGAGGGAGAGAGGTTGAGTGTGTTTGTGAGGGAGAGAGGTTGACTGTGTGTTTGTGAGGGAGAGACTATCAATTTGTGTGGGGGAGAGGTTGAGTGTGTGTGTGAGGGAGAGAGATTGCGCGTGTGTGTGAGGGAGAGAGGGTGAGTGTTTGTGTGTGAGGGAGAGGGGGTGAGTGTGTGTCTGTGTGAGGGAGAGAGGGTGAGTGTGTGATGAAGAGAGGGTGAGTGTGTGTCTCTGTGTGTGTGTTTGTGGGAGAAGGCGTGAGTGTGTGTCTGCGGGGGAGAGATTGAATGTCTGCGTGAGGGAGAGAGGTTGATTGTGTGTGTGCGGGAGGGAGAGAGGTTGTGTCTGTTTGTGTGAGGGTGAGAAGGTGAGTGTGTTTATGTGAGGGAGAGAGGGTGATTGTGTGATGGAGAGAGGGTGAGTGTGTGTGTGTGTGTGAGGGAGTGAGGGTAAATGTGTTTGTGTGTGAGGGAGAGAGGAGGTTTGTGTGTGTGAGATGGTGTGCGTGTGGGTGTGAGAGTGTGTGACAGAGTGAGAGGTTCCGTGTGTGTGTGAGGGAGAGAGGTTGAGTGTGTGTGTGAGGGAGAGATTATGAGTGGGTGTGTGGGAGAGAGGTTGTATGTATGTGTGAGCGAGAGAGTTTGAGTGTGCATGGCAGAGAAAATATGTGGGAGTATGTGGCAAAGAGAATGTGTGTGTGTGTGTGTGTGTGTGAGACGGAGAAAGGTTGAGTGTGTGTGTGTGTGTGGGAGAGAGGTTGAGTGTGTTTGTGATGGAGAGAGTTTGGGTGTGTGTGTGAGGGAGAGAGGTTGAGTGTGTGTGTGAGGGAGAGAGTTTGAGTGTGTGTGTGAGGGAGAGAGGTTGAGTGTGTTTGTGAGGGAGAGAGGTTGGGTGTGTGTGTGAGGGAGAGAGGTTGAGTGTGTGTGAGGGAGAGAGGTTGAGTGTGTGTGAGGGAGAGAGGTTGAGTGTGTGTGAGGGAGAGAGGCTGAGTGTGTGTGTGAGGGAGAGAGGTTGAGTGTGTGTGTGAGGGAGAGATGTTGAGTGTGCGTGGGAGAGAAAATATGTGGGAGTATGTGGCAAAGAGAAACTGTGTGTCTGTGTGTGTCTAAGATGGGGTGTGTGTGGCTGTGTGAGAGAGGATGTGTGTGTGTGAGAAAGGGAGGGTGTGTGTGTGTGTGTGAGGCAGGGAGGTTGAGTCTGTGTGTGGGTATGAAGGAAACAGTTTGTGTGTGTGTGAGTGTGTGTTGGTAGAGAGGCTGAGTGTGTGTCTGACAGTGGGAGAGAGGCTGAGTCTATGTCTGTGTGTGTGCAGGAGGGAGAGAGGTTGCGTGTGTGTGTGAGGAACAGAAGGTGAATGTGTTTATGTGATGGAGAGAGGAAGATTCTGTGTATGTGTGAGGGTGTGTGTATTGGTGTCAGAGTGCGTGAGAGAGAGAGAGAGGTTGAGTGTTTGTGTGGGGGGAGAGAGGTGGCATGTGTGTGTGTGGGAGAGAGGTTGCGTGTTTGTTGGGGAGAGAGGTTGCATGTGTGTGTGTGTGGGAGAGAGGTTGTGTGTGTGTGTGGGGAAGAGAGGTTGCATGTGTGGGGGGAGAGAGATTGAGTGTGTACCTGAGGGAGAGAGGTTGAGTGTGTGTGTGAGGGAGAGAAGGTGAGTGTGTTTATGTGAGGGAGAGAGGGTGAGTGTGTGATAGAGAGAGGGTGAGTGTGTGTGTGTGTGATGGAGATAGGGTAAATGTATGTGTGCGTGAGGGAGGGACTGTGAGTGCGTGTGTGTGGGAGAGAGGAAGTTTGTGTGTGTGAGAGGTTGTGTGTGTGAGAGTGAGAGGTTGCTTGTGTGTCAGCGAGAGAGGTTGAGTGTGCGTATGAGGGAGAGATTGTGAGTGCATGTGCGGGAGAGAGGTTGAGTGTGTTTGTGGGGGAGAGAGGTTGAGTGTGTGTGGCAAAGAAAATATGTGGGAATATGTGGCAAAGAGTGTGTGTGTGTGTGTATGTGTGTGTGTGTGTGAGATGGGGTGTGTGTGTGTGAGAGAGAGAGGGTGAGTGTGTGTGCATGAGGGAGGGAGGTTGAGTGTGTGTGTGGGTGTGGGTGTGAAGGAACCAGTGTGTGTGTGTGTGTGAATGTGTGTTGGGAGAGAGGCTGAGTGTGTGTCTGACTGTGGGAGAGAGGCTGGGTGTGCGTGTGTTTGTGTGCGGGAGGGAGAGAGGTTGCGTGTGTGTGTGAGGGAGAGAAGGTGAGTGTGTTTATGTGATGGAGAGAGAGTAAGTGTGTGTGTGTGAGAGGAAGAGAGTTTGAATGTGTGTGTGCGGGAGAGAGGATGATTCTGTGTGTGTGAGAGGGTATGTGTGTGGGTGTCAGAGTGTGAGAGAGAGAGAGAGAGGTTGCATCTGTGTGGGGGGGAGAGTGGTTGCGTGTTTGTGGGGAGAGAGGTTGCCTGTGTGTGTGGGAGAGAGGTTGAGTGTGTATGTGAGGGAGAGAGGTTGCGTGTGCGTGTGAGGGAGAGAAGTTGAGTGTGTGTGTGAGGGAGAGCGGTTGAATGTGTGTGAGGGAGAGAGGTTGAGTGTGTGTGTGAGGGAGAGAGGTTGAGTGTGTGTGAGAGAGAGAAGTTGAGTGTGTGTGGGAGAGAAATTATGTGGGAGTATGTGACAAAGAGAACGTGTGTGTGTGTGTGTAAGATGGGGTGTATGTGTCTGTGTGTGAGAGAAGAAGTGTGTGTGTGTGTGAGAGAGAGAGTGATTGGGTGTGTGTGTGAGGGAGGGAGGTTGAGTGTGTGTGTGAACGTGGGTGTGAAGGAGACAGTGTGTGTGTGTGTGTGTGTGTGTGTGTGTGTGTGTGTGTTGGGAGAGAGGCTGAGTGTGTGTGTGTGGGAGAGATGATGAGTGTGTGTGTGTGTGTTTGTGTGGGAGGGATGCTGAATGTGTGTGTGTGTGTGTGTGTGTGTGTGTTTGTGGGAGAGAGGTTGAGTGTGTGTGAGGGAGAGAGGTTGAGTGTGTGAGGGAGAGAGGGTGAGTGTTTGTGTGAGAGAGAGGGTGAGTGCATGTGTGAGAGAAAAGATGTGGGATTATGTGACAGAGAGAACATGTATGTGTATGTGTGTATGTAGGATGGGGTGTGTGTGTCTGTGTGTGAGAGAGGATTTGTGTGTGGTTAAGAGAGAGTGGTTGAGTGTGTGTGGGCGTGTGTGTGAAGGAGACAGTGTGTGTGTGTGTGTCTGTGTGTGTGAGAAAGACAGGCTGAGTGTGAGTGTTGGAGAGAGGCTGAGTGTGTGTGTATGAGGGAGGCTGAGTGTGTATGTGTGTGTGTGTGTGGGAGGGAGGCTGAGTGTGTGCGTGTGTGTGTCTGTGTGTTGGGAGAGAGGCTGAGTGTGTGTGTGTATGAGTGTGGGAGAGAGTTTGAGTGTGTGTGTGTATGGGAGAGAGGCTGAGTGTGTGTCGGTGTGTGTGAGGGAGAGAGGCTGAGTGTGTGTGTGTGTGTATGTGGGGGAGACAGTGAGTGTGTGTTTGTGTGCAGGAGAGAGGGGTGTGTGTGGGCGGGAGAGAGAGAGGTTGAGTGTGTGTGAGGGAGACCGGTTGAATGTGTGTGAGAGATGATGAGTGTCTGTGTGTGAGAGTGAGGGAGAGTGAGTGATGTGTATGTGTGAGGGAGAGAGGGTGAGTGTGTGTGTGTGTGTGAGGGAGAGAGTGTGAGTGTGTGTGTGAGGGAGAGAGGGTGGGTTTGTGTGCATGTTTGAGAGAGGCTGTGTATGTGTTTGTCTGTGTGAAAGAGAGAGATGCGGATTGTGTGTGTTTGTGTGTGTGTGTGTGTGTGTCTGTGTGTGGGAGAGAGTGTGAGTGGGTGTGTGTGAGGGAGAGAGGGTGAGCATGTGATGGAGAGAGGGTGAGTGGGTGTTTGTGTGTGTGAGAGGGAGAGAGGGTGAGTGTGTTTGTGTGTGTGTGTATGTGTGTGGGAGAGAGCGTGAGTGTGTGTGTGCGGGAGCGAGGAAGATTGTGTGTGTGAGATGGTGTCTGTGTTGGTGTGAGAGTGTGTGACAGAGGGAGAGTTTGCATGTTTGTGTGGGGGAGAGAAGTTGCGTGTGTGTGTGGGGGAGAGAAGTTGAGTGTGTGTAAGGGAGAGAGGTTGAGTGTGTGTGTGTGAGAGAGAGGATGAATACGTGTATGTGCGAGAGAGAAGATGTGGGAGTGGGAGTATGTTAGAGAGAACTTGTATGTATGTTTGTGTAAGATGGTGTGTGTGTGTGAGAGAGAGAGAGTGTGAGTGTGTATCTGCGAGAGAGGGTGATTGTGTGTCTGAGATAGAGGGTGAGGTTGTGCATGGGAGAGAGGGTGACTGTGTGTGGGAGAGAAAATATGTGGGAGTATGTGACAAAGAGAACGTGCGTGTGTGTGTGTAAGATTGTGTGTGTGTGTCCGTGTGTGTGAGAAAGAGAGGCTGAGTGTGTGTGTGGGACAGAGGGTGAGTTTGTGTGAGTGTGTGTGTTGGAGAGAGGCTGAGTGTGTGTGTGTGTGGGAGGGAGGCTGACTGTGTGTGTGTGTGGGAGGGAGGCTGACTGTGTGTGTGTGTGTGTGTCTGTGTGTTGGGAGAAAGGCTGATTGTGTGTCTGTGTGTGTGGGAGAGAGGCTGAATGTGTGTGTGGGAGAGAGAGAGGCTGAGTGTCTGTGTGTGTGGGAGAGAGGCTGTGTGTGTGGGGGGGAGAGAGGCTGAGTGTGTGTTTGTGTATGGGAGAGAGGCTGAGTGTGTGTTTGGGGAGCCGGTGAGTGTGTGTGTGGGAAAGATGGTGAGTGTGTGTGTGGGAGAGACAGCGAGTGTGTGTGTGTGTGTGTGCAGGAGAGAGGGGTGTGTGCAGGAGAGAGGGGTGTGTGTGGGCGAGAGAGCGAGAGGTTGAGTGTGTGTGAGAGAGAGAGGTTGAATGTGTGAGAGAGAGGATGAGTGTGTCTGTGTGTGCGAGAGATGATGAGTGTGTGTGTGTGAAAGAGAGGGAGAGTGAGTGTGTGTGTGTGAGGGAGAGAGGGTGAGCGTGTGATGGAGAGAGGGTGAGTAGGTGTTTGTGTGTGTGTGAGGGAGAGAGTGTGAGTGTGTTTGTGTGTGTGTGTGGGGGAGAGAGCGTGAGTGTGCGTGTGAGATGGTGTCTGTGTGGGTGTGAGAGCGTGTGACAGAGGGAGAGGTTGCATGTTTGTGTGGGGGAGAGAGGTTGCGTGTGTGTGTGGAGGAGAGAGGTTGAGTGTGTGTGAGGGAGAGAGGTTGAGTGTGTGTGTGAGGGAAAGAGGTTGCGTGTGTGTGTGAGGGAGGGAGATTGAGTGTGTGTAAGGGAGAGAGGTTGAGTGTGTGTGTGAGAGAGAGGATGAGTAGGTGTATGTGCGAGAGAGAAGATGTGGGAGTGGGAGTATGTTAGAGAGAACATGTATGTATGTGTGTGTAAGATGGTGTGTGTGTGTGAGAGAGAGAGGGTGAGTGTGTTTCTGCGAGAGAGAGTGAGTGTGTGTCTGAGAGAGAGGGTGAGGGTGTGCATGGGAGAGAGGGTGAGTGTGTGTGTGAGAGAAAATATGTGGGAGTATGTGACAGAGAGAACATGTATGTGTATGTGTGTATGTAGGATGGGGTGTGTGTGTCTGTGTGTGAGAGAGGATTTGTGTGTGGTTGAGAGAGAGAGGTTGAGCGTGTGTGGGCGTGTGTGTGAAGGAGACAGTGTGTGTGTGTGTGTCTGTGTGTGTGAGAAAGACAGGCTGAGTGTGTGTGTTGGAGAGAGGCTGAGTGTTTGTGTGTGTGTGGGAGAGACGCTGAGTGGGTGTGTGTGTGTGTGTGTGTGGGAGAGAGGTTGAGTCTGTGTGTGAGGGAGAATGTTGAGTGTGTGTGAGGGAGAGAGGTTGAGTGTGTTTGTGAGGGAGAGAGGTTGCATGTGTGTGTGAGGGAGAGAGGTTGAGTGTGTGTGAGGGAGAGAGGTTGCGTGTGTGTGTGAGGGAGAGAGGTTGACTGTGTGTTTGTGAGGGAGAGACTATCAATTTGTGTGGGGGAGAGGTTGAGTGTGTGTGTGAGGGAGAGAGATTGCGCGTGTGTGTGAGGGAGAGAGGGTGAGTGTTTGTGTGTGAGGGAGAGGGGTGAGTGTGTGTCTGTGTGAGGGAGAGAGGGTGAGTGTGTGATGAAGAGAGGGTGAGTGTGTGTCTCTGTGTGTGTGTTTGTGGGAGAAGGCGTGAGTGTGTGTCTGCGGGGGAGAGATTGAATGTCTGCGTGAGGGAGAGAGGTTGATTGTGTGTGTGCGGGAGGGAGAGAGGTTGTGTCTGTTTGTGTGAGGGTGAGAAGGTGAGTGTGTTTATGTGAGGGAGAGAGGGTGATTGTGTGATGGAGAGAGGGTGAGTGTGTGTGTGTGTGTGAGGGAGTGAGGGTAAATGTGTTTGTGTGTGAGGGAGAGAGGAGGTTTGTGTGTGTGAGATGGTGTGCGTGTGGGTGTGAGAGTGTGTGACAGAGTGAGAGGTTCCGTGTGTGTGTGAGGGAGAGAGGTTGAGTGTGTGTGTGAGGGAGAGATTATGAGTGGGTGTGTGGGAGAGAGGTTGTATGTATGTGTGAGCGAGAGAGTTTGAGTGTGCATGGGAGAGAAAATATGTGGGAGTATGTGGCAAAGAGAATGTGTGTGTGTGTGTGTGTGTGAGACGGAGAAAGGTTGAGTGTGTGTGTGTGTGGGAGAGAGGTTGAGTGTGTTTGTGATGGAGAGAGTTTGGGTGTGTGTGTGAGGGAGAGAGGTTGAGTGTGTGTGTGAGGGAGAGAGTTTGAGTGTGTGTGTGAGGGAGAGAGGTTGAGTGTGTTTGTGAGGGAGAGAGGTTGGGTGTGTGTGTGAGGGAGAGAGGTTGAGTGTGTGTGAGGGAGAGAGGTTGAGTGTGTGTGAGGGAGAGAGGTTGAGTGTGTGTGAGGGAGAGAGGCTGAGTGTGTGTGTGAGGGAGAGAGGTTGAGTGTGTGTGTGAGGGAGAGATGTTGAGTGTGCGTGGGAGAGAAAATATGTGGGAGTATGTGGCAAAGAGAAACTGTGTGTGTGTGTGTGTGTGTCTAAGATGGGGTGTGTGTGGCTGTGTGAGAGAGGATGTGTGTGTGTGAGAAAGGGAGGGTGTGTGTGTGTGTGTGTGAGGCAGGGAGGTTGAGTCTGTGTGTGGGTATGAAGGAAACAGTTTGTGTGTGTGTGAGTGTGTGTTGGTAGAGAGGCTGAGTGTGTGTCTGACAGTGGGAGAGAGGCTGAGTCTATGTCTGTGTGTGTGCAGGAGGGAGAGAGGTTGCGTGTGTGTGTGAGGAACAGAAGGTGAATGTGTTTATGTGATGGAGAGAGGAAGATTCTGTGTATGTGTGAGGGTGTGTGTATTGGTGTCAGAGTGCGTGAGAGAGAGAGAGAGGTTGAGTGTTTGTGTGGGGGGAGAGAGGTGGCATGTGTGTGTGTGGGAGAGAGGTTGCGTGTTTGTTGGGGAGAGAGGTTGCATGTGTGTGTGTGTGGGAGAGAGGTTGTGTGTGTGTGTGGGGAAGAGAGGTTGCATGTGTGGGGGGAGAGAGATTGAGTGTGTACCTGAGGGAGAGAGGTTGAGTGTGTGTGTGAGGGAGAGAAGGTGAGTGTGTTTATGTGAGGGAGAGAGGGTGAGTGTGTGATAGAGAGAGGGTGAGTGTGTGTGTGTGTGATGGAGATAGGGTAAATGTATGTGTGCGTGAGGGAGGGACTGTGAGTGCGTGTGTGTGGGAGAGAGGAAGTTTGTGTGTGTGAGAGGTTGTGTGTGTGAGAGTGAGAGGTTGCTTGTGTGTCAGCGAGAGAGGTTGAGTGTGCGTATGAGGGAGAGATTGTGAGTGCATGTGCGGGAGAGAGGTTGAGTGTGTTTGTGGGGGAGAGAGGTTGAGTGTGTGTGGCAAAGAAAATATGTGGGAATATGTGGCAAAGAGTGTGTGTGTGTGTGTATGTGTGTGTGTGTGTGAGATGGGGTGTGTGTGTGTGAGAGAGAGAGGGTGAGTGTGTGTGCATGAGGGAGGGAGGTTGAGTGTGTGTGTGGGTGTGGGTGTGAAGGAACCAGTGTGTGTGTGTGTGTGAATGTGTGTTGGGAGAGAGGCTGAGTGTGTGTCTGACTGTGGGAGAGAGGCTGGGTGTGCGTGTGTTTGTGTGCGGGAGGGAGAGAGGTTGCGTGTGTGTGTGAGGGAGAGAAGGTGAGTGTGTTTATGTGATGGAGAGAGAGTAAGTGTGTGTGTGTGAGAGGAAGAGAGTTTGAATGTGTGTGTGCGGGAGAGAGGATGATTCTGTGTGTGTGAGAGGGTATGTGTGTGGGTGTCAGAGTGTGAGAGAGAGAGAGAGAGGTTGCATCTGTGTGGGGGGGAGAGTGGTTGCGTGTTTGTGGGGAGAGAGGTTGCCTGTGTGTGTGGGAGAGAGGTTGAGTGTGTATGTGAGGGAGAGAGGTTGCGTGTGCGTGTGAGGGAGAGAAGTTGAGTGTGTGTGTGAGGGAGAGCGGTTGAATGTGTGTGAGGGAGAGAGGTTGAGTGTGTGTGTGAGGGAGAGAGGTTGAGTGTGTGTGAGAGAGAGAAGTTGAGTGTGTGTGGGAGAGAAATTATGTGGGAGTATGTGACAAAGAGAACGTGTGTGTGTGTGTGTAAGATGGGGTGTATGTGTCTGTGTGTGAGAGAAGAAGTGTGTGTGTGTGTGAGAGAGAGAGTGATTGGGTGTGTGTGTGAGGGAGGGAGGTTGAGTGTGTGTGTGAACGTGGGTGTGAAGGAGACAGTGTGTGTGTGTGTGTGTGTGTGTGTGTGTGTGTGTGTTGGGAGAGAGGCTGAGTGTGTGTGTGTGGGAGAGATGATGAGTGTGTGTGTGTGTGTTTGTGTGGGAGGGATGCTGAATGTGTGTGTGTGTGTGTGTGTGTGTGTTTGTGGGAGAGAGGTTGAGTGTGTGTGAGGGAGAGAGGTTGAGTGTGTGAGGGAGAGAGGGTGAGTGTTTGTGTGAGAGAGAGGGTGAGTGCATGTGTGAGAGAAAAGATGTGGGATTATGTGACAGAGAGAACATGTATGTGTATGTGTGTATGTAGGATGGGGTGTGTGTGTCTGTGTGTGAGAGAGGATTTGTGTGTGGTTAAGAGAGAGTGGTTGAGTGTGTGTGGGCGTGTGTGTGAAGGAGACAGTGTGTGTGTGTGTGTCTGTGTGTGTGAGAAAGACAGGCTGAGTGTGAGTGTTGGAGAGAGGCTGAGTGTGTGTGTATGAGGGAGGCTGAGTGTGTATGTGTGTGTGTGTGTGGGAGGGAGGCTGAGTGTGTGCGTGTGTGTGTCTGTGTGTTGGGAGAGAGGCTGAGTGTGTGTGTGTATGAGTGTGGGAGAGAGTTTGAGTGTGTGTGTGCATGGGAGAGAGGCTGAGTGTGTGTCGGTGTGTGTGAGGGAGAGAGGCTGAGTGTGTGTGTGTGTGTATGTGGGGGAGACAGTGAGTGTGTGTTTGTGTGCAGGAGAGAGGGGTGTGTGTGGGCGGGAGAGAGAGAGGTTGAGTGTGTGTGAGGGAGACCGGTTGAATGTGTGTGAGAGATGATGAGTGTCTGTGTGTGAGAGAGAGGGAGAGTGAGTGATGTGTATGTGTGAGGGAGAGAGGGTGAGTGTGTGTGTGTGTGTGAGGGAGAGAGTGTGAGTGTGTGTGTGAGGGAGAGAGGGTGGGTTTGTGTGCATGTTTGAGAGAGGCTGTGTATGTGTTTGTCTGTGTGAAAGAGAGAGATGCGGATTGTGTGTGTTTGTGTGTGTGTGTGTGTGTGTCTGTGTGTGGGAGAGAGTGTGAGTGGGTGTGTGTGAGGGAGAGAGGGTGAGCATGTGATGGAGAGAGGGTGAGTGGGTGTTTGTGTGTGTGAGAGGGAGAGAGGGTGAGTGTGTTTGTGTGTGTGTGTATGTGTGTGGGAGAGAGCGTGAGTGTGTGTGTGCGGGAGCGAGGAAGATTGTGTGTGTGAGATGGTGTCTGTGTTGGTGTGAGAGTGTGTGACAGAGGGAGAGTTTGCATGTTTGTGTGGGGGAGAGAAGTTGCGTGTGTGTGTGGGGGAGAGAAGTTGAGTGTGTGTAAGGGAGAGAGGTTGAGTGTGTGTGTGCGAGAGAGAAGATGTGGGAGTGGGAGTATGTTAGAGAGAACTTGTATGTATGTTTGTGTAAGATGGTGTGTGTGTGTGAGAGAGAGAGAGTGTGAGTGTGTATCTGCGAGAGAGGGTGATTGTGTGTCTGAGATAGAGGGTGAGGTTGTGCATGGGAGAGAGGGTGACTGTGTGTGGGAGAGAAAATATGTGGGAGTATGTGACAAAGAGAACGTGCGTGTGTGTGTGTAAGATTGTGTGTGTGTGTCCGTGTGTGTGAGAAAGAGAGGCTGAGTGTGTGTGTGGGACAGAGGGTGAGTTTGTGTGAGTGTGTGTGTTGGAGAGAGGCTGAGTGTGTGTGTGTGTGGGAGGGAGGCTGACTGTGTGTGTGTGTGGGAGGGAGGCTGACTGTGTGTGTGTGTGTGTGTCTGTGTGTTGGGAGAAAGGCTGATTGTGTGTCTGTGTGTGTGGGAGAGAGGCTGAATGTGTGTGTGGGAGAGAGAGAGGCTGAGTGTCTGTGTGTGTGGGAGAGAGGCTGTGTGTGTGGGGGGGAGAGAGGCTGAGTGTGTGTTTGTGTATGGGAGAGAGGCTGAGTGTGTGTTTGGGGAGCCGGTGAGTGTGTGTGTGGGAAAGATGGTGAGTGTGTGTGTGGGAGAGACAGCGAGTGTGTGTGTGTGTGTGTGCAGGAGAGAGGGGTGTGTGCAGGAGAGAGGGGTGTGTGTGGGCGAGAGAGCGAGAGGTTGAGTGTGTGTGAGAGAGAGAGGTTGAATGTGTGAGAGAGAGGATGAGTGTGTCTGTGTGTGCGAGAGATGATGAGTGTGTGTGTGTGAAAGAGAGGGAGAGTGAGTGTGTGTGTGTGAGGGAGAGAGGGTGAGCGTGTGATGGAGAGAGGGTGAGTAGGTGTTTGTGTGTGTGTGAGGGAGAAAGTGTGAGTGTGTTTGTGTGTGTGTGTGTGGGGGAGAGAGCGTGAGTGTGCGTGTGAGATGGTGTCTGTGTGGGTGTGAGAGCGTGTGACAGAGGGAGAGGTTGCATGTTTGTGTGGGGGAGAGAGGTTGCGTGTGTGTGTGGAGGAGAGAGGTTGAGTGTGTGTGAGGGAGAGAGGTTGAGTGTGTGTGTGAGGGAAAGAGGTTGCGTGTGTGTGTGAGGGAGGGAGATTGAGTGTGTGTAAGGGAGAGAGGTTGAGTGTGTGTGTGAGAGAGAGGATGAGTAGGTGTATGTGCGAGAGAGAAGATGTGGAAGTGGGAGTATGTTAGAGAGAACATGTATGTATGTGTGTGTAAGATGGTGTGTGTGTGTGAGAGAGAGAGGGTGAGTGTGTTTCTGCGAGAGAGAGTGAGTGTGTGTCTGAGAGAGAGGGTGAGGGTGTGCATGGGAGAGAGGGTGAGTGTGTGTGTGAGAGAAAATATGTGGGAGTATGTGACAGAGAGAACATGTATGTGTATGTGTGTATGTAGGATGGGGTGTGTGTGTCTGTGTGTGAGAGAGGATTTGTGTGTGGTTGAGAGAGAGAGGTTGAGCGTGTGTGGGCGTGTGTGTGAAGGAGACAGTGTGTGTGTGTGTGTCTGTGTGTGTGAGAAAGACAGGCTGAGTGTGTGTGTTGGAGAGAGGCTGAGTGTTTGTGTGTGTGTGGGAGAGACGCTGAGTGGGTGTGTGTGTGTGTGTGGGAGAGAGGTTGAGTCTGTGTGTGAGGGAGAATGTTGAGTGTGTGTGAGGGAGAGAGGTTGAGTGTGTTTGTGAGGGAGAGAGGTTGCATGTGTGTGTGAGGGAGAGAGGTTGAGTGTGTGTGAGGGAGAGAGGTTGCGTGTGTGTGTGAGGGAGAGAGGTTGACTGTGTGTTTGTGAGGGAGAGACTATCAATTTGTGTGGGGGAGAGGTTGAGTGTGTGTGTGAGGGAGAGAGATTGCGCGTGTGTGTGAGGGAGAGAGGGTGAGTGTTTGTGTGTGAGGGAGAGGGGTGAGTGTGTGTCTGTGTGAGGGAGAGAGGGTGAGTGTGTGATGAAGAGAGGGTGAGTGTGTGTCTCTGTGTGTGTGTTTGTGGGAGAAGGCGTGAGTGTGTGTCTGCGGGGGAGAGATTGAATGTCTGCGTGAGGGAGAGAGGTTGATTGTGTGTGTGCGGGAGGGAGAGAGGTTGTGTCTGTTTGTGTGAGGGTGAGAAGGTGAGTGTGTTTATGTGAGGGAGAGAGGGTGATTGTGTGATGGAGAGAGGGTGAGTGTGTGTGTGTGTGTGAGGGAGTGAGGGTAAATGTGTTTGTGTGTGAGGGAGAGAGGAGGTTTGTGTGTGTGAGATGGTGTGCGTGTGGGTGTGAGAGTGTGTGACAGAGTGAGAGGTTCCGTGTGTGTGTGAGGGAGAGAGGTTGAGTGTGTGTGTGAGGGAGAGATTATGAGTGGGTGTGTGGGAGAGAGGTTGTATGTATGTGTGAGCGAGAGAGTTTGAGTGTGCATGGGAGAGAAAATATGTGGGAGTATGTGGCAAAGAGAATGTGTGTGTGTGTGTGTGTGTGTGAGACGGAGAAAGGTTGAGTGTGTGTGTGTGTGGGAGAGAGGTTGAGTGTGTTTGTGATGGAGAGAGTTTGGGTGTGTGTGTGAGGGAGAGAGGTTGAGTGTGTGTGTGAGGGAGAGAGTTTGAGTGTGTGTGTGAGGGAGAGAGGTTGAGTGTGTTTGTGAGGGAGAGAGGTTGGGTGTGTGTGTGAGGGAGAGAGGTTGAGTGTGTGTGAGGGAGAGAGGTTGAGTGTGTGTGAGGGAGAGAGGTTGAGTGTGTGTGAGGGAGAGAGGCTGAGTGTGTGTGTGAGGGAGAGAGGTTGAGTGTGTGTGTGAGGGAGAGATGTTGAGTGTGCGTGGGAGAGAAAATATGTAGGAGTATGTGGCAAAGAGAAACTGTGTGTGTGTGTGTGTCTAAGATGGGGTGTGTGTGGCTGTGTGAGAGAGGATGTGTGTGTGTGAGAAAGGGAGGGTGTGTGTGTGTGTGTGAGGCAGGGAGGTTGAGTCTGTGTGTGGGTATGAAGGAAACAGTTTGTGTGTGTGTGAGTGTGTGTTGGTAGAGAGGCTGAGTGTGTGTCTGACAGTGGGAGAGAGGCTGAGTCTATGTCTGTGTGTGTGCAGGAGGGAGAGAGGTTGCGTGTGTGTGTGAGGAACAGAAGGTGAATGTGTTTATGTGATGGAGAGAGGAAGATTCTGTGTATGTGTGAGGGTGTGTGTATTGGTGTCAGAGTGCGTGAGAGAGAGAGAGGTTGAGTGTTTGTGTGGGGGGAGAGAGGTGGCATGTGTGTGTGTGGGAGAGAGGTTGCGTGTTTGTTGGGGAGAGAGGTTGCATGTGTGTGTGTGTGGGAGAGAGGTTGTGTGTGTGTGTGTGGGGAAGAGAGGTTGCATGTGTGGGGGGAGAGAGATTGAGTGTGTACCTGAGGGAGAGAGGTTGAGTGTGTGTGTGAGGGAGAGAAGGTGAGTGTGTTTATGTGAGGGAGAGAGGGTGAGTGTGTGATAGAGAGAGGGTGAGTGTGTGTGTGTGTGATGGAGATAGGGTAAATGTATGTGTGCGTGAGGGAGGGACTGTGAGTGCGTGTGTGTGGGAGAGAGGAAGTTTGTGTGTGTGAGAGGTTGTGTGTGTGAGAGTGAGAGGTTGCTTGTGTGTGTCAGCGAGAGAGGTTGAGTGTGCGTATGAGGGAGAGATTGTGAGTGCATGTGCGGGAGAGAGGTTGAGTGTGTTTGTGGGGGAGAGAGGTTGAGTGTGTGTGGCAAAGAAAATATGTGGGAATATGTGGCAAAGAGTGTGTGTGTGTGTATGTGTGTGTGTGTGTGAGATGGGGTGTGTGTGTGTGAGAGAGAGAGGGTGAGTGTGTGTGCATGAGGGAGGGAGGTTGAGTGTGTGTGTGGGTGTGGGTGTGAAGGAACCAGTGTGTGTGTGTGTGTGAATGTGTGTTGGGAGAGAGGCTGAGTGTGTGTCTGACTGTGGGAGAGAGGCTGGGTGTGCGTGTGTTTGTGTGCGGGAGGGAGAGAGGTTGCGTGTGTGTGTGAGGGAGAGAAGGTGAGTGTGTTTATGTGATGGAGAGAGAGTAAGTGTGTGTGTGTGAGAGGAAGAGAGTTTGAATGTGTGTGTGCGGGAGAGAGGATGATTCTGTGTGTGTGAGAGGGTATGTGTGTGGGTGTCAGAGTGTGAGAGAGAGAGAGGGAGGTTGCATCTGTGTGGGGGGGAGAGTGGTTGCGTGTTTGTGGGGAGAGAGGTTGCCTGTGTGTGTGGGAGAGAGGTTGAGTGTGTATGTGAGGGAGAGAGGTTGCGTGTGCGTGTGAGGGAGAGAAGTTGAGTGTGTGTGTGAGGGAGAGCGGTTGAATGTGTGTGAGGGAGAGAGGTTGAGTGTGTGTGTGAGGGAGAGAGGTTGAGTGTGTGTGAGGGAGAGAAGTTGAGTGTGTGTGGGAGAGAAATTATGTGGGAGTATGTGACAAAGAGAACGTGTGTGTGTGTGTGTAAGATGGGGTGTATGTGTCTGTGTGTGAGAGAAGAAGTGTGTGTGTGTGTGAGAGAGAGAGTGATTGGGTGTGTGTGTGAGGGAGGGAGGTTGAGTGTGTGTGTGAACGTGGGTGTGAAGGAGACAGTGTGTGTGTTTGTGTGTGTGTGTGTGTGTTGGGAGAGAGGCTGAGTGTGTGTGTGGGAGAGATGATGAGTGTGTGTGTGTGTGTTTGTGTGGGAGGGATGCTGAATGTGTGTGTGTGTGTGTGTGTGTGTGTGTGTTTGTGGGAGAGAGGTTGAGTGTGTGTGAGGGAGAGAGGTTGAGTGTGTGAGGGAGAGAGGGTGAGTGTTTGTGTGAGAGAGAGGGTGAGTGCATGTGTGAGAGAAAAGATGTGGGATTATGTGACAGAGAGAAATTGTATGTGTATGTGTGTATGTAGGATGGGGTGTGTGTGTCTGTGTGTGAGAGAGGATTTGTGTGTGGTTAAGAGAGAGTGGTTGAGTGTGTGTGGGCGTGAGTGTGAAGGAGACAGTGTGTGTGTGTGTGTCTGTGTGTGTGAGAAAGACAGGCTGAGTGTGAGTGTTGGAGAGAGGCTGAGTGTGTGTGTATGAGGGAGGCTGAGTGTGTATGTGTGTGTGTGTGTGGGAGGGAGGCTGAGTGTGTGCGTGTGTGTGTCTGTGTGTTGGGAGAGAGGCTGAGTGTGTGTGTGTATGAGTGTGGGAGAGAGTTTGAGTGTGTGTGTGTATGGGAGAGAGGCTGAGTGTGTGTCGGTGTGTGTGAGGGAGAGAGGCTGAGTGTGTGTGTGTGTGTGTGGGGGGGGGGGAGCCGGTGAGTGTGTATGTGGGGGAGACAGTGAGTGTGTGTTTGTGTGCAGGAGAGAGGGGTGTGTGTGGGCGGGAGAGAGAGAGGTTGAGTGTGTGTGAGGGAGACCGGTTGAATGTGTGTGAGAGATGATGAGTGTCTGTGTGTGAGAGAGAGGGAGAGTGAGTGATGTGTATGTGTGAGGGAGAGAGGGTGAGTGTGTGTGTGTGTGTGAGGGAGAGAGTGTGAGTGTGTGTGTGAGGGAGAGAGGGTGGGTTTGTGTGCATGTTTGAGAGAGGCTGTGTATGTGTTTGTCTGTGTGAAAGAGAGAGATGCGGATTGTGTGTGTTTGTGTGTGTGTGTGTGTGTGTCTGTGTGTGGGAGAGAGTGTGAGTGGGTGTGTGTGAGGGAGAGAGGGTGAGCATGTGATGGAGAGAGGGTGAGTGGGTGTTTGTGTGTGTGAGAGGGAGAGAGGGTGAGTGTGTTTGTGTGTGTGTGTATGTGTGTGGGAGAGAGCGTGAGTGTGTGTGTGCGGGAGCGAGGAAGATTGTGTGTGTGAGATGGTGTCTGTGTTGGTGTGAGAGTGTGTGACAGAGGGAGAGTTTGCATGTTTGTGTGGGGGAGAGAAGTTGCGTGTGTGTGTGGGGGAGAGAAGTTGAGTGTGTGTAAGGGAGAGAGGTTGAGTGTGTGTGTGTGAGAGAGAGGATGAATACGTGTATGTGCGAGAGAGAAGATGTGGGAGTGGGAGTATGTTAGAGAGAACTTGTATGTATGTTTGTGTAAGATGGTGTGTGTGTGTGAGAGAGAGAGAGTGTGAGTGTGTATCTGCGAGAGAGGGTGATTGTGTGTCTGAGATAGAGGGTGAGGTTGTGCATGGGAGAGAGGGTGACTGTGTGTGGGAGAGAAAATATGTGGGAGTATGTGACAAAGAGAACGTGCGTGTGTGTGTGTAAGATTGTGTGTGTGTGTCCGTGTGTGTGAGAAAGAGAGGCTGAGTGTGTGTGTGGGACAGAGGGTGAGTTTGTGTGAGTGTGTGTGTTGGAGAGAGGCTGAGTGTGTGTGTGTGTGGGAGGGAGGCTGACTGTGTGTGTGTGTGGGAGGGAGGCTGACTGTGTGTGTGTGTGTGTGTCTGTGTGTTGGGAGAAAGGCTGATTGTGTGTCTGTGTGTGTGGGAGAGAGGCTGAATGTGTGTGTGGGAGAGAGAGAGGCTGAGTGTCTGTGTGTGTGGGAGAGAGGCTGTGTGTGTGGGGGGGAGAGAGGCTGAGTGTGTGTTTGTGTATGGGAGAGAGGCTGAGTGTGTGTTTGGGGAGCCGGTGAGTGTGTGTGTGGGAAAGATGGTGAGTGTGTGTGTGGGAGACAGCGAGTGTGTGTGTGTGTGTGTGCAGGAGAGAGGGGTGTGTGCAGGAGAGAGGGGTGTGTGTGGGCGAGAGAGCGAGAGGTTGAGTGTGTGTGAGAGAGAGAGGTTGAATGTGTGAGAGAGAGGATGAGTGTGTCTGTGTGTGCGAGAGATGATGAGTGTGTGTGTGTGAGAGAGAGGGAGAGTGAGTGTGTGTGTGTGAGGGAGAGAGGGTGAGCGTGTGATGGAGAGAGGGTGAGTAGGTGTTTGTGTGTGTGTGAGGGAGAGAGTGTGAGTGTGTTTGTGTGTGTGTGTGGGGGGGAGAGAGCGTGAGTGTGCGTGTGAGATGGTGTCTGTGTGGGTGTGAGAGCGTGTGACAGAGAGAGAGGTTGCATGTTTGTGTGGGGGAGAGAGGTTGCGTGTGTGTGTGGAGGAGAGAGGTTGAGTGTGTGTGAGGGAGAGAGGTTGAGTGTGTGTGTGAGGGAAAGAGGTTGCGTGTGTGTGTGAGGGAGGGAGATTGAGTGTGTGTAAGGGAGAGAGGTTGAGTGTGTGTGTGAGAGAGAGGATGAGTAGGTGTATGTGCGAGAGAGAAGATGTGGGAGTGGGAGTATGTTAGAGAGAACATGTATGTATGTGTGTGTAAGATGGTGTGTGTGTGTGAGAGAGAGAGGGTGAGTGTGTTTCTGCGAGAGAGAGTGAGTGTGTGTCTGAGAGAGAGGGTGAGGGTGTGCATGGGAGAGAGGGTGAGTGTGTGTGTGAGAGAAAATATGTGGGAGTATGTGACAGAGAGAACATGTATGTGTATGTGTGTATGTAGGATGGGGTGTGTGTGTCTGTGTGTGAGAGAGGATTTGTGTGTGGTTGAGAGAGAGAGGTTGAGCGTGTGTGGGCGTGTGTTTGAAGGAGACAGTGTGTGTGTGTGTGTCTGTGTGTGTGAGAAAGACAGGCTGAGTGTGTGTGTTGGAGAGAGGCTGAGTGTTTGTGTGTGTGTGGGAGAGACGCTGAGTGGGTGTGTGTGTGTGTGTGTGGGAGAGAGGTTGAGTCTGTGTGTGAGGGAGAATGTTGAGTGTGTGTGAGGGAGAGAGGTTGAGTGTGTTTGTGAGGGAGAGAGGTTGCATGTGTGTGTGAGGGAGAGAGGTTGAGTGTGTGTGAGGGAGAGAGGTTGCGTGTGTGTGTGAGGGAGAGAGGTTGAGTGTGTGTGAGGGAGAGAGGTTGCGTGTGTGTGTGAGGGAGAGAGGTTGACTGTGTGTTTGTGAGGGAGAGACTATCAATTTGTGTGGGGGAGAGGGTGAGTGTTTGTGTGTGAGGGAGAGGGGTGAGTGTGTGTCTGTGTGAGGGAGAGAGGGTGAGTGTGTGATGAAGAGAGGGTGAGTGTGTGTCTCTGTGTGTGTGTTTGTGGGAGAAGGCGTGAGTGTGTGTCTGCGGGGGAGAGATTGAATGTCTGCGTGAGGGAGAGAGGTTGATTGTGTGTGTGCGGGAGGGAGAGAGGTTGTGTCTGTTTGTGTGAGGGTGAGAAGGTGAGTGTGTTTATGTGAGGGAGAGAGGGTGATTGTGTGATGGAGAGAGGGTGAGTGTGTGTGTGTGTGTGAGGGAGTGAGGGTAAATGTGTTTGTGTGTGAGGGAGAGAGGAGGTTTGTGTGTGTGAGATGGTGTGCGTGTGGGTGTGAGAGTGTGTGACAGAGTGAGAGGTTCCGTGTGTGTGTGAGGGAGAGAGGTTGAGTGTGTGTGTGAGGGAGAGATTATGAGTGGGTGTGTGGGAGAGAGGTTGTATGTATGTGTGAGCGAGAGAGTTTGAGTGTGCATGGGAGAGAAAATATGTGGGAGTATGTGGCAAAGAGAATGTGTGTGTGTGTGTGTGTGTGTGTGAGACGGAGAAAGGTTGAGTGTGTGTGTGTGTGTGGGAGAGAGGTTGAGTGTGTTTGTGATGGAGAGAGTTTGGGTGTGTGTGTGAGGGAGAGAGGTTGAGTGTGTGTGTGAGGGAGAGAGTTTGAGTGTGTGTGTGAGGGAGAGAGGTTGAGTGTGTTTGTGAGGGAGAGAGGTTGGGTGTGTGTGTGAGGGAGAGAGGTTGAGTGTGTGTGAGGGAGAGAGGTTGAGTGTGTGTGAGGGAGAGAGGTTGAGTGTGTGTGAGGGAGAGAGGCTGAGTGTGTGTGTGAGGGAGAGAGGTTGAGTGTGTGTGTGAGGGAGAGATGTTGAGTGTGCGTGGGAGAGAAAATATGTAGGAGTATGTGGCAAAGAGAAACTGTGTGTGTGTGTGTGTCTAAGATGGGGTGTGTGTGGCTGTGTGAGAGAGGATGTGTGTGTGTGAGAAAGGGAGGGTGTGTGTGTGTGAGGCAGGGAGGTTGAGTCTGTGTGTGGGTATGAAGGAAACAGTTTGTGTGTGTGTGAGTGTGTGTTGGTAGAGAGGCTGAGTGTGTGTCTGACAGTGGGAGAGAGGCTGAGTCTATGTCTGTGTGTGTGCAGGAGGGAGAGAGGTTGCGTGTGTGTGTGAGGAACAGAAGGTGAATGTGTTTATGTGATGGAGAGAGGAAGATTCTGTGTATGTGTGAGGGTGTGTGTATTGGTGTCAGAGTGTGTGAGAGAGAGAGAGAGGTTGAGTGTTTGTGTGGGGGGAGAGAGGTGGCATGTGTGTGTGTGGGAGAGAGGTTGCGTGTTTGTTGGGGAGAGAGGTTGCATGTGTGTGTGTGTGGGAGAGAGGTTGTGTGTGTGTGTGGGGAAGAGAGGTTGCATGTGTGGGGGGAGAGAGATTGAGTGTGTACCTGAGGGAGAGAGGTTGAGTGTGTGTGTGAGGGAGAGAAGGTGAGTGTGTTTATGTGAGGGAGAGAGGGTGAGTGTGTGATAGAGAGAGGGTGAGTGTGTGTGTGTGTGATGGAGATAGGGTAAATGTATGTGTGCGTGAGGGAGGGACTGTGAGTGCGTGTGTGTGGGAGAGAGGAAGTTTGTGTGTGTGAGAGGTTGTGTGTGTGAGAGTGAGAGGTTGCTTGTGTGTGTCAGCGAGAGAGGTTGAGTGTGCGTATGAGGGAGAGATTGTGAGTGCATGTGCGGGAGAGAGGTTGAGTGTGTTTGTGGGGGAGAGAGGTTGAGTGTGTGTGGCAAAGAAAATATGTGGGAATATGTGGCAAAGAGTGTGTGTGTGTGTATGTGTGTGTGTGTGTGAGATGGGGTGTGTGTGTGTGAGAGAGAGAGGGTGAGTGTGTGTGCATGAGGGAGGGAGGTTGAGTGTGTGTGTGGGTGTGGGTGTGAAGGAACCAGTGTGTGTGTGTGTGTGAATGTGTGTTGGGAGAGAGGCTGAGTGTGTGTCTGACTGTGGGAGAGAGGCTGGGTGTGCGTGTGTTTGTGTGCGGGAGGGAGAGAGGTTGCGTGTGTGTGTGAGGGAGAGAAGGTGAGTGTGTTTATGTGATGGAGAGAGAGTAAGTGTGTGTGTGTGAGAGGAAGAGAGTTTGAATGTGTGTGTGCGGGAGAGAGGATGATTCTGTGTGTGTGAGAGGGTATGTGTGTGGGTGTCAGAGTGTGAGAGAGAGAGAGAGAGGTTGCATCTGTGTGGGGGGGAGAGTGGTTGCGTGTTTGTGGGGAGAGAGGTTGCCTGTGTGTGTGGGAGAGAGGTTGAGTGTGTATGTGAGGGAGAGAGGTTGCGTGTGCGTGTGAGGGAGAGAAGTTGAGTGTGTGTGTGAGGGAGAGCGGTTGAATGTGTGTGAGGGAGAGAGGTTGAGTGTGTGTGTGAGGGAGAGAGGTTGAGTGTGTGTGAGGGAGAGAAGTTGAGTGTGTGTGGGAGAGAAATTATGTGGGAGTATGTGACAAAGAGAACGTGTGTGTGTGTGTGTAAGATGGGGTGTATGTGTCTGTGTGTGAGAGAAGAAGTGTGTGTGTGTGTGAGAGAGAGAGTGATTGGGTGTGTGTGTGAGGGAGGGAGGTTGAGTGTGTGTGTGAACGTGGGTGTGAAGGAGACAGTGTGTGTGTTTGTGTGTGTGTGTGTGTGTTGGGAGAGAGGCTGAGTGTGTGTGTGGGAGAGATGATGAGTGTGTGTGTGTGTGTTTGTGTGGGAGGGATGCTGAATGTGTGTGTGTGTGTGTGTGTGTGTGTGTGTGTTTGTGGGAGAGAGGTTGAGTGTGTGTGAGGGAGAGAGGTTGAGTGTGTGAGGGAGAGAGGGTGAGTGTTTGTGTGAGAGAGAGGGTGAGTGCATGTGTGAGAGAAAAGATGTGGGATTATGTGACAGAGAGAACATGTATGTGTATGTGTGTATGTAGGATGGGGTGTGTGTGTCTGTGTGTGAGAGAGGATTTGTGTGTGGTTAAGAGAGAGTGGTTGAGTGTGTGTGGGCGTGTGTGTGAAGGAGACAGTGTGTGTGTGTGTGTCTGTGTGTGTGAGAAAGACAGGCTGAGTGTGAGTGTTGGAGAGAGGCTGAGTGTGTGTGTAGGAGGGAGGCTGAGTGTGTATGTGTGTGTGTGTGTGGGAGGGAGGCTGAGTGTGTGCGTGTGTGTGTCTGTGTGTTGGGAGAGAGGCTGAGTGTGTGTGTGTATGAGTGTGGGAGAGAGTTTGAGTGTGTGTGTGTATGGGAGAGAGGCTGAGTGTGTGTCGGTGTGTGTGAGGGAGAGAGGCTGAGTGTGTGTGTGTGTGTGGGGGGGGGGGGGGGGAGAGCCGGTGAGTGTGTATGTGGGGGAGACAGTGAGTGTGTGTTTGTGTGCAGGAGAGAGGGGTGTGTGTGGGCGGGAGAGAGAGAGGTTGAGTGTGTGTGAGGGAGACCGGTTGAATGTGTGTGAGAGATGATGAGTGTCTGTGTGTGAGAGAGAGGGAGAGTGAGTGATGTGTATGTGTGAGGGAGAGAGGGTGAGTGTGTGTGTGTATGTGAGGGAGAGAGGGTGAGTGCATATGTGTGTAGGAGAGAGGCTGTGTGTGTGTGTGTCTGTGTGAAAGAGAGAGATGCTGATTGTGTGTGTGTGTGTGGGAGAGAGGATGAATAGATGTATGTGCGCGAGAGAAGATGTGGAAGTGGGAGTATGTGAGAGAGAACATGTATGTATGTGTGTGTAAGATGGTGTGTGTGTGTGAGAGAGAGAGGGTGAGTGTGTGTCTGCAAGAGAGGGTGAGTGTGTGTCTGAGAGAGAGGGTGAGGGTGTGTGTGGGAGAGAAGGTGAGTGTGTGTGCGAGAGAGAAACTGTGAGTGTGATAAAGTGAGCACGTGGGAAAGCAGGTGAGTATGTATGTAAGGAAGAGATGGTCAGTGTGTGTTTGAGAGGGGGTGAGGGTGAGTGTGTATGCGTGAGGGAGGGAGGGTAAGTGTGTGTGTCAGAGAGAGAGGTTGATTATGTGTGTGTGAGAGAGAGGGGGTGTTTGGGTGGGTGTGTGTGTGTGTGTGTGTGTGAAGGGGTCTGTGTGTGTGTGTGAAAGAGAGAGAGAGGGTGAGTGTGTGTGTGAATGAGAGGGTGAGTATGTGTGTGTGAGCGAGAGAGAGAGGAGGCTGTGTAGGAGGGAAGGGTGTGTGTGTCTTGCTCACCCCTGATCTCAGTGTTCTCATTCACTCTCACCCCGACACACTCTCACCCCCACACAATCTCACCCACTCTCAATGTGGCGAGAGTGAGTAAGTGAGCACCCTGAGACTGGGAGCCGGCTGGACACACACACACTCTCATCCTTCAACACTCGAATGGTCATTTTAATTTTAAATACAACAGTGATGGATAATCAATTTATTGTTGTGGTTTAATTTTAAAGAAAGGCTGAGATAAGAAAAGAAACAACTTACTGAGCAAAAATAATGTTTAATGTTGTGCCAAACCTTATCTTTCTGAAATTTACTCATCGGCCTTCAGGGTGTGAGAAAAATTTAAATGTGGCCCCTCTTTGCAAAAAGAGACAGGCCTGCTCTAAAAAGTGAAGGCTAGAAAAGGTTCACAAAACACATGCCTGGAAGTGGCAGCACCTTGGCAGCACTAGCTGCCCACAGCATGCTGAATTGACTCAGATTAGTATGATGCCTTCAGGGGATCTCTGATAGACACCACATTTTCAGGAACCTTTCCCCTACCTCCTACCCTCTTTCCCCATCTCTCAGGATGCAGCCATGCAATTGAACCTTGTACAGAGCTCTCTCACAGCTGCATACTGTCAAGTCAGAACTCAGAGGGAGCAGGCCTGCAGGATAGTATGTGTTCAGAAGCAAACATGCCATTTGTGAGTGACAGGAATGTATTTCAAGTCATCCTCCATTTGTGGTGCTCTGTTTTCCCCCATCCACCTGTCATTCCTGCAGCCTGTCATCCACCCACCACCACATCCAGCATTGCTGAGGTAGAGAACATATTTCTTACATGTAAGCAGACAAATATAGTCTGTGAACTAATCCAAGCTGGAAGCCTTGCGTGCTATTTTTTTATTTGTCATGCCAATCAACATCTAACAACTTGCTCTGAAAACTCTGTTAACGCTTTGACAGCTGTGACAATTTTCACCACAGCAGCTGAGACAATCCACAACACTCTAAAACAATCACCAATATTCTAAATAAAACAACCCACAACATTTTAAAAGAAAGTCAATTCACACTATCTCCCAATGTTAACAGATCTTTAAAAAAATTCCAGGATCCAGATCTGCATCTTTGTCAAAAACTAATCAGTTCTTCCCTGGGCCATACCCTATCTGTGTACCAAGTTCTGCTGAAATCCATCCATTATTTTTTGAACATACAAACAACAAATTAGGAGCAGGAGTAGGCCTCTAAATCCCTTGAGCCTGCTCTGCCATTCAATAAGATCATGGCTGGTTGATTTTAACCTCACATTTCTGCCTACCCCAATAACCTTTCACCCACTTGCTTATCAAGAATCTATTTACCCCTGCTTTAAAGATATTCAAGGACTTTGACTCAATCACCTTTTAAGTAAGAGAACTTGAAAGTCGCACAACCCTCTGAGAGAAAAAAAAATCTTCATCTCTGACCTAAATGAGCGACCCCTTATTTTAAAATAGTGAACCTGAGTTCTAGATTCTCCCACAAGAGTAAATATCCTTTCCATATTCACCCTGTCAAGTCCCCTCAGTATCTTATATGTTTCAGTCAAGTCACCTCTTACTCTTCTAAGCCCTAGAAGATACAAGACTAGCCTGTCCAACCCTTTCCTCATAAGACAACCTGCCTGTTCCAGGTATTAGTCTACTAAACCTTCTCTGAGCTGCTTCTAATGCATTTACATCCTTCCTTAAATAAGGAGACTAATACTGTACACAGTACTTCAGATGTGGTCTCTCCAATTCCCTGTATAACTGAAGTATAACCTCCCTACTCTTGTATCCAATTCTCCTTGCAATAAACGATAACATTCTATTAGCTTTGCTTATTACTTACTGCTTCTGCTACTAACCTTTTGCGATTCATTCCATAGGACACCCAGATCCCTCTGCATCTCAGAGCTCTGCAATCTCTCACCATTTAGAAAACATGCCTCTTTTTTATTCGTCCTGCCAAAATAGACAACTTCACATTTTCCTGCATTATACTCCATTTGCCAGGTCTTTACCCACTCACCTAACCTATCTATATCCTCTTAGCCTTCTTATGTCCTCTTCACAACTTACTTGCCTACCTACCTTTGTGTCATCAGCAATTTAGCAACCATACCATCGGTCCCTTCATCCAAGTCATTTATTTTATTTATAGAGTTGAGGACTGAGCATTGATCCCTGTGGCACATCACATGTCACATCCTGCCAACCAGAAAATGAGCCATTTATGCCGACTCTCTGTTTCCTGTTAGCTAGCCAATTTTCTATTCATACCAATATGTTACCCCCTACACCATGAGCTTTTATTTTCCTCAATAACCTTTGATGAGGCACCTTATCAAATGCCTTTTGAAAATCTAAGTACAGTACATCTACCAGTTCCCCGTTATCCACACCACCTGTTACTTCTTCAAAGAACTTTAATAAATTGGTTAAACAGGATTTCCCTTTCACAAAGTCATGTTGACTCTGCCTGATCACCTTGAATTTATCTAAGTGCTCTGCTATAAGGTCTTTAATAATAGCTTCTAACATTTTCCCTATGACATTTGTTAAGGTGACTGGCCTATAGCTCCTGCTTTCTGTCTCTTTCCCTTTTTGAAGAAAGGAGTTACATTGGAAAATAGCTAATCTAATGGAACCTTCCCCAAATCTAGTGAATTTTGGAAAAGTAAAACCAATACATCAACTATCTCACTAGCCACTTCTTTTATGGCCCGAGGATGAAGTCCATCAGGACCCGGGGACTTGTCAACCTGCAGCTCCAACAATCTGCTAAGTATTGCTTCCCTGGTGATTGTAATTTTCTTGAGTTCCTCTCTCCCTTCCAATTCCTGATTTACAGCTATTTCTGGGATGGTAACTGTATCCTCTATGGTGAAGACCAATGCAAAATACCCATTCAATTCATCTGTCATCTCCTTATTTTCCATGATTAATTCCTCAGACTTACTTTCATTAGGACCAACGCTCACTTTGTTAATTCTTTTCTTTTTTGAATATTTATAGAAACTCGTACTATCTGCCTTTATACTACTATCTGTCTTTGTATTTCTAGCTAGCTTGCTGTTGTGCTCTAATCTTTCCCTCCTTATTAATCTTTTAGTCATTCTTAGCTGTTTTGTATATTCTGTCCAATCTTCTGATGGGCCACCCATCCTTGCACAATTATATGCTTTTTCTTTAAGTTTGATACTATCTTTGGGTGGAAATATCCGTGCCCGCTGGTAGGGCATGATAGGTGGCGTGCACAGACAATATGGCACAATCTGTTTCACGACGGCAGGAAGGCAGGTCGTGATTGTTTGCTCAGCCCGCCAACAGCAGGCTGTGTTTCCCACCAGTGGTCATCGGGGAGCTCATTGTAATAGGTCAGCATTTCATTAAAAGGCCATCCTTCCAGGGTCTTGAACCCCCACTGGATCATCTGTCCACATCGGCGGGAAAGCACGTCGATGTGTTTCACAACAGCACACAGGCAACGTGCATTTGGCAGCCTTCACGTTGGAGGAACTGGAGGTGAGTGAACAGTATCGTTCCGCAGAGCTCACCAGGGTCACCTGAGGGGCCGGGCTGAAGTGCTGCCCTGCCACGGAGGTGACTGTTGTCGGGGGGTGGGGGGGGGCAGTGTTGGGAGGCAACTGCTGCCCTGGCATTGGATCCTGTGCACAAGAAATCGAAGTGGGGTCAAGGGAAGTGGCCACACAGTAGGGTCACCTGTATAAACTGACCATTCCTCTGCAACAGAGACAGTTCAGGTGCAGCCACTGTGATATGGTTGAGATCGGGCTCCTACACTGTCTGCCCATGCAAGCAATGGGGAGGCGCCAAATGCCACCAAGTGCTGCAGACCTTATAGCCTCACCCCCACTCCCCCAGCACAGACTGCAAGTCTGCGACCACTTTATTGGACCGCAGGGCAGTTGGACTGCACACACTGTACAATTTCCTCACCAATGTTGGCCATGTAACAATCCCTGCTGGAGGTGCTCACAGCCCCTTGCATCCTCAGCACCCCGGTTTGGACCAGTGTCCCTCATGTTGCAGGTTGATAAGGCAGCCTTACAGCGCACTTATCTGTGGCCATCCGAGGGGTAACCAGCATTGTCCAGAAAGAGTTAAGGGGCTGTCACACACGGTCAAGAAATGTGCTAAGTACACCCATGCTAACCACGTCTCTCTCTCTCTCTTACATGCTGCAAGAGGACCACATCCGGAGTAAGGAGCCTGGTGACCTAGCTGTATGCCTGATGGCCTACTGAGAGTGAAGAAGATGGAGAAAAGAGCAATTTAGACTCCTAGCTGCAGAAAGGCAGGAGCAGCAATCTCAGGAAGAAGGGGCAGCAGGGGTTCCTGCACACGCTGACCAGGAGCAACAGAGAGCCATGGCTGGTTGGCACCTAGCAACACCCAGGGTCTATAGACACAGCCTGTCATTCCTGCAGATGACCAAGAACCAGTGTCGCCAATGACTGCACATGTCTAGGGACCTGGTGGCTCAACTGCCACTTACTGCAGGACTTGGCGTCAAGGGGACATGGAGGGCATCCACTGCCAGTGGCTGTGAAAGTGACCACGGTGCTCAATTTCTATGTCAGTGGCTCCTCTCAGGACTCCACAGGTGACCTCTGTGGGATACCACAAGCCGCCACCCACAAATGCATCCACGAGGTCACAGATGCCATCCCCTCAAGGGTACACAACTTTGTGCATTTCGCCCAGGACCAGGACAGCCAGGATGCAAGGGCCATTGGATTCTCCCAGATGTTGGGATTCCCACAGGTGCAGGGTGTGATTGACTGCACCCATGTGGTGCTCAGGTCTCCATCGCTACATGCGGCGGACTACATCAACCACAAGGGCTTCCACTCACTGAATGTGCAGTTGGTATGCGACCACCAGAAACTCATCCTGCAGATGTACGCATGGGTTCCAGGGAGTATGCATGACACCTACATCCTCAGTTGGTCACAGATCCCTGGAGTCTTCTAAGATCCACAGAGGCTGCAGGGTTGGCTCCTTGGGGACAAGGGCTACCCACAGAGGCCGTGATTGATGACACCCGTGCGGCGGCCTCAGACTGCTGCATAGCAATGGTATAACGAGGCTCATGCTGCAACTCACAACTTGGTGGAGCAGACCATCGGGATGCTGAAGATGAGATTGCAATGCCTGGACCGGTCTGGTGGAGCCCTGCAAAACAGTCCGCAGAGGTGTCACACATTGTCGTCGTCTGCTCCGCTTGTCATGGAGATGCAGTGGAGTCCCTAATAGTCACTCAATTGCAGAAGGATGATGATGACATGCAATGAGGACAGTCTATAAATCTTCACATTGTCTCTGAGAATGTCTGACTCCTGTCTGGTCAAGGGCAGCTTGCTTGCGCTCTGTGATCAGGGTCATATCATAGAGACGCAGCCATGAAACTTTAGAAGCATCTGATGCTTTTCCACCTTCAGTACCTAAGCCCTCCAGGAACTGGAGCACAGCATCAGTGGTCACAGATGCTGAAGACGTGGGGCCAGCCCCTCCTTAAAGATGCTGAGAGCACAGACGGAGAATGAGAGAACTCTGTGGTGTCTGCCCACTACAATCTGGCAGCGATGACCAGCACCACTGAGGTGCAGACATCAGTAATGTGTCCAGGCAGTGTGAGGCTGGACCATCACTTTGGTCTGAAGGCTGCACAAAGCACAGGGAAGAAGCCATGGACTGAGACACCTGCCTTTATCTTGTGCAGGAAGGTTTCACATCTGAGTGACAGGAACACTGCTCATCAGAACAAGGAGCCAAAGGCAGGGTGACATTTGCAGGAGTTTAATGACAATAGTGAAAAGTATGTACAAGTGATCAACACCCATACCCAGGCTGTGCAACTAATGCTCCTTAACTTTCCTAACCCTGCCGCTACGTCTTGTTACTACCCGGACATCCACAGTGGAGGTGGAGGCAACCTGCTGTCTGCAACACCTTGTCTGTGATGACTTTGGCGGGTGCCATCTGGAGAGCCGAGACTTGGAGGGCCCCGGCCGCCTTTCGGGGTCCTACTGTGTGGCAGTGGCACCCTCCTCAGCCTGCGGAGCAGGAGTTGCTGAAGTCACAGTAAGAGGGGAGTCAGATGGGCCAGACATCGTCGAGGTCATCTGGATGGATGGACTCAGAATGCACACCTGCTGATCCTCCTCCCTATGGGTGCCTGGGGGCCCCAGGGGGACTCCTTGAGGAGTAGGGCTAGCTGGAGTGAGACCGAGCTGCTTGGTGCCCCTCTTCCGTACACACTGTTGGAGGCCAACTATGGCATCAGTGATGGTGTTGAGCCTGCACAGTGAAGTCCTGGACCGAGGTCTCCATGGTGGCTGCCATCCTACCAGTGTTGACCTCGATGCATTAGCATGCCGGTGCTATAATCTCAACCTGAAGGTGGACAGACACTTCCACCGTGCCTTGCAATCTGAGTGCAGCAGACATCCCTTCCTGATGTTCCCAAGCTTGCCTTTGCAGCTCCAGCAACTGTGACACGACCGAGTCCAGAGGCTCGTCATTTGACTCGGACACAGCAAATGTTCTGGCCTCTAGCAGTCCTCCGAGTGCCGGAAACCAGGGAAGTCCCTGCTGGCTGCTATGGATCAGACAGTGCAATGTGCTCACCAGATTGTGATCCCTGGGCTACTCTACAGCTAGGTCCTATGGAGGTGTGTGTCTCTGCACTGGGGAAGGGTGTGGGTGAGCGCTGTGAGGGGACTTCAAGGAGGGTGTCTCTAGACTCCTCTTCAGAGGTTTCATCCGGGCTTAATTGATCTGTTGGCTGTTTGGCAGATGTGCCTGCGAAAGCAAAGAGAGATAATTAGTGCATGGCAGTGGCCTGTGAAACAGAACACATCACTCACGGCATGGTTGTCTGATGGATGTTGCCCTGCTGTGTCCTCACTTGGTAAAGCAGTGTCGACCTCACCATCAGCAGGGGACTGGTCCCAGCCATAAATGGCCAGCTGGATGGCTCTGTTTTCAAAGTCCGTGAGAACCTTAATTTCAGGCATTCTACCACCAGTCTGCGACCTCCCTGTCTTATTGTGTGCCAGCTTGTCCTGCACGGATAGAGATGGAGGAAGTATAAGCAGGATGCCTGCCAGGCCAGATGATAGATGTTCCTGGCCTGTGTGGGTGGTGAGTGGTCCCATGGACAGGATGAGGGCAATGAAGGTGTGTGTGAGAGAATGAATGGTGATGTCACTTGAACTGACAATGAGTGAGAGCCCTGTGGATGTGCGATCCTCTTGCGGCACTGGGTGGCTGTCCTCTTCTGAAGGGCATTGGTGCCGACTGATGCCACCACCTCCCAAGCTGGATTGGTCATATTGCTGTCTACCCTGTGGCCAGAGCGGTGGTACAGGACATCCCAGCAGGCCTCCACGGCATCCAGCAGTTGCTCGAGGGACCCGTCATTGCAGTGGGGGCTGGTCTTTTTCCCTTTGCTGGCCATGTCGCCCAGGCAGTGGTGGTGAGCTGGTGGCGATGAGTACTGTGCTGGCCACTGCCTCTTAAACATGGCAGCTGGTGTGGTGCAATGGCGGGGTGATGGCGGGTGGGCGAATGAGAGCCCGCCCGCCATGGAAACGGTGTGTTTCCTAGGAATGCATAAATAATGGGGCAGGCTTGGGATGATATGGCATGAAAACCCGCCATCACCATTGGTGAGTGGAACACCATATTGCCCACCCGCTACTGCAATTAGTGCAAATTTGGGAAAACTCTACCCTTTAACTAAAAAAGTAAACCACGGATGATCATCCTCCCCTTGGAAGTTTTCTTTCACAATACCATGTCTAGTATAGCCTGCTGCCTGGTTGATTCCAGAATGTGCTGATCTAAGAATTTGTCCCGAAAACATTTTATGAATTTTTCATCTAAGTTACCTTTGCCTATCTGGTTGGTCCAGTCTATATGTAGTTTAAAATCCCCCATGATAATCACCGTACCTTTCTGACAAGCTCCCACTATTTCTTCTTTGATTCCCATTCCTACAGTGTGATTACAGTTAGGGGGCCTGTACACCACTTCCACACGTGACTTCTTGGAACCAGGAGAGAATATTAGAAAGTAATACCAGGATGCACAGGATGCTGGGAGAGGCAGCTAGCACTAAAATAGAGAATAGTAAGTTAATAGTTGAAGTCGGATTAAGGGAGCAAGTAATGAAGTCTAATTCAGGGTTACACTGCATGTGTGTGAATGCATGGAGTATAGTTAATAAAATTGGGGAGTTACAGGCACAGATTGCCTTGTGGGATAATGTTGAGGTGATAATGGAATTGAGGAGATTAAGGAAGAGCAGATCTGGGTGCTAAATATTCCTGGTTACAAAGTGTTCAGAAAAGATTGGAATGGGAAAAAAGGAGGAGGGGTGGCATTTTTGGTTAAGGAGAGTATTGCAGTGCTGGAGAAAGAGGTTGTGTCAGAGGAGTCGAGGACAGAATCAATTTGGCTAGAGCTAGGGAATAAGAAGAGTGCAATTACATTGCTTGGTATAATAGACCACCAGCTAGTGAGAAGGATATAAGGAACAAACCTGCAAGGAAATTACATAGAGGTGTAAACATCGTTGAGTATTTTTAATGGGGGACTTTAATTACCCATATATAGACTGGGATAGTGGTTGTGTAAGGAGCAGTGAGGGACAAGCGTTCCTAGATTGTGTTCAGGAGAATTTCCTACAGCAGTATGTGTCCAGTCCAACAAGAAAGGAGGCACTTCTAGACCTGGTTTTTTGGAAATGAGGTGGGCCAAGTATATCAAATAGACAGTAGGGGAACATTTAGGGGACAGTGATCTTTGTATCATAAGGTTTAGGATTACGGTGGAGAAGAATATTGGTCAACCTAGAGTAAGGATAATCAGCTGGCAGAGAGCAGGCTTCAATGGGGCAAGAACAAAGCTGGGCCGGATAAACTAGCACCAAAGGTTGGTGGGAAAAACAGAAGCTGAACTATGGGCTTATTTCAAAGAGGAGATGGTTTGGGCACAGTCAAGATATATTCCCTCAAAAGGGAAGGGTAGGACAAACAAATCCAGAGCTCTCTGGATGACAAAGAAGATAGAAATTAAGTTAAAGAAGAAAAAGTGTGCTTAGGACAGGTGTCAGGTAACTAATACAATGGAAAACCAAGCTGAATACAGAAGGTTCAGAAGGGATGTGAAAAAGCAAACATGAGAAGCAAAAAGGGATTATGAAAAATGGCAGCTAACATAAAAGGAAATCCCAAAGTATTCTATAAGCACATCAATAGTCAAAGGGTGGCAAAAGGAGGAGTAGGGTCGATTAGGGACCAAAAAGGAAATTTACACATAGCGGTATGGCTAAGGTGTTAAATGAATACTTTGCATCTGTCTTTACCTACAAGGTAGATGCTGCCCAGGACATGGTAACAGAGGAGGAAACCCAGTCACTAGCAGGGTTTAAAACTGATAAGGAGGAGATATTGGATAAGCTGTTGGTACTGTTAGGGGGAAGAAAGTAAATGAGAATTTATGGTAAGGTAGAATTCATTATAAGGGAATGAATTACTTAAATTAGAATCTATAGACAGGCCAGCACAAATCAGTAAATCAACAATTACACAGTTAAACCAGATGAACCTTATACACTCTCAAACTTTGTACACCCTCAGGGTTTGCAATCACCAGCAAGATCCTGGGAGTTAGGCTGGAGTCAGAGGATAGCAATAATATAGATTAAGTGTGCTCTTCAACAGATAGGGGAAGGACAGATGGTCCCAGCTTAGATAGGAAGGCAGGTCTCTGGCTGAGTGAAAGTAGAGTCAGATGATGCATGTAGCTTTGTACCAGAGACTTGTCTGTTAAATGTAAACCAATATGTTGACAAGATCGGAATCTGGAAGATGTTCTTGTACGTGACCAATAATGTATAAATATGGTGAACACTTGTAGTTTAGCAGAGTACTGTCTCAAGCAGCATTGAGATGGTGCCCTCCATCCAATTGCTCAAATAAACGATCGTAACCTGTACCTGAGTCTCCTGTGGTCCGTTCATCAAAGATACCACAATAATTTGGCATAGTCGGCAGGATACTTGGATCAGATCCTCGGGACAGCTCTGCAAAGTGGGTGAGTATATTTGTTTACCACCCATAGTTAGTGCAACAGGCCTACCCGAGAATGGTCCAGTCAAGTATCAAAGCATCAAGAGAAGGACTCAGGACAGGAGATAGGAGGCGCCAGGGGTAATAGGCAGAGCCGTGCAGGCGGGCTAGCGGGGCCAAAGCCACGCAGGAATGTCGGTACCAGTACCCAGTTAAGAGGAGGGCGGAGCCGTGCTGGCATGGTTACGGTTTGAAATATAACCTTAACCGAAGCCACGCAGGGAGGCCAGTACCCAGTAACAGGAGGCAGAGCCGTGCTAGCATGGTTACGGTTTGAAATATAACCTTAACCGAAGCCAAGCAGGGAGGCCAGACCCCAGTTAAACTGCACATACATACCTCGGATAACTAAGTTGTTAGGACCGTGCGAATGTACCGCGCAGAGATATACGGAAAATAGGAATAGAATGCCGTCAGGGAAACAAAATAGCCCTACGGAACTCGACTGGGGAACCGCAGACTTCATTACGAGGTTCATAGCGGAACAACAGTCAAAAATAATCACAAAAATGCAGAAGGAGGGATGGAATCCACAGGGACTCCCAGGAGAACAAAAACAGTAGTGGTTAGAGCAAAATAAGGATAAGGAAAAGAAAGGGATGATGGTTATTATCACACTGTGCCTACAGTTGTGCAGACGAGTTAATACTAAATTTCAGTCGATTAGAGAGAGAAACAAAGTCAGATCCAGGACAGATCAGAAAAGTGGCAGCAGCCATCTGCAGTGACACTGATCAAGATGGGGAAAGTTCCGAGGGAGAAACCTATAAAGGAGCTGAGGCAGTTCCGCCATCGTATGAACTCATATGCCCCACTGTGCCTATTGAATCCCATGGCCCCTATGGCAATAACCATTAGGAAAAGTAAAGGTGAATTAAAAGGTGAAGAGAGTAAGAGGGCCCAGGGGTGGGGAGGGGATGAGAAATTTGAGAGGATTATAGCAAAGGTTAAGCACGTACCATTCCGCCCAGGGGAGAAGCAGGTTTTGCTTAAAGAATTGCCGAGACTTAAACCTCGGCATAACAACCCAGATTTTTGGACCAATTTGCAGGAAATGCAAAATTTCCATGCAATGCACCCCCTCAATATTCACGTATTGGTGAAGGCAAAGTGCCCAGGGGATATTTAGGGTAGATTACCCCTACAGTTTAGGAGTGATGACTGGGATGTCCCAGATTGGGAGAAGGTGACAGCCCTGCACAGGGACTTTGAGGAGACAGGTAAGGAAGCCTTGGGGAAGCGAGAGACATATTAGGGGTGTATAATGTCCGTAGTACAGAAGAAGGGTGAGTGCGTAATGGACTATGCAAAGCGAAAGTGGGAGACTTATGTACAGTTTTCAGGACAACCGCATCCTGTGCGGGATGAAGAGATTTTCCTGAAAATGTGGAAGGATGATTGGGACCCGAAAGGTATGCTACAAGAGCTGCTTGTGCTGAAGGGAGAGGGAGAGAGAAAGAGAGAAAAGGGGGTACCCCTACGGGCCTTTATAAGCACTGACAGGCAGGGGAAGTGTGAGATTTCATCAGTTTGATTGTCCCTATAGGTGGAGCCTTCAAGATCCCTTTATTTCCCCCACTGCTATTTGAAGTTTCATTTAGAATATGAGAGTTTTAAGTTGTTAAGTTAAGGATACAGGAATATAAATACATACTTCTAAATGTATGTTATTTTGTGTGCAAGGAAGCATTTGTATGTGAGCTTTAATGTGTTTTCTTCCATAAATTGTCATTCGTATGTGTAGTTCAGCACTTTAGGTTTGAAAGCCCCATGTTAGATTAAAGGAAAAGTATACTAAAACATTCCAAAGTTTTGAGTATAAGGTTTGAGTTGAGATTTCTGGCAAAAAGGGTCGCAATTTGAAGATCTCATGAAGCTAGGCAGGGTTAGATGAAACAACATTTGTACCACCCCCTTTGCAGACTAGCATCACCAGCTTCCAAACTGATTGGGATTGATAAATACGAGTTACATTAACTCATGAGTTAGTATTCTAAAATTCTGAAAGAAAAAAAAGATTACCTGAAGCTCAAGGAATTCTAGGAAAACCAAAAGGCATAAACACATATGTGGTTCCAATGGATAAAAGGGGGTTTCTTTTGAAGAGATGAATTAAATATGAAATGAAATCTGCATCCCAACAGCACTGTTATTTGAAGTCTAGTTTTGAAGATTACTTTTGAATCACTAGGATGCTATCTACGATAAAGAATGTATCGATAAATATACGGGAATTATAACTTGGATACAAATCAATACACATAAGAAAGAGGTAGTTTTAATTTTGATAGTGTAAATCATATTTCTTACAAAGTTTAAAATTTGAGGTTTGGTTCCTGATGATTTCTCAAAAGGGAATTTTCATTTTAAAAGGTTTGACAACAATTGGCACTAATTCAAATGCTGCAAGCTTTTGTATTTATAAATCTGTTCCCAAAATATGAAGCTAAGCTCAAGACCTTGACAAAGTTTAGCAGAAATCCAATTTTTGGCCAAGTTAATGAATCTGGAATAATTCTAAAAGAAACAGGTCAGACACAAGTAGTGGGTTACTTTTGAGACAATAAAATGTTTGAGAAGATAAGGAAGCAAAACATGTCAATGCATGATTTCTGTTTTTAAAACTGTTATGAGAATATTTTATTTATCTTAAAGTCTCTCCAGGCAACCTGAACAAGATAAGATGGTAGCTGTTGTATGTGTAAAATGTTGTGAGGCAAATAGGAGAAAGAGTTAGGGAAAGAGGACACAATATACGAACTTTTTTAAGGGAAGTGAATTTGATAATTTGACCATCAACTGAGACATTGGAAATGCACAGGGGGAGATAAGCAAAGATCTAGAGACAGAGATCCTCATTGACAATAGAGAAACTGAACTCAAGAGAATCTTATGATGATCAAAAAAAAACTTAGAGGTGATACTATGTGGAATCTATAGTTCAGGCAATTGAAAGGTAAGGAGAAATAATACTTAATAATAATTTGCCACAAGATGGATACAGGCAAAGGGAAAGCTGGACAAATAGATGTGTTACTGATTATATTAATGAGCCTGCGAGGTATAAAAAGTAAGGCCACAGGATTAACATTATGATGACAGACAGAGTTAAACGGCTTCCAGAGAGAACCATCACTGGAAATGAAGATAATGAGCCATTGAAAGATAGGATAAGAAGGTGCATTGTAGAGTTGTGTCGGCAGTTTAAGGTATTGAGGTCCGATGTGGGACCACAGCAGAGACAGTAGACTGGAAGGAGTGGAGGGTGCCTATCCAGATTGATTAAGATCAGGGAACTCATTTCACAGGAAGAGTCATTAAAGAAATGTATAAATTTAAATTTAAACAGAAATTCCACATTCCCTACTAGCCACAGAGCTCGGGAATGGTGGAAAGGATGAACTGAACTTTAAAAAAAATCATCAATCATAAAAGCAATTCAAGAGACAGGGCTACCCCAAGCAGGACCGCTGGGTTCACCCCATTTGAAATAATGACAAGGAGAGCAATGCAGTTACCCAAGGGAATCATAGTAGCTGTGGGAGTTGTAGGACCACTAAAAGGAAGGATGCGAGACTATGTGAGGGAAATAAGTAAGCAATTGCATGAGTTAAGGAAGGAAGTCAGAGACCGACAGGTGATTAAGGATATGGAAACAGGCAAACCCAAAGAGCAACGATGGACCAAGT
The DNA here is from genome assembly GCF_017639515.1 of Carcharodon carcharias. Classification (NCBI taxonomy): domain Eukaryota; kingdom Metazoa; phylum Chordata; class Chondrichthyes; order Lamniformes; family Lamnidae; genus Carcharodon; species Carcharodon carcharias. The sequence continues at coordinate 144,570,961 of NC_054468.1, forward strand.
GGGGAATAAGGTGATGGTCAAGGTGAGCTTGGAGCTAACAGGCATGGATCATATGAGGTAATTATGACAGGTGATACATGATTTGAGAACAGGAAGTAAATGGAGGCATTAAACACAGTTAAAGATACATAACAATTGACCAAGCGGTAACCCGGAGAACAGGAGCCATTGTTAATGTCCCCACAGATCTACGATCCTGGTTGTGGGCATATCAGTACATCAACAAGGTCAGGGATCATCACTACTCATCCCGCACCACAGGAGGAACTTTGGTACAGCACGGACAGTGCCGAATGCGACACACAACGGGGAATGATAAATGTAACAGTAGGAGAACAAGGGCTTTCGAATTGAAATAAGGGTTTGCTTCAGATCGGGCATGGGAGGTCCACCATTATCCAGCCACCTTCCACATCTACTTCCACAGTCCAAGTAGAGATAATTGAAGCCCCTCAAACCACACCGACTGACCCACGCTGTCCGACTGCATCTAGGACCAACTGGTTAATCGGAAGTTTTGTATGATAATGTGTACCATAAGCAGGTGCCTGTAGTCTTGAACATATCTGGAATTGCCCTGCTCCAGTGGTGCTCAACCCATATTCGAGCACTATATATGGCTCGAATGGGCCAGCTGATGGCTGAAGCATCTCAGTGCAACGGTGGGATGCGGTCAGACTTGGGAGGGAACCACGTTAAGTGCAGCCTGGTAAATGATGCCACTACAATATTCAATACAGGGACATCATTGGTTAATTTAGAACCTGGCAACTGTTGACCAGAAGGTCTGTACCTTGAGCTTTAAGCTTAAGGAGATTCTAGAGCAGGGACAGGGAATTCATAACAAAATAGGGAAAAATATTTCAGATAAACAAGCAGAAATGCTGTTTGCAGCATCTATGGATCTTGGGCACAGGAGCAAGCCCGAGAGAATTTAAGACAAATTCATGAAGGGGTAGTTCCTTTATGGGTAACCAATGAGCTTTCATGACATAAGGATCATGACTTGACCGGTTGCCAGCTCAGAGGTTTAACATGCGTATTTAGGAAGAATGTTGAATGTATAGTGAATAGTATATGCTAATACGCATTGAATTAGTAATATCTGCCATACCTATGTCAACACCCAGCAGGACATTATATAGAGTAGAAAATATTGGGGTTATACGGTGGGGGGGATTACTATATTAAGTATCACGATATTCTGCCATACGCAGTAGACATAGAAGGAAATATAGTTAGCACCACATTAGAAGGGTGTAGCATAGAAGCCACCGCAGTAGTAAGTGAACATCTGATATATGAGATGTAGCAAGTGAAGTGTGGATTTAAAGCAGCCGCAAACTGTACAATGGAAACTATATGGGCTGCAAATGAACCGACCTACTTTGCATAGAGAATGGGAATGGGAGATATTGTATCACCACGGGGCAGGAAAGAATCCAGTATGGGGGTAACCAGATATGCCCCATCCATAATCACTTAGTGTGCCTACACCCACAGGTGCCAGCAAGGGAAGGGAAAGTGGAACTGGTCGAAATATACAAGAGAGGGACGACTACTATTCAGGTCAAGGAAAGCCTTAAGGGTAACCTGACACAGTATTTGAACCAGTTCTCCTATGAAATTCCCCTATTACCAGAGCATCTCACCGCGATTCAGAGACAGGCTCAGCATACATACAGAACTTACAATACACTGCAGCAACAGGTTGGAGCCTTAAAAACGGATATTGAACAAATAGATTCTTCCACATGGTGGAAGGACCTGTGGAACTGGGCTCAAATGTACAGAAAAACCCCTGGATTCGGATTATCTCCCATTCCCTAGTTATACTTCAACTGATATTGATTATGTATCTAACATACTTGATTCATCGAACCCAGAGGTCACAAAAAAGGTGGCACTGGGGGAGTTTTAACAGGTGGAGAAGGAATTTAATAAGCCTGAGGCCTGAATTGAATGGCCAGATGATACAGATGGCCTGACAGTATCCTTTACAACACAAAGCTTGATGACTAGCCAGCATCAATGGAAAGCGGTGTGTAAAGGGACAGACAGCACCACTGTAGTTGGCTACCTTGGGCTAGGTCAAGGGCAAAAAGGGGGGATTGTTAGGGGAAAGAAAGTAAATGAGAATTTATGGTAAGGTAGAATTCATTATAAGGGAATGAATTACTTAAATTAGAATCTATAGGCAGGCTAGCGCAAATCAGTAAATCATCAATTAAACAGTTAAGCCAGCTGAACATTATACATTCTCAAACTTTGTACACCCTCAGGGTTTGCAATCACCAGCAAGATCCTGGGAGTTAGACTGGAGTCAGAGGATAGCAATAATATAGATTGAGTGTGATCTCCAACAGATAGGGGAAGGACAGATGGTCCCAGCTTAGACAGGAAGGTAGGTTTCTGCCTGGGTGAAAGTAGGGGTCAGATGATGCATGTAGCTTTGTACCAGAGACTTGTCTGTATAATGAAAACCTATATGTTGACAAGGTCGGAATCTGGAGGATGTTCTTCTACGTGACCAATAATGTATAAATATGGTGAACACTTGTAGTTTAGCAGAGTACTGTCTCAAGCTGCATTGAGATGGTGCCCTCCATGCAATTGCTCGAATAAACGATCCTAACCTGTACCTCAGTCTCTTGTGGTCTGTTCATCAAAGATACCACAACAGTACTTAAAATTGATAAGGCACCGAGACCAGATGAGATGCATCCAAGGATATTGAAGGAAGTGAGAGTAGAAAGTGCAGAGGTGCCTGAGGACTGGAAAATTGTTCAGAAAAGGTTTAAAGATCTGCCCTGCAATTACAGACCAGCCAGTTTAACTTCGGTGGTGGGGAAACTTCTAGAAACAATTATTAGGCACAAAATTATAGTCACACGGGAAAATTTGGATTGATTCAGAAGAGTCAGCATGGATTTGTTAAAGGAAAATTGTGTCTAACTAATTCGTTGAAGTTTTTTGAAGAGGTAATCGAGATGGTTGATGAGGGCAAGGCCAATGATGTTGTGTATATGAAAGTTATAGGTCTTGGAACAAAAGTGATAATAGCAACATGAATGCAAAATTGCCTGAGGGATCGGAAAAAGTAATGGTTAATGGGTATTTTTCATCTGGAAGAAGGTTTGGAGTGGAATTTCCCCGGGATCAGTTTTGGGACCTTTGCTCTTCCTGATATATTTAAATGATCCACATCTTGGTTTGCAACGGACAATTTCAAAGTTTGCGGATGACACAAAACTTGGGATAATTGTAAACTGTGAGGAGGACAGTGTAAAACTTCAAAAGGACATTGACACATTGGTGGAGTGGGCAGATAGGTGGCAGATGAAGTTCAATGCAGAGAAGTGTAAGGTGATACATTTTGGTAAAAGAACATGGAGAGACAGTACAAAATAAAGGATACTATTCTAAAGTGTGTGCAGGAGCAGAGAGACCTGGATATATATGTACATAAGTCACTAAAGGTGGCAGGACAGGTTGGGAGAGCTGTTTCTAAAGCATACAGTATTCTAGGCTTCATTAATAAGGGCATAGAGCAGTGAGATTATGATGAACTTATATAAGACACTGGTTAGACTTCAGCTATTGTGTATAGTTCTGGGCGCCACACTATGAGAAGGATGTGAACGCATTGGAAAGAGTGCAGAAGATGTTTACGAGAATGGTACCAGGGATGAGACACTTCAGCTATAAGAAAAGTTTGGAGAAGTTGGGACTGTTTTCCTTGGAGAGGAGAAGGCTGAGAGGAGACTTGATAGAAATTTTGAAAATAATGAGGGGCCCGGACAGATAGACAGGGAGAAATTGTTCCGGCTCGTAAATGGATCGAGAACCAGAGGGCACAGTTTTAAAGTGTTTTGCAAAAGGAGCAAATGAGAGGTGAGAAAATTATTTCACGCAGTGAGTAGTTAGGGTTTGGAATACACTGCCTGGAAGTGTGGTGGAGTTAGGTTCAATTGAGGCATTCAAGAGGGCATTGGATAATTATCTAAATAGAAATAATGTGCAGGGTTATGGGGAAAAGGCAGGAGATTGGCATAAAGTTAAAATGCTCAGAGGCGGTACAGACACGATGAGCTAAATGGCCTCCTTCTACACTGTAACAATTCTGTGATTCCTCACCTCTACCCAAACCATTTCTATATCCTGGTTTCCTGAACTTAGGCCATCCCTCTCTATTGTGTTAATGTCACCTTTAATTAACAGAGCCACCTTTTTCCTAACTTCCTATCCTTCCTATAAGTCATATACCCTTCTATGTTAGATCCCAATATTTCCCATCCTGTAGCCATGTCTCTGTAATCGCTATTTATCTCTATTTGCACTATCAGTTCATTTGTTTTGTTTCAAATGCTATGTGCATTCAGATACAGAGCCTTAATTTTTGTCCCTTTATTATTTTTGTAACCTCTAGCCTTATATGTTGGTTTACTCTTAGGCTTGTACTCTCTGTCCCTTCATGTCATAGTCTGTTTATCATTTCCCATATTTTCCCTTAACTTGTCTCTACTCTTTAATTTACCACATCTTCCCACATTTGATCCCTTGCCCCACTATTTAATTTAAAACCCTTTCTACTTCCCTAATTATGCAACTCACAAGAACACTGGTTCCAGAATGGTTCAGGTATAGACTGTCCCAACGGTACAGCCCCAATTTTCCCCAGTACTGGTTGCAGTGCCCACACACTGGAACCCATTTCTCCCACACCATTCTTTGAGCCATGCATTCATCTCTCTAATTTAATTTGCCCTACGCCAATTTGCATGTGGCTCAGCTAATAGTCCAGAGATTATTACCTTTGAGGTTTTGCTTCTTAATTTGCTCCTTATACTGACTCTGCAGAACCACTTTCCTTGTCCTGCCTATGTCACAGAATTACAGAAATGTTACAGCACAGGAGACCATTCAGCCCATCGTGTCTGCACCAACTCTCTGGATGAGCATTTCACCTAATGCCATTCTCCTGCCACCTTCCCATAACCCTGTACATTGTTTCTTTTCAGATAACAGTCCAATCTCATTCCCTCATGAATGCCTCAACTGAACCTGCCTCCACCACATTCACAGGTGGTGCACTCCAGACCCTAACCAATTGCTATGTGAAAAAGTTTTTTCTCATATTGCTTTTGTTTCTTTTACCAATTTCCTTAAATCTGTGCCCTCTAGTTCGTGATACTTCAGCCACAAAGAGAGTTTGGCAATAGTTTCTCCCTATCTGCCCTGTCCAGGCCCTCATGATTTTGAATCCTTTGCCAAATCTCTTCTCAGCCTTCTTTTCTCCAAGGAAAAGAGTCCCAATTTCTCCAAACTATCTCCATAAATGAAGTTTCTCATCCCTGGAATCATTCTCATAAACCTCTTCTGCACTCTCTCCAATGCCTTCATATCCTTCCTAAAATGGGATGCTCAGAATTGTACACAGTACTCCAGCTGAGTTCTAACAAGTGCCTTATACAAGTTCATCATAACCCCCCTGCTCTTGTATTCCATGCCTTTATTAATAACGCTGGGCCAGTTGATCGAGTACGAAGTGACCCCCCCCCACCGCCACCGCCCCCCCCCCCCCCCCCCCCCCCCCCCCCCCCCCCCCCCACCCCCCCACCCCGCACCTCACCCCCCCAACAATGTCTTCAAGCTAACCTGACAGGCAAGTCCCCTGCTCACTGCTGTTGAATTCCAATGGTGGAGAGATGAAGCCCTCAAGTGGACATTAATTGCCACTTAATGGTTTCATTTGGTATCCAGGTGTAAAGACCATCCTCAAGCTTTCCCACCCTAGACTTAATTGCGGGGAAGGTATGGAGTCCCCACCGCACAACCTCATGCCCGATCAAACAGCCTCCTCACCTCTGTAGGGGAGGAGGCATTAGATTTTGCCTTTTGCCGCCCACCTCCAAATCAATTTCCAACCCAAGTCAAAAGGCTGCCTCTAATGCCATACACTCTCATGCTTGTTATAACCTGTTATGTGGAGCCTCATTGAATTCCTTCTAAACATCTATGCAGATAACATCCGTAGATACTCCCTTATGCACCTTATTGATAACCACCTGAAAAAATTCAACTAAACTATTCATGACTTATCCTTAACAAAGCTCTTTGTGGTTAACTACTCAGTATCTTTGGACGGAATTTTATTAATGAGACTGAGTGTGGTGGCGAGCGGTTTTGGCAGTGCCCATCCCACTGGCCAAAATGGTGGGAACTCGCCAAATCCACTCTTGGAGGCTCATTAATTATGCCAAGGCGTGTATCTGTACAAATTGCCTGGCGGGTTAGCAGCTGATTTGTCTGCCCACCATTAGCTGATGGGTTCGAAGATCAGGGCACAATATTTAAAGGCTAGTCCAATACACAATCTCACTCTCCCCAGCCCACCAGAGATGCCTGGCAGCTGGAACAGGAAGGCCGAGAGCCTGAACAGGAAGGCAGCACCTCTCAGGCCTTGCTCTATCCCAGGGATGGCTGCAGGAAGCACAGTAGCCTCACCTCTCCAGCCTGGGAGGCCATCGCAGAGCAGGTCAGTATGGCTAGCAACCACACCTGAAAGGCCACCCAGTGCAAGAAGAGGATGAATGATCTCATCCACTCCGCCAGGTTAAGTCATCCTTAAACTCCCTCCAATATCAAACTCTCTTCATGGCATCATGCACTCAAACAGTTACTCTCTTCAGGGACCTCACACAACCATTAGCGGGTGACACATATTCATTCGCTCTCCGAGACTTTCACATCACCACCATCCTATCTATCATGTTGCCACACTCCATCCTCTGGCACTCCTGGGGAGGGGTCACCACACACAGGGGTCATGCATCTCACCCAGCCTCTGCTCCACCCCTTCTCATCACATGCCTTTCTTTCTTCTTCATACAGGCCAAGCTGGCGCACAACAGGCGCGAGAGAGCACAGGCTGGGGGAAGAAGGGCTGACATCCTCGACTCACTGAGCTTGAAGAGGCTGCAGCCGGGCTGGCTGGGGAGGACAGGAATCGCTCCTGTGGGGAAGGGGAGATCAGCCTCTCCCAGCAACCTATTACGGATCACAGCTCCATCGTCTCATCAAATCCTGACATTCACAGTGAGTCACATGCAGTCTTATCCAGCTAATGCTCACTAACTGAAACTCTATTTTCCATTTTCTAAGCACCAGCAGATCGAGGCCCCCAAGTCCAGCACCAGTGCAGGCTCACAGACTTCATCTGAAGAGGAAACTCCAGAAGAACCGTCCACCATCTCAGAGATGCATACATCAGTGGGGCAGAGCAGACTAGAGCGAATGATGGAGGAGTCCATCCACATTCTGTCTGATGTCATGGCTCCTATGTGCGAGCACCTCAAGGTCATCATGGGAAGGCTGGTGACCACAATGGAGACCTTGGTCCAGCAAAGCTTGTTGGATTTGTGCTCGGCTCTGCACTCCATGGCTACACACCCTGGTGGGTACCATCAAGATGTCATTGGTACCTACAATGGCCATGACAACTGGATCCTCCCCCTTCCACTGCAAGTTCCTCTCCAGCCCTGAGCAGATGTCCGAACCCTGGCACCAGGCAGACAACTGGACTCTCGCTCTTTGCTGCAGAGAACAATGTCAATCCTCCTCATTATACTGTTCCCTACTTCGACTACATTCCTATTTGTTCCCCCGCTTGAACGGCTTCCTGCACCATAGTGCCATGGCCAACCTGCTCATTCATCTTGCAGACCTCGCTTTTGTCCACACAGGTCATGAGCACTTCAAACCCGTTTGACAATTGTAAAACCTGAGGCACCTCCACTACTGTGGTCCCTATCCCTGCTTTGTTCATGGTCTCAACTTCCTATCCCTCATTGCTGACCAAAATAGGTGATGACCCTATTCTAAGGGTTTGCCTTGCACAGGCTTGGTAGCCTCAGCATTGAATGACAATTGTCAGTGCTGTTAGGGCCCAGCGTCTTCTGGTGAGTGTGGTGTTCGAGGGCAAGTATGTTCTCTTTCCTGCAGGCCACAAGTTGCCTGCAGTCACCATCAAAAGCACCTGGGTCCAGACCGTGGAGGTGGTAACCTCAGTTGGGGACAATCAGTGAACCTGGGCCCACTGACCTTCTGCATTTCAGAGACCTTCTACACTCACTGAGTCACCCTATCCCTCTTGCCCTTTTGGGAGAAGAGGGTGCAAATTGTAAAATTTCTGTTGTCAGATGGATGATGGCGAGCACCCCCCTCCCAGGTGCACAAGGTGGTGGTGTTGCTGCGATTGTGCAGGTGGTAGCGAAGGCAGCCAGGGAGGCAGAGGGGGTTGAGTCTGGGTAATGGCACTTCAGGCAGCACTGGTGTTGGGTATTTCAAAGGTCTGATTGTGTGCTGTCAATGAACCAAGTACTGGGATAGCTTTAGAGCAAGGCAATTAAGAATGAGGATGTTGAGCATGACTTCAACTCACGATTGCCTCAGGAGTCTCATTTGAGACTCAGTACTTGAACCAGCAGCAGCAGAGATGTGGCCATCTGGCTGAATTCCCTGAAGCATTCATTGTGTATGGAGGAGTCTGTGGTGACCATGACATTGACCATGTCTCGGGTTGGCGAAAGCATAAGCTCCAGCCACGAGAAAGTGGCCAACTTCATGGTGAATACATACGGCAGCATCTAGAATGCATGCAAGGCCAGCAAGGTCTCTTGCATAGTTTGCATGGCTCTACGGCAGTGGGGGAGGAGCTAAGGGCCCTGAATAGGACAATCTTGTGGGTGGCAGATTGGTGGCGAAAGGGAATGGCAGCTGCATCCCAGCAGCTTACCCTTTCCAGCTAGCGGGACATCATACCAAGAGCTCGGGAATCCGAAGAGGAGGATGAGGGATCCCTGCACTTTGAAGGAATCTCACCATCTTCAGCCCTTCAGCTTGATAGCTGTTATATATGTTAGCTGAGACCAAGTGAGGACAGTAGGTATTCTGTAAGGGTCAACCTTTCTTAAAAAGACACCTCTGTGCATTGGTGGGGTGGCAGACAGATCCAGGGAACTAGAAGCAATTTTGTCTTTTTAGAGAGAAAGAACATGCATTAATAGCATCTTTCACAATCGCAGAGCAGTTTAGTCAATGAATTACTTTTGTAATGTGCAATTATTGTCGTAACGTAGGAAACATGGCAACCAATTTGCGCACAATCTCCCACAAACTATAAAGTGATAATGACCAGATAAACTCTTCATTTTTTCTTGATTTATAATTGAGGGATAAATGATGGCTAGCACACAGAGAAAGATCCCCTTCTCTTAATCCCATGGTATCTTTCATGGCCACTTGAGAGGCAAGCGCGCTTCTGTTTAACGCTTCATCTGAAAAACTGCACCTCAGCAGAATTTCACTGAAATGTTAGCCTATATTTTGTGCTCATCATAGAGTGGGACTGGAACCCACAAAATTCTGGAGTCAACTGTCAAGGACAAAGGTAGTGAAGCATTCAGAGAGATCTAAACTAATTAGTAAAAGACAGCACCAAATCATAAAAGGGAAGTCATGCCAGAAGAATTCAGGAGAATCTTATGAAGGAACAATTATTTAGATAATTGTGAAATGTATAATATACTAGGGTTTTGGTAAGGCTTTTGATAAGATACCTGAAACAACTCATGAAAATTAAAAGACATGGTATTGGCAGCATTGTAGTGAGTTGAATTGGGGCTGAGCAATAAGAGATGGAGGGTTTAGTTAGTGGGAAACAGAATTACACACATGACTTTGCATTGATACCAATACTCTTCAATGAATCCATAAGTGATGTGGTAGAAAGTTCACTTTAAAGTTTGTGATGCACCAAAAAAGAAACAAGAATGGTTAATACACTGGAAAATTGGGACAAGCTGCAGAAGAATTTAGACTATCTGGACAAAGCACAAGGACTTTACAGGTGGTGGGGGTATTGGAAACAAGCAAGTATCACCTAATTAATGGGAGATACTCAAGGAATCTGGGAGATACAATAGGCAGATTTTGCCAGGGATGAAGTCAATGCTGGCTGCCTTTTATCAGATGTTGGATTGCATAAAGAGGAACAAAACTCCAGAGGATCTAATCCTGCCATTAAATAAAGCATTAGTCGATTCTCACAAATAAAATCAGAAACCCACAATCCATGACACAAGCTAATTTTTTTTTTGAAAAATCATTATCCAAATATGCCCCACCATCCAAGGAGAAAAAAAATGAAATGCAGCTCATGAAATCTAATCCCTGTATGTGTGCTGTGCCCCTGCAGTCTCTTTGCCTTCAATCAAGAATGGAGAAGGTTAAGAGGCAACCTGATGGGGGCTTTTAAAATTCTGAAGGGTTTTTATAGGTTGGATAAGATGGTTACTAAGAAACCCAGTAAATAATTTGGAAGAAATTTCTTTACTGAAGAATGGTGAGCATGTGAAATGTGTTATTGCATGGAGTAGTTGAGGCAAATAGCATAGATGAATTTAAGGGGCAGCTAGGTAAGTACGAGGGAGAAGGGATAGAAAGACATGCAGATAGGGTGAGAGGCAACACATTTGGAGGATAAATACTGGCATCAATCTGTTGGGCTGATTGCTTGTTTCTATACTGTAAATTTTATTTGTGTAATCTGATCACGTGTGCCTTTAGAGGGGGGAGAACAATCTCTAACCAAGTGCTCATTGAATCTGTGTTCCTGAACTTAGTCTGTTGATTTTGTTCCTGGAAGATAGCACCAAATCATAAAAGGGAAGTCATGCCAGGAGAATTCAGTAGAATCTTATGAAGGAACAATTATTTAGATAATTGTGAAATGTACAATATACTGGGGGTTTAGTAAAGTTTTTGATAATACCTGAAACAACTCATGAAAATTAAAAGACATGGATTTAGCAGCATTGTAGAGCGTTGAATTGGAGCTGAGCAATAAGAGATGGAGGGTCTAGATAGTGGGAAGACCATTGGTTAATGGCATCTACAAAGTCTGCAATATGAATGAGACACTTGTTTCAGTAAGTTAGAAGGTTCACTTGACTGATACCTGGGATGGGGACAGTTATCTTGCAAGAAAAGGTTGAACAGCCTATGCCTGTATCCATTGGAGCTTAGACGATTGAGAGGTGATCTTATTGAAACACATAAGATCCTGAAGGGAACATGACAGGGTGGATACTGAAAGGATGTTTTCCCTTGTGGGGGAGCCTAGAACTAGGGGGCACAGCTTAGAAATAGGAGGTCTCCCATTTAAGATGGAGGTGAGAAGAATTTTTTTATTTGTGCTGTGAATATTTGGAACTCTGTCTTCCCCAGAGAGCAGTGGAGACAGGGTAATTGAATATTTTTACAGCAGAAGTAGGTAGATTCTTGACTAACGACAGCCAAAGGTTATCAGGGGTTGGCAGGAAAGTGAGGCCACAATCTGATCAGCCATGATCTTATTGAATGGTGGAGCAGGTTCGAGGGGCCAAATGGCCTACTCCTGCTCCTAATTCATATGTTTTGTATGTCCTTCAGAGATGCAGGCAATGCAGGAAGAGGTCCAACAGGTCCCTGCACAACAAAGCTAACTGCCACAGTCCTCATAGCCACATAGACAGAGAATGAGCAGCTTGCCTTCACCTCCTCCAAGGCAACAAGACTTATGCTACATAGGAGTGTACAAAACCAGAGGACACCACATCAGTTAGAACTCTAAATGGTTCACAGTGATATGTAGGTGATTAATGTATTGTAATGGAAGAAACATGTACATAGTGAAGACAAAGATTTTGCAAAATGCAAACTATTTACACAATATATTATTACAATTATGAGGTTTATAATTATGTTTTGGAACTGTGTCTTTAATTTATGGTAAAGTGAAGGGGGTCATGTGATTTGTTCTGAAGTCTGCCTGTCAGTAAGCTTGGTGGTTTGACAGCTAGAGATTAAAGGGAGCCCAGATTATTATACTAGCAAGGTGCAAGTTGTTTGCACTTGGAGACAATGGCAGCAGCCTATGTGCTAAGAGTGGATAGACTATGAGTCTCCCAGGTCCCAGAAAAGCATTGAGAATGTCAAGATGCCATGTCAGTGTCGTAGGAAATAAATTTGCCAACCCTGGAGAAAAGAGCATTGGTCATAAAATGTATACATATGTGCACAGCTGATTGGGAGGTGCCACACAAGTCAGCTGTGGAGCCCTGGAAGGAGCTGGTGGCAAGGAAATTATGATGTGTGGTGACATTCAGTGCTACTGGCAATGCATGCCTCTGGACTGATCTTGGCAGAGGTCTTCGCTGAGAAGGACACACAGCTTAGATATGACCTCTGGAGAGATAGAGTCTCATCCTGCATTGTTGTTCACTCATCTGAAGATAGGTGAGCCTCTTTCTGTAGACCCTGTGTTCTGGGTACTCCCTGAGTCACTGACATCTCATTCTTGCAGACAAACGGTGTTGAGCTTCCTCCTGCATCAGGATCCGACCTTGTGACGCACAATGTTCATGCTGCTACTGCTGTTGTTGAACCTCTATTAATCATAAGTCTCTGGAGCGGCTTCCATAATCAAAACACACCAACAGGGTTCTGAACACTGTTGTAGACCATCTGTTCTAATGTCTGTTGCTGGCAGATCTGCAGATGCACTGGGTGTGTTCACAGATTTTTAAAAGTTGAAGAAAACACCTTACAAGAAGTGGCTGCTGAACCCTCATGAGGTGTTCCCAACTCTCTCAACCTGGTGGAGATCCCACAAGCTTCAGAAATGCACACAACCCAACAAAAATTTAGCGGAAGATGAAAATCAAATTTCCCTCTGCATTTTTAAATGCAACCCTGGCCTCACAGGACTTGCGTACAGGTTTGTGACCTAAACATTCCCCTGCTTAGGGGAAGATGGTGTACAGTGGACATGGAGGAGGAGTTTTGAAATTCAGGCCCAGTGAAGCTTATTTCATTATCTCCCAAATCTATTCCCCTTGTGGGAAACAAAAATCCTGCCCCTGGGATTTTACCAGCCTGAGGACGACAAGCTAACTAAAAACGTTGGGTAGTTGATAGGGTCCAACCCCCACTGCAGTTATGCTGCTGTAAAAGTTTCCAAGTGGTGGGAACAGCAGTGGCTCAACTGCCCATCAACCAGAGGCAGGCAACCAAACTGAATAATCAATTTTCCTGGGCTGTTGGCATTTTGCTGATGGCAGAACAGCTCCATAGCACATAGGACCCCTCCAAGGAGGGGGCAGATGGAGCCGGAAACTTCAGGAGGTGGGGGGAGGCGGTCACAGCTGCTACCACTAGGGAAGATTCTCCTCTGATCACTTTAGCCTGCCTGCTTGGCCTCAGCATAAAATAAACATCTCTCTGCTACCCCTACAAGGGCACAAAATGGAGGAGCCCTCATTCTTCCCTTGCTGCCACAACCACAGCGATGCTGCTGAGGCTGCAGACCCTCTGTTTGGGTCAGCAATCTGGAAGGCTGCCCAGCTCCCTTAATTGACTGCCTCCTCCATCTACCAGCTCTTGATTGCTTAATATCAGCAATATCACAGGAGAAAAATCAGCCTCCCATTCAAGCATGCTGGCCATCTGAGAAACTCCCTGATATCAGGACAACACCCCCCATGCCAGGTATATCTCACCTCGTTTCCACAAATTACTTCCAAATTTTCCCCTCTTCAAGAGCTGGCTGTGTTCTCTAGTTATACTTTCTGGACAAGGTGAAATAGCTGATCATGTTCTACAATTACCTAACTGCTTCAGAATAAAATAAAACTATGTACTATTCTTTACTGGCAAATCTATTCACCAATGTGAGGGATTTGTTCACCTGATTGAAATATATATTCCATCTTATGCAGATAGCACTCATGGTAGGTGTGCATATGCCACTTGATTTGTACCAGAAGGCAGCTCTTTGCCTATAAGGAGGCAATGATTTTACGTAGTTTGATTTTGTTGAAATCCTGGAAATGTATTGCTGACTATCAGAATGCATTTTGTGTTCTAGAAAGTGTGAAGACTTACCCCAGGGTCATTGTTCATACAACAAATTTCATTGTTGGGGCAATATTCATGCAATATTTTCAAGCAGGTGGGGGAAGATTCACTGTAAAAGTAATTCAAGTGTTTTTTCCATTCCCAGTGTCTGTGCATGTGTGTGAATGTATATAATGTGTCAGTGAGGCCATAGCTGCAAGTAAGACAAAATGATAGCACGGACACAGATGGACGTACACGTCCTGCCGACATGACTTTGTTTAATCAAGCCAACTGTCATTGTTAACAATAAATTTGAACATAATCATCTGATTCAGTGGTTCTCAGCTTAGACTAAGAACTCTCAATCATTCAAGTTATAAGGTACTGGCAAGATTGTTTAAAAAAAAAATTCTTCACTTAAGTTTCTCTTGTTCTTCCCACTTTTGTGTCTCTCCATTTTCATTCCTGTCTTTTCTCATCACTTATTTCACACTTTTTTTGTCTTTCTTTTATTTCCCACATCATTGGACCTCCAGTATGAGGAGATTGGTAAGCTTCATGGGGAGATAATGGAACCTTACCAGGTTTCTCAACCAGCGAGCAAGTGGAGCTTTAAAGGCTTCCCAAGTGGGTTGGTGAGTAAGTTTATTGCTCATATTTCAGAATTGATTGCACCTGTATCATAAATGCATTACTCATTCAAGCATAAAGGCAAATAACAAACTTATTTTTAAATAGGAGCCCACTCTAAGGAGGCAATATTATTACATAGACACATTAATGTTCTAGCATTTTTTTCAAATATTGAGAATGTAATTATATTGAATGGCAGTATTGAATTTTCTTTCATCTAGTTTTTCCTCATGTCATCCTTAGTGGAGGAGACAATGAGCTACTCTCAGGTCCTCTGCCAATAGTTTTTTTTTTAAAAAATAACTGTTGGAAGCTAAAACAAAAACAGAATTACCTGGAAAAACTCAGCAGGTCTGGCAGCATCGGCGGAGAAGAAAAGAGTTGACGTTTCGAGTCCTCATGACCCTTCAACAGAACTTGAGTTCGAGTCCAAGAAAGAGTTGAAATATAAGCTGGCTTAAGGTGTGTGTGTGGTGGGCGGAGAGATAGAGAGACAGAGAGGTGGAGGGGGGGTGGTGTGGTTGTAGGGACAAACAAGCAGTGATAGAAGCAGATCATCAAAAGATGTCAATGATAATAGTACAATAGAACACATAAGTGTTAAAGTTAAAGTTGGGGATATTATCTAAACGAATGTGCTAATTAAGAATGGATGGTAGGGCAATCAAGGTATAGCTCTAGTGGGTTTTTTTTTATAATGGAAATAGGTGGGAGAATCACTGTTGGAAGCTGTTCAGTCAAAGGTTGAGGTAACTCCCAGTCAGATTTTTTTTTCCTTTTTGTGTAGGTAATTTGCTGTTCTCTTTTCAGACAACTCCCCAAAGTCATTTGCCTATCATCAAGAATACCCTAAGCACAATGAGAAAGAGAGAAGATGCTGGTGAAGACCAACACCTTACCAGTCCTTGGTACAATGTATGAGGGCTCTACTGTAGACCAAAAATACCATCTCCCTCAGTATTATATTATAATATTTGCATTTATAAATTGCCTGTTTTAAACCAATTAAATCTTTGAAGTGCAGTGTTTTTATGCAGGCAAGTCAACGATCAGTTAACTTGGTTCTTTTGATGCCACTGATTTCTGATGTGCTCATCAGCATTCTCTACTCTTCTCAAAAATAAGAATCTTCAAAACACACCTGAAAAGGCAGATGGACTGTTAATGACATTCATTTAAATGGAGCTGCACCAGCATGGTACAAAGAATATGATGGATTCAGCATTCCTCCAAAATGATCCTTTTCCAGAATAGTTTCACCTCCAACTCCCAGAAAATCCTACAAGTCTTCCATTAGATTTTTAATTTCAGGTCTGTTTTTATGTAGACAATCACCTTGACACAAAGGGAGAAAAGTGAATTTTAATAGAAATAAATCTCATCTTTAACCACAGTTATTTAGAACGAAGGATAATCAAACAATTGTTGCAATCATGAAATAAAGAAAAAGTCCAAAGTGCTGAATTAAATATACAGGCTTTAATTTTTTAAAACTTGGAATTGCACTTGCAATCAGACAGTGTATTGTAGATTTTTAAAACCAGAGTGTAAGATGTGCAACATATTCATAAATAATTCCTCAAGATAAGGCAGCACCATGGCTTGGAGAACAAGGGACACTTATGTCATTTTAAAACTGGCTGTCATAATGACTAATCTCAACACACTGGTAGATAACTTTTCAGTATAACTCTGTTAGAGGAACAAAACCAGGCAGGACAGTGCCAACCTAGCTAATCTGACCACAATTTCAAGTCCAGAATCACCACTACGAACTAGGAAATAGGTTTTTTTAAAAAAAGAAGTCCTTAAAATCAACTATCTTGTTCTAAAATTTCAAATTCAAAAAGGAATTCCAGAATTTAAGGGGAAAAAGAACATTTTTTTTTAGGTTGAGACTAAAGTTTCGTTGCTGAATCAAAATGATTCACATTGAATGCCTGAATTAAAAAGGTAAATTATGGTTCAATTTATGTAGAAAATAATTTTCATGGCTTCTGAATGTGGTTAGATCAGATTAACAGATCTGCTATTTATTCCTGTATATGTGTTTTAAAGTGGCACTGTTATGCCTACCCTAGAGGGAGAAGAATGGATCAATGTGTCGTGATGACATCAGCCTATGGCACCATTTGCCATGTACAAATTAAGAGGACTTTTTTTTAAAATAAACTTCCCCCTTAATGGAACTAATCTATTGAGGCAAACCTTGACACAGTGCCTCTGTTCCTCTTTTCTCACTATAGGGGAGAAATGATGGATTAGTTCTATATGCATCATGTAAAACCCATAATAAAATCTTGAATTTCTTCAAAAAATATACAAGTTATGATTACAGTGTCTTTCAGTGGTCAGTAGCGTACAAGACTAGAGTCAGAGCCTTGGAGGGTGCAACCTAGGGCAATGCTTCATTCAGCCAGCAGAAATGCAGTGCAATAAAATCGCAGGCAGCAACGGGACACTCCCATCAGTTAGAGGGCCATCATGCTGATGTCATCTGCACCGGATGAATGACTACGCTCTCTACAAAAAGACAGAGGAATAAGTATGATTATAACATCAAAAAGAGTGGTGATTTCGGAAAAACACATTATTCCCTTTTTGTAGGACTCTAAGTGGTTAATGAAGAAAAAGATAAATGCTGGAAATTAGATCCAAAAATTGAAAACGCACTGCAGGCACATCAATATCTGAAGCAGAAACACAAGTTAACTGGTTCACCAATGAGCAGTCACACCTAAATTGCTAATCTACTCTTTTCAGATGATGATAAATCTGCTGACATTTCTAACATCTTTTTCAATAAAACAGTATCTTTTATTAAAAAAAGAGACATTCTGATATAGTATTTACTTTCAATTACTTACATTTCCATTGAAAAAAGGATGTTTTATGTCCAAAACTTCAGTGATTGTGATCCATGGACTATAAAATAATTCTTGACTATTCTGAGTGGAATTTTATAATCTATGCACAATGCTGAAAATTTCAGGCAGCTTCCTACAGAATGGTGACTTCGAGCATCAGTCTCTCTTTCAGCAACAATGCAAAGAAAGTCTTCCATTGGACTAATCAGGGCAGATTCATGCATGCATCACCATTAAAACACACTACTGGATTGTTAATTGCAAACAGTAGCACAAATGGAAACAAATAAAATGTTAGAATAGATCTAAGTTGCACACTGTTTGGAGAAAAAAAACTTCAGATATATTATAAGCTTCCAAATGGCCCTTGGAATAAAGGATTCATCTGGTGTTGCAAATCAGGAAGTTCCAGGTTTTGATCTTGGTCAGGATGGAGGAGAGAATGGGGCAGTATGGGGGAGGTGGGGAGGAGGGGGAGAGAAAATTAGTCAAGATTTATTTTCTTGATTGCTTTACATAGATTCCTGCTTACAAATATGCAGAAGCATAAAGGTTGAGAATACCCTGGGCCCTCCACAGCCCAATATTTTAGCAACAATAAATCTAGGCTAAATGATGATGAAGAACAGCCATTTATGTGAGGCTCAAGAGAGTTGGTGACACACGCTAAAACAAGAGTCAGTATTTTGGGAGAGAAGAGGGCACAAAATTAATAATTCACATACATGGCCTGAATCTTTTATCAATTTTGCAAATATACAATCACCAGATACTTTTTTCAACAGTGAAACCTTCTCTTGAATAAAACAAAACTTAATATAGGTGCCCACAGTACATTATTTCACAACATGATATGATGTACGTTTGCAGCAATGGGTTTTCCAGATAAGAGAAACTTTGAAGCTTTTCGTCTTGCACTCATCAGGATACCCCACAAGAATACCATAAGGGGAAAACAACAATTAATACTGGAGAGTGCTGATTGGTTAGCAAGTGGACTCTGATTGGTAGAGGGGTTGCCATGGAGAATGCACCAGTAGTGATGACTGACAGTTAACTGCCAAGCATTGTTTAAAATTTAAACCAGGCAGCTTGACTCTGATTGGTCAAGGCATTGCCCTAACCAATGAATGAGTCAGCAAATGTCTGTCACTTATTTTGTTTAGCTGAACCAGGCAGAGTGTGTGTACATGTTCTTTATGTCTGCAAAGAACGGGGCCCTGTCTCTTAATATATGTAGCTTCCAGTACATGCAAATGCACCACATTGCAGGCCCAACTGACAATCTTAAATTGGTTGTCAATATAGTTCTTAGCACACTGAGGATTATTTAGCAAATGGTGTTGTCCAATCATGGAATCACTTCTAATTTTGGACACTTTTGAGTTTTGCAAGCATAAGCTGGTTGGATACAGTCTGTACCTTGCCCGTTGCAAACAGCGGCTGGGACATGCCATTTGATAACATCCGCCAGTCTTTGAGAAATACAGCCTACATACATAGCATCACACTGGCACTGAAATTCATATAATACATTACTCATTTGTGTGATAGGCAGAATGGCTTTTTGGCTTGACGGCAGCATCCTGTGAGTGGTGAATACCACTTGTGTTGCTACTGCATAGTAGGTGTGAAACAGCTAGATTCACCTGTTGCTCAAAGTTTTGATATACCTTGTCCTTCCAGGGTAATCCGAGGTAGACTGGGCACTTCTACCCTGACAACCAATTTAAGATGGTCAATCAGCTCGCGGTGTGATGCCTTTGCATGTACTGGAAGCTGTATATATTAATATACAGGGCCCCGTTCTTTGCAGACAGAAAGAACACGTACACACATTGCACCTGTTTCAGTTAAACAAAATAAGTGACAGCCATTCGCTGACTCAGTCATCAGCACAATGCCTTGACCAGCCACAGTCAAGGTGCCTGGTTTAAATTTCCAACAATACTTTGGCAATTAACTGTCAGTCATCTTCAGTGGTGCATTCTTCATAGCAACACCTCTACCAGAGTCCACTTGCTAACCAATCAACACTCTCTTCACATACAGCACAAATTGTTGTTTTCCCCTTATACTGGTATTCTTGCGAAGTGCCCTGATGAGTGTAATACGCAATACTCAAGTTCTGTACTACCAAACAACTATTTTCTAGATAAGAAAATCAAAGTATTACAGTATAGAAGGAGGCCATCAGCCATTTGTGCCTGTATAAGAGCTAGCCCCATTCCCTCAGGTCTACTCCATACCCCTGTAAATGTTGCAAGTATCCACCTCCCTTTTTAAAAGTTATTAATAAATCTGTTTCCACCAGGTTTCAATCAGTTCATTCCAGAGATTAACAACTTGATGTGTAAAACCATTTATCCTCATCTCCACTCTGGATCTTCTGCCAAGCAATTAGAATGATTTTAGTAGCCTCTGCCCTCAATCTCTGAAACTATACGAAATTTTGGGGAGATGGAAATCAATCCCGACTTTCGCCTCTTGTAGTGCTACTTTGGTGATCTAGTGACAGGGGGATGTGTTTTAACTTTAGTGTCGTGTTATTTGTAGTACTGGTTTAAAAGGATGTTACATCCACAATTATTAAAGAACACAGTTCACATTGATTATTAAACTACCAGCAAATTTGATGTAGGTTTAGCAATCTTTCCTCTTTATGAATAGAAACATTGATCCACCTTTTCCTCTGGATATATTGTTAAACATGGCAATGGAAATAGACTAATTTTAAGGAAAACAGTTAAATAAAAATGATTACTCTTTCCAATTGATTTTCTTTTCAAATATTCAGTCTTCAGCACTCAAATCCAAAAAAGTAACCATTTAATCATAAATAAGCTTTCAGCATATAAAATTAACTTCTTTCAGTTACAAAGCCCAGGTCTCAAAGGGATAAATGGTTGACAGTTGGTCAGACACTGGAGTCAACAGTTGTTCACAGGGAGATTCGAAATTGGTGCAATAACATTTTGTTGCTTAGATGGAATCACTGGGTTGGCTGGAAAGCAGTGCTTCTGTTCTTGTGTGTGTTTGTGCATGCACGCGTGGTGGGGGAAATTTAGGGAGGGCGGTTTTCATTCATCTTGGAAATGTGTAGAATTGCATTCGCTGGATAGAAATTTGCAGTGTTTGTCACACTGCAACTTCCCCTACCTGTTGTCACCGAGTATGCTTTGCTTCCGAAATCCACTAGATGGCATATTTATTACTAAAACTGGCCAAAGCTAATGGTGCCAAATCCAATTAGCACTGGTCTCCTGGACTAGTTTGAAAGAGGAATTTTCCAGTTTTGTTCCTTCCTCAATTGGCCTGAGTTTTTTTTAATGTGGTATTGTACTCTCCTGGGATATCACATGGCTCCTGATGGGCAGGGAGTGTTTGTACAGTGATACATAAGGCACTGTGACTGTATGATGGATTAGGTATGTCCAATCTTTTCATATGTTCATTATAACTTTTATGTTTTAGGTTATCAGATTGGCTTTGTCCAGTGAACGTGAGCTGCGTCCTTGATATTAACACATTAGTTGGTGCTTGAAACAATATAGGCAGAAAGACCAATTAACTGAACAAACACTGGTGGTTTACTGGAACTGAGAGCAGGACACTAACACAAGATGGTGTGCTTCTTCAATCATCTCCAGCTCTAGACTTGCTGTTGCCCAAGAAGCCCGCGCTGTATAGCGATTGGTCAATAGTCATGTGGCCAGTTAACTGCATTCTCTTAAAGGTACATAGCACTCCACTTTACCACAATAACCCTCACTACCATTTGATGATTCTGCACTCTTGAAGGTCCTTATTCATGCTGACTGACATCCCACAGGTGCTCAGATCCCTCTCTATGTGAGAACTAATACGATGAGTAAATATCAGTAACAATTTTCATTTATATAATGCTTTTAACACAAAACTTTGAGCTGTTTCACAGGATTGTATTGGATAAAGGTTATTTAATTACAAGAGTATTGTAACAGAGCTCAAACGTGCCCTTACTTGACAACCACATATGCACACACACTTTCCAGTGTTTCCAATGAATAGTTATCAGGAATGAGAACCTTAATTGATTTTTCCTTTCAACTTTCCAGAGGTATTCCTGCCAATATCCCAAATGACATCAGCTAACACAGCATGGACCAGGGATCAAAGGAGCACCAATTAGCCCCATTATTACCAACTCCTTGA
This sequence comes from Carcharodon carcharias, assembly GCF_017639515.1. Taxonomy (NCBI): domain Eukaryota; kingdom Metazoa; phylum Chordata; class Chondrichthyes; order Lamniformes; family Lamnidae; genus Carcharodon; species Carcharodon carcharias. The sequence goes on from NC_054468.1 coordinate 144,592,596, forward strand.
TCAGTGCAGCATGTAAGTTGGTCATCTGCAATAAATGATTCTTGTGACATTAAAAAAATCTAGTTTCCATATAAAAAAATCTGGTTTGAATTTCTTTGCATAAATTTGTGTACTATTTGCAGATTTGAAAGCCGAAATTGTATCCAGCTTAGTAACATGCTGCTAAAGCAAAACAAAAACAGAACATCACTTCAAAAAGATTCCATACTGTTTCAATTCCATTACCTCATCAAAAAAAAACACCTACTGCAGGCTTCAATTAGTACAGGAACCCATTTTGCCTTTTACATCCAGAGTCCAGGCAAACCATATTTGATTAAACTTTATGCTTGGACCGATAAGCAGCATCAAACAATTATTTGGTTTTGTTGGGGACAGTATCTGAATAAATGTACCCTTCACTCAGCTGGGTTCCTCAAACTCTTATCTCTAGTGTGTTCCTCACCTCTCAGCAGCTGTTTCTCAGACAAGCTTCCAGAGCTGCACTGATCACCTTGCATCCTCTCCTGACTGCCGACCTAAAGATTTTATAGCCCCGCTGGTATTGAGCTGGCAGGCTGGTGAGAAGGAGGGCGCATGGGTGGTAAAATTGAGTGGGATGGCAGGTTAGTGCCATGCCTGTTGCCTACCTGCCTCGGGTGGGGCGGTGTCACAAAGCCTGCCTACTCTTGGGTCAATTGAAACCCTTATTTGGTAAGTTAAAGGTCACTTAAGCACCTTCTCCTTTTGCCGCTGGTATTTTACTGCTGGAGTTGAGAAGAATGAGAGGTGATTTTATTGAAACATCTAAGATTCTGAGGGGGCTTTATGGGATAAATGCTGAGAGGATGTTTCCTTTCATGGGGGAACCTTGAATGAGGGGGCACATTTTAAAAACAAGGGGTCTCCCAATTAAGACTGAGATGAGGAGGAATTTCTTCTCTGACAGCCGTTAGTCTTTGGAATTCTCTTCCACAGAGAGCAGTGGAGGCTGGGTCAGTGAACATATTCAAGGCTGAGTTAAGCAGATCTTTGGTCTACAAAGGGAGTCAAGGAAGGTGGAATTTAGACCACGATCAGATCTGCCATGATCTTACTGAATGTCAGAGAATGCTTGATGGGCCAAATGGCCTAGTCCTGCTCCTGTTTCTTATGATCTTATGTTCGCACACTGTGCCTCACAGAGGGTCCCTCCAGTGGAAAGGGACACCCTGTCTGAACCTAGCTACCCACCGCCCCCCACCCGCCCTCTGGACTGCAGCCCAACCCCCACCTTTGTTCCTCTCTCTGGGGCCTGCCAAACTGGTCCTGGCAAAACTGCTCCACTGACCTTGAACTCCAGCCTCCACTGCTGCTTCTGCTCTGTGACTGGCTGCAGTTCCAGCAATGACCACTGCTCCCTGTGCCACTGCTGAGATTGGAGAGCTGCTGGCCATCTGATTGGCCAGCACCTCTTGGAAGCCGGACTTCCTCAAGGAGAGCCATGACAGCTAACTGACTAAGCCATCAGAAAATTGCATTGTGACTTTCAAGGCTGGTGGAGGCAGGCTCGCCTCAGACTTTCCAGCTGGTGTACTGGGCCTGGACTTCATTGCTCTTTGTCCTTAAATTTCACACTCACTAATCCTCGCTCTATCAGATCTCCTGGTGCATATTAACACCCAAGGCCACTATGTATCTCAGCTGTCTGATGGTCAACTCCCCATTGACTCTATTAATTTTTGCATAGCTTGCAATTGTGCATTTACACATACTCTATCCTCAAAAAGCAAAAACATCATGGCTGTCCACACCTTTCCCTTTCCTGAAGCCTCTCCTTTCCACCTGCTACATCTTTCACTATTTAGCCATACAAAAAAACACCCCAGTGGAGGTACGGGCAGTATCACCAAAGCACAGCATGACCTCTTCTTTACTCCTCAGTTATGTTCTGCTTCAAGTACTATACCTTTTTCCACCCCTCTTGCCTCCCTTTTAAAGTCCGTGTTCTCTACTGCACCTCCCTCCACCCCCACAAGCCCCATCCAGAGCTTATTATTGCATATCATTGATGCTTTCCTCTCTCAACTTTTGCACTGAATGACTCATCATCTTCAAATGATTCCAATCTCCATCTTCAATGAGTCCAATTTCCATTTCTACTCACTTTGCTCTCTCCTTTGATTTCAAAGCTGTCATTTTCTCCTTTAATAACCACCCCCTCTGCAAAAACATGCATCTATATTTACAGCAACCCTCTTGACCCTGCCTCTCTACACCCATGGTGTTGCTCTTGCGCTTCTTTTATCTCACATGTCCCTGACCTGTTCCAGTCTAGTTTCCTTCTGTTCTGGGTGGGTGGGTGGGTGGGTGAGGTTTGGGGGGGGGATGGGGAAAGAATCACCAAAATCACTTACAACTGCATATTTGACCTGCAAACTGTCTAGCTTTTGGACATCCATTCACCATGATACTACTGCAGCTGTTGATCAGCTCAGTCACTCTCTCCCCATCACTTTTGATACTCTGTTCCCAGTAAACTTTTGACTCCATCCTTGGTTATTCCCCCTGGTATAGCCTGGTATAGCCCCATCTTCATGCCAAGTCTAAGGGCACAGACTTGAGTATATTTGGCACATGAAATTTGATTTATAAAGCTCTTTTAACATAGCAAAATGCATTTCACAGATGTTGTTATAAAAAAATAGATGTTGAGACTTGGGCAAAAAGGTAGGTTAAGAAGAGACCTAATGGGAGGTAAAGAGGTTTAGGGAGGGAATTCCAAAGCATAAGACCTGACAGCATGGCTGCCAATAGTGGAATGAAGAGAGGGCACATCTATAAGAGGCCAGAGGAACAAAATGTTCTGGGAGATTTGTAGTATTAGAGATCATCAGAGCTAGAGATGGCTGAGGCCATGAAGAGATTTAAAGACAAGGATAAGAACATTAAATTGGCGAAGTTGGGGGACTGACAGTCAATATAAGTTAGCTATAAAAGGGGTGAAGGGATTTGGCAACAACTTTTTGGATGAGTTGGAAGATTAGAAGGTGAAAAATATACTTACTTTGAAAACAAGATGCTGTACAGTGCTTGTTCAACTTAGCTCCAGCTCTTGAGATTTTCCATCCTCCAATGTTGAAGGGTTTTGACACACATGTTATATGATATTGTTAAGGGTTCTCTCACCTCAGGTACTGCACCCTCTCCTTCAAATCTGCTGTCACCACACCTCTCCTCAAATAAAACCTTGCCTCCTCTGTCCTTACAAACTAATGCCCCATCTCCAACCTCTCTTTCCTCACTAAAGTTCTTGCACATTCTGTCACCTCACTAATCCATGTTTAACTTTCCCAGAATTCCATGTTTGATTCCTCCAATCAGGTTTCTGACCCTGCCACAGTATCGAATTGCTCTCAAAGTCACAAATGACATATTGTAACAAAATAAAACTCACTCTCCTCATCTTTTTTGGCCTGTCTGCAGCCTTTGACATGGTTGACCAAACCATCCTCCTGATGTCTCTCCACTGATATCCAGCTGGGTGGGACTGCTCTCACCTGCTTCCATTTTTACCCATCCAGTCATAGCTAGAGAATCACCTGCAATGCCTTCTCATCCTGCTCCCTCACAGTTACTTTTATTTTCTCTAAAGATCTATCCTTGACCTCCCCCTCTACCAGTTGCTTCTAATCTTTGATGCTGCCCCTTTGAGATATCATCCAAAAAATCTCTGTGTCAGTCTTAATGTGTATGCTGATGACATCCAGCTTTAGTTCACCAGCCACTGTCATTCAGTCCCTGCCATAAACTACGTTCCCTAGCCACTGACTCCATCCCTCTCCCTAGCAACTGTCTGAGGCAGAATCAGACTGCTTGCAACCTTGGTGTCATGTTTAACCCTGAGATAAGCTTCCAACCATATATGCGCACCATTGCCAAGACTACCTATTTCCACCTCCTTAACACCACACAATTCTGTCCCTAAGTTGGCTCATCTACAGCTGAAACCTTTATCTGTGCTTCTCGACCTGACTACTTCAACATACTCCTGGGAGATCTCCCACATTCTACCCTCTGTCAGGTTTAAGTCATCCAAAATTCACGCCAACTCTCTTCACCCATCAGCCCTGTGGTCACTGACCTATATTGGGCCCAATGATTTCCCTGGAGGCATTTTCACTCCAACACTGGACCCTATGATTTTTTTAATTTTGTTTTTTTTAAAAACTTACTTGCTGTGGGCCCAAGAGCCACTGCATGCCTCAGGAGTGACCGTCTCTTCCAGTGGCGCTGCTCAGACTTCAAAGCTGCCACCACTGTGATTGGGCAGGCAGAATGAAGAGCCTGTATGCTATCCTTAATTGGATAGTGGGCCTGATGGCAGCTAATTAAGAGGCCACCTCTGGGAAAATTGCAGTGCGGGTCTGCTACCACCTGTGTGGGCTCGGGACTGGCATATAGTCCCAATATTGGACTTACAATGCCCTCCAAACCCCAACCCTGGATAAAATTCTGCTCAAGATGTTACCTCAAACTGTAATATGGTTCCACATTCTGTACCATGGGCGGGGGTGGGGGGGGGCGCGCGGTGGGGGAGGGATTCCTCGCATGACAAATTCCCAATATTACTTTTGTCAAAGGAGCTAAGAAAAGAGCCCAAAGATTATGCAGAGCATCCATATTTCCTGTGTGCACCTCCTACTGAATGTTTTAGGGTCATTGTAGAGAGTGTGTCCAGGGTTGCAGGTTATGTTGAGAATGTTACTTCATGAAAATGAAGGAGGGGAGGAAATAATTGCAGAAAGTCTTTTATTGTGGCTATTTTTCATTAAAGGCATTTCTAGTCTGGCTGATTGAAACTATAATTCAAAGCAGTGTTACATTAATGGACACAAAGAATGATATTTCATGGATCAACATGGGAAATCAAAAGTTCTGATATTTTTAAGACAAAGTCCATTAATCCTTTCAACATTTGTTGACCTACATAAACTGACATAGAAACAATTGAAAAATGTGTTTTATAGCAACTCCATGTAATGTCCCAGACCATTTCCAATCTTTTAAACAGCCCATTTCAAAAAGAAACTGGAATAACAAAGGGCTGATTGACACAGCTGCATCCATCTGTACTGGGGCAGAGATTAACTGTTGCAGACTCTGCTTAATGTCCCTGCAGGATTTGATCCTGAACACTGCTCAATGAATTGAATTTGGCCAAATTTTAAGAAAAAAATCTGCACTGGACATTGCCACAGTGATGGGACTTTCTAACTGATCAGCCCAACTGATGGATGATTTTCCATTCAGGATTTATAATATGGTCCACAGAATTTTGCTCAATGAAATTGGTCACTAGTAAAGAGTTAATCCATTAAATCTTTATATATAAAAAGGGCAACATGTAAATAACAAAGGCCATTGGCATAAAGTAATGATTAGAAATTATAATTTGCACCGTAAAAGTGTTGTAACTATGCTTTGTGTACAAGTCTCTAAGTTGGCATTGAGCTGCAGATATAAATTTACACAGAAGTGTCTTTGCACCATTAAAAATGTTTTTTTATAGGAATTAAAGTGAAACAATAATGAATCTACTTTTTGAGTATTAGTAGCATGAAAATTATAGCTGACATGTCTGATGGCTCAGTGCGTTAAACACACTGTGCAGTGTGGTACTCAGCCATGCAAATTAGGGAATCGAGGTTATATGTGGAGTTAACCCATTTAACCCAAGGTGCTGAGAGGAGAATTACAATTGGCTAGTTACACATATCTGCAAAGAAGTACAAAACTACCCAAGGGATCGCACTCCTGATCCAATAACCATGCAGAGACATGAAGTCTTACAGCTGGATATTCATGAAAGGGATGAGAAGCAGAGTCAGGAAAGTTCCCAACTCTGCAAGCCTGTCTCCATAAAGGGGGCCCTTGCCCGCCATATTCTGGGGAAACAGGGCTAAGATGGGCTTGGGCCCGGCAGAGTGAGGTGGCAGAGGTAGTGGATGCTGAGGCCAGTAGGGTAGAAGATCCAGCTTGGTTCACTGCAACATTGACCCAGTTGCAATTATGACTGCTAGGCCCTCAAGCCCTTACCCCCCACCCCCACCAGCCATGCTCCTCCATATCTTCCGTACCCCTTCATATCTCCCCTGACCCCGCATGCATCCTCCAAGTATTCACAATGAGGCCATCTGGAAAAACAGATGTCTAGCCATCTGTTCAGCCAGCTTTGTTGGTACAGTTTCCAAATGACCTAATTATGAATGCTTGGCTGAGCTCCAAGAATGGATAACGGACTCAGCTCTGTAGGCAATGATGACACAACATGCAGGGGACTGCTAGCTATGTTTGAATGACATCTCTATTACTTTGTAATAAACTGATCTTTCCATGAAGTACTTTTTCAATGCCTGTGTGTTTATTTACACAGGTTGAAAGATGTGAAGTGAATTAAAGTTTTTTGTCATTGATAATATGAATAGCTGTGATTGATGGGCAGCTTTAATGCGCAGGTAAGAGGGGAAATGTATTTCAAAGTGAATTTGAATGGCCGTTTTTGTTCGATTCCTGACACAACACTAAGGTTCCCCATGGTTCACGACTCCTGAGGTGCCGTGAGCCACATTTACTAACACAATGGGCCCAGCTCCATCAAAGTTGTGGTTTGTGGTTTGAAATTCCCAAGCCTGCAATTAGAACCGCAATGGGCAGGACGGCTACATGTGGGCTGGCTCTGGCTACCCACACCGGCAAAAAATTGCCAGTCACAGAATGGGGTGGAAATCAAGGAATTAGGTTTTGCTTGCCATTTTTAAAGGCCTCCCATGAAAATGGAAGATGTAGAGTCAGTCATTAGAGCACATTTTGCATGTGTAGAGGTTGCATGAAGACAGGAACAGTAATTGTTACATGTCCATAGCCAAACGGCCTGCCAAGACTTGCTGGTAAAGTGAACATTCCTCACATGGAATCCGGACAAGGTGTGTTTGGAGAGGAAAATGGAGAAAATCTACAGTTGAGCATAATTATGATAATAATTAAAAATGAGGTGTCAACCTGGTGAAGCTATAACACAAGACTACTTGCATGCCAAACGGCATAAGCAACAAGTGATAGACAAAGCTAGACGATCCCCCAACCAAGGGGTCAGATCTAAACTCTGCAGTCCTGCCACATCCAGTCGTGAATGGTGGTGGACAATTAAACAACTCCGTGGAGGAGGTGGCTCCGCAAATATCCCCATCCTCAATGATGGAGCAGCCCAGCAAAGCAGTACAAAAGATAAGGCTGAAGCATTCACAACAATCTTCAGCCAGAAGTGCTGAGTAGATGATCCATCTCAGCCTCCTCCGGAGGTCCCCAGCATCACAGATGCCAGTCTTCAGCCAATTCGATTCACTCCACATGGTATCAAGAAACAACTGAAGGCACTGGATACTGCAAAGGCTATGGGCCCTGACAATATTCCAGCAATAGTACTGAAGGCGTATGTTCCAGAACTTGCCGCACCACTAGCCAAGCTGTTCCAGCTACGACACTGGCATCTGTGGGGAAAATTGGCCAGATATGTCCTGTACACAAAAAACAGGACAAATCCAACCCAGCCAATTTCCTTCCCATCAGCCTACTTTCGATCATCAGTAAAGTAATAGAAGTGGTCATCAATATTGCTATCAAGCGGCACTTGCTTAGCAATAACATGCTCACTGATGCCACTCAGTTCCTGACCTCATTACAGCCTTGGTTCAAACTTGGACAAAAGAGCTGAACTCCCGAAGTGAGACGAGAGGGTGACAACCCTGGACATCACGGCAGCATTTGACTGAGTACGGCATCACGGAGCCCTAGCAAAACTGGAGTCAATGGGAATCGGGGGGGGGGAGTCTCCGTTGGACTCATACCTAGCACAAAGAAAGATGGTTGTGGTTGTTGGAGATCAGTCATCTCAACTCCAGGACATTACTGCAGGAGTTCCTCAGGGTAGTGTCCTCAGCCCAACCATCTTAAGCTGCTTAATCAATGACCTCCCTTCCATCATAAGGTCAGAAGTGGGGATGTTCGCTGATGATTGCACAATATTCAGTACCATTCGCAACTCCTCAGACACTGAAGCAGTCCATGTCCAAATGCAGCAAGACCTGGACAATATCCAGGCTTAGGCTGAGAAGTGGCAAGTAACATTCGCGCCACACAACTGCCAGGCAATGACCATCTCCAACAAGAGAGAATCCAGCCATCATCCCTTGATGTTCAATGGCGTTATCATCACTGAATCCTCCACTATCAACATCCTGGAGGTTACCATTCACCAGAAACTGATCTGGACTAGCCATATGAATACTGTGGTTACAATAGCAGGTCAGAGGCTAGGAATCGTGCGACGAGTAACTCACCTCCTGACTCCCCAAAGCCTGTCCACCATCTACAAAGGCACAAGTCAGGAGTGTCATGGAATGCTCCCCACTTGCCTGGATGAGTGCAGCTCCGACAACTTAAACTTAAAAAGTTTGACACCATCCAGGACAAAGCAGCCCGCTTGATTGGCACCACATCCACAAACATTCACTCCCTCCAAAACCGATGCACAGTAGCAACAGTTTGTATCATCTACAAGATGCACTGCAGGAATTCACCAAGGCTCCTTAGACAGTACCTTCCACGACCACTACCATTTAGAAGGACAAGAGCAACAGACAGATGGGAGCACCGCCACCTGGAGGTTCCCCTCCAAGTCACTCACCATCTTGACTGGGAAATAATTCCTGACTTGGGAATAAAAGAACCATAGACACAACTTTAAGAATGTTCAATATGGCAAAGTGATTATAAAGCACACACGCGAGTGAGTTAGGATGGGATGAACAAATGGTACACATGCTCAACATGCCCAAATCACAAATATCATAACCAATTACTGTTGACAGTTATTTTATACTGAAGATAATTAACATTTTACATGAGAAACATTTGATAATTTCTCATCCAGAGAAAAGCACAGTACCAAAACCTCAAGCTGACAGAACACACGATATGCTTCAGAAAGAAAGAAAACCATTTAGAAGTTAGCAATGTTTAGCGAATTCTGCCTTAGTTTATGTTGGCCTACATTGTGATTGCAGGGTGCAATCTAGATTAGTGAATATTTCACTTTAAATGGAAATTTATACATTAGAAAATACTCAAAGCTCATCCTTTACTACCTTAAACCCAGTCAGCCCAAAATCTAACTCTACTTTCAGTTCATCTAATAATTTTGATAGAAACATAGAAACAAAGAAACTAGGAGCAGGAGTAGGCCATTCGGCCCTTCGAGCCTGCTCCACCATTCATTATGATCATGGCTGATCATCCAACTCAATAGACTGCTCCCGCTTTCTCCCCATACCTTTTGATCCCTTTCGCCCCAAGAACCTTATCTAACTCCTTCTTGAAAACATACAACGTTTTGGTCTCAACTACTTTCTGTGGTAATGAATTCCACAGGCTCACCACTCTCTGGGTGAAGAAATTTCTCCTCATCTCAGTCCTAAATGGTCTACCCCGTATTCTCAGGCTGTGACCACTGGTTTTGGACTCCCCCACCATCGGGAACATCCTTCCTGCATCTACCCTGTCTAGAATTTTATAGATTTCTGTGAGATCCCCCCTCATTCTTCTGAACTCCAGCGAATACAATCCTAATCAACTCAATTTCTCCTCATATGTCAGTCCTGTCATCCTAGGAACCTTTGCTGCACTCCCTTGATAGCAAGGACATCCTTCCTCAGATAAGGAGACCAAAACTGCACTCAATATTCCAGGTGTGGTCTCACCAAGGCCCTGTACAATTGCAGCAAGACATACCTGTTCCTATACTCGAATCCTCTGGCTATAAAGGCCAATGTATCATTTGCCTTCTTTACAGCCTGTTGCACCTGCATGCTTACCTTCAGTGACTGGTATACAAGGACACCCAGGTCTCGTTGCACATTCCCCTCTCTTAATTTGTAGACATTCAGATAATAACCTGCCTTCCTGTTTTTGCTACCAAAATGGATAATCTCACATTTATCCACATTATACTGCATCCGCCTTGCATTTGCCCATTCACTCAGTTTATCCAAATCACACTGAAGCATCTTTGCATCGTCCTCACAGCTCATCCTCCCACCCAGCTTTGTGTCATTTGCAAATTTGGAGATATTACATTTAATTCCCTCATCTAAATCTTTAATATATATTGTGAATAACTGGGGGCTCAGCACCAATCCCTGTGGTATCCCACTAGTCGCTGCCTGCAAGACTCGTTTATTCCTACTCTTTGTTTCCTGTCTGCCAACCAGTTTTCTATCCATCTCAATACACTACCCCCAATCCCATGTGCTTTAATTTTACACACCAATCTCTCATGTGGGACTGTGTCAAAAGCCTTCTGAAAATCCAAATAAACCACATCCACTGGCTCCCCCTCATCAACTCTACTAGTTACATCCTCAAAAAATTCCAGTAGATTTGTCAAACATGATTTCACTTTCATAAATCCATAATGATTCTGTCTGATTCTGCCACTGTTTTCCACGTGCTCAGCTATTAGATCTTTTATAATGGACTCTAGAATTTCCCCAACTACCGACGTCAGGCTGACTGGTTTATAATTCCCTGTTTTCTCTCTGCTTCCCTTTTTAAATAGTGGGGTTACATTAGCTACCCTCCAATCTGTAGGAACTGTTCCAAAGTCTGTAGACTTTCAGATGACCACCAATGCATCCACTATTTCTAGGACTATTACCTAACATTACCTCATCTGAAAATGTTCATTATCATATTTGCAAATTATTTTTCCTAGTATCAGTTTAGAATTTACTTTTCACTAATTTCAAATAATGCCGTCTTATCTTACTGGTCTTACTCGGTTTGAATGAATATTCAGGACTCATCTTATCTAACACAAGCCATTGGCTTAGTGGTAGCCTCCCCACCTGTGAGTCAGAAAGAATAGGCTTCAAACCCCATTCAAGATAGTGGAGACTGGGACTTTAACTCAACTTTGGGTCGATGTTGTTATGAAGCAATTGATTATATATTATTGTAAAATATTTTTCTTTAAAAATAGAGGTTTAGTTTATAGTTGTGTCTTAATTGGATTAAAGCCAACTAGTCTGGGTGCTTTGATGTGCACTAGTTTTGAGATGTAAGAGAGGTAGAGTGCATTTGCATTTTTTGAATAGAGCATTCAAGAAGGTGAGTGAAATCTGGCATCCAGCTAGCAGAGACCAAGCAATATGTTTATATTACTAATAAAATTGATACTATGAAAGGGGTTTTATTGTTAGAGGTGGTGGCATTAAGAGAGGTTGGTGATACAATGAGAATTTACATTCAATGAGCTGTGCTAGCTTTAGCTTCAGCAGCTTTGTATGTGCAGGGTACAAGCAAAGTAAGATCAAAGTAGCTGTAAGCCTACAACTGTCTCCGCAGGAACCAAAGTGAAAAGAACCTCATTTTGAATTTGTGAGGTGAAAATGTTTGCCTGGTGTCTGGTTAAGTCTATGGGTTGCTGTTGCCTTAATGGAGATTGGTTTGGGAATTTGTTAAAAGTTAGTAATGATAGTAATAATTTGTAGCCATGTGTGTGTATATATATATATATATATATATATATACACATATATATATAAAACTTGTGTAAATTAATAAAAATGTTTCATTTCATTTAATATAAAACCTCTCGAGAACTGGTGGTCTGATTCCTGAATTTAAAGTTGCATCACAAACATACCACTTAAAAATATAGGTTAATATAGCTGTTTAAAGTTTCCCTCTGGGTTTTTAAATAACTCAGCTTTACCAAAGGTTGTCTCATAACAACTGGGGGCTCTTGCCAGGATAAAAATATTTTTAATTCCTTGATTGGTTCGAATCTTAAGGTTATGAGTACAAGAAGTATTTTGAATTCAGGGGTTGGTGAGATTTTAGAAATGGTAAGGCTACAAGATGGCTTTGGCAATTGCTAAGACTTGTCTGGGAGTAGAAGAGCTAATTCTGATTGGGTTGGAGAAAATAACCAAAAGTAATTTAACAGAGTTGGCAGATAAGTTAAAATTGGGGTTAATTGCGAAGGCTAGGAAATCAGATACAATTAAAAGTATAGCACAGCATCTACAGTTGGGAGTGAAACTTGACACTAGTGAGTCACAGCTGGAGGTAGTGATACTTTCATTGCAAATGAAAAAGCTTGAATTAGAAGCAAAGTACAGAAAAATGGTTTTTAAAAAGGGAATTAGAAATTGTGAAGACAGAGAAGGAAAAAATAGAAAAAGAGAGAGAATTCCAGCTGAAAATGGGTTAAAAAAAGAGATGCCAGTAGGTGAGGAAGGACTTATCTCCAGAGTAGAACCCAGTGGGGAGATGTTTAAATTTGTACAAGCTCTTCCAAAGTTTGAGGAAAAAGATATTGAAGCATTCTTTATTTAATTTGAGAAGCTAGCTAAACAGGTGAAATGGCCAAAGGAAAGCTGGACGTTATTAATTCAGTCTAAGATGTTAAGTAGGGCTCATGAGGTATATGCTTCGCTATCAGAAGAAATGTCAATGAATTATGATGTGGTGAAAAAGGCTATTTTGAGTGCATATGAGTTGGTTCCTGAAGCATACAGGCAAAAATATAGGAATATGAGAAAACAGCCTGGGCAAAATTATATTGAGTTTGAAAGAGTAAAACAAAGTAATTTTGACCGGCGGATATGGACATTAAAAATAGAAACAACCTATGCAGCTCTTAGGGAAGTAATTATTTTGGAAGAATTTAAAGATTCAATCCCTTCAGCAGTGAGAGCTCCTGTGGAGGAACAGAGGGTTGATTCTGTAAGACAAGCAGCAGAGACAGCATGTATTTCCATGCATTGTTTTATCTCTATCTTTTAGCCTATTTCGATCCCCCCTACCTCACCCCCACTAGGGCTATCTGTACCTTGCTCGTCCTGCTTTCTACCCTTAATGTCACATATTAGCACATTTGTTAACTAATATCACCACTGTCAACACCTCTTTGTCCTTTTGTCTATAACATCTTTTGGCAATCTCCACCTATCACCGGCCCTCTCTCCAGCTCTACCTGCCCACCACCCCCCCACCCAAACCCTTAAACCAGCTTATATTTCAGCTCTCTTCTATTTTTCCTTAGTTCTGTTGAAGAGTCATACGGACTCGAAATGTTAACTGTATTCCTCTCCGCAGATGCTGTCAGACCTGCTGAGTTTTTCCAGGTATTTTTATTTTTGTTTTGGACTTCCAGCATCCGCAGTTTTTTGCTTTTATCTTAGCAGAGACAGCTGATGAGTTAGTTCATAGAGCTAAACATTTTTTCATCACCCTTTCAAATTGGAAAAGGATAAAAAGTGGGAAGGTAGATATTTAGGGAAGAGGAGCTGTAAGTTCCCAGGAAGTTTTTTAGTCAGAATAAAAAGGAAGGTGCTGAAGGTAGAAGTGACATTCAAAAATTGTGGTGTTTTCATTGTAATAAAGTGGGGAACATCAAGTCAGTGTGTTGGAAAAATCTGTTGGAAATTTTGCGGTACAGAGAAGCTCTGGAAGTCGTATTGTGGATTCTGAGGTTCAGGCACAGGAGAAACTAATGGTTCATGTACAGATGAAACAGGTAGAATCAGTGAAAGGTAAAAAAGTGAGAAAGTTTTCACAGTTTACTCAAGAGAATTCCAAGGAGCAGATTGCAGAAATGTTTAAAGATTTTGTGCATGAAGGCAAAGTAAGGGGTGGAGTAGGTAAAGATGTTAACATTTTAAGAGGCACAGGGGCTAGTCAATCCTTAAGGTTGTGGGATAGTGATATTTGTTGTTCATAGGGAGTACCGCAGGAGCAGGTAATAATAAGCGGGGTTCACGGAGACTCTAAACCTATTCCATTGTGGAAGTTAAATTTCAAGAGCAAATGGAAGCCAGGTGAAGTTATAGTTGGAGTGGTGGAAAAATTGCCCATTGCAGGGATTCATTTTATTCTGGGTAATGATATAGCTGGATCACAAATGTGGGTGATGCCTATGGTAGTTGAATAGCCTGTAGAAGTGTCTTCAACACAGGTGTTACAGAAGGAATATCTTGGATTGTTTCCTGATTGTGTTATAATGAGATCAAAGGCTCATTGGGAGGAACAAGACAAACACGATAAGCAGGCGGTTCAAAGACAAGAAGAAGGTGTTGAAATCAAGTTAGCTGACACTGCATTTGATAACATTGTTCAGGAGGAAGGAATACAGGAAAATTCAGCTGAAATGTTTAACTCAAAGACATTAGTGGAATTACAGAAAATGATTTACAATTAAAACAGTTATATCAAAAAGATTATTCAGGAACAGAAGCAAAATATATTTCAGTGGGGTATTATCTTCGGGGAGGTATTTTAATGAGAAAGTGGTGGTCAGATTATGTCTCAGAAAATGAAAGCTGGAGGGAGGTGCATTAGATTGTTATCCCATTAGGCTATAGAAATGAGATTTGGAGGATTGCTCATGAAATTCCAATGGGGGTACATGTAGGAATTAGGAAAACTCAGGAAAATACAGAGGTTTTTTTTGGCCAGGATTGCATAGGGATGTAGTCAAATTCTGTAGAACCTGTTGTACAGGTCAAATAACAGGAAAACCACAGGCAATGATTAAGCCGGCACCTTTAATCCCAATACTAGCATTTGAAGAACCTTTTACCAAGGTTATGATTGATTGTGTAGGGTCACTCCCTAAGGCTAAAAGTGGAAATCAATATTTATTGACAATAATGGATGTATCTACCAGGTTTCCTGAAATGATATCTTTAAGAAATATTACAGCCAGGAAGATTGTGGAGGAGTTAATTAAATTTTTTACAAGTTATGGTTTACCTAAAGAAATACAATCAGATCAGGGGTCAAGTTTCATGTCACGGCTGTTTAAGAAAGTAATGAACAGTTTGGGGATAAAACAGTTTAAGTCAACAGCTTATCATCCGGAGTCACAAGGAGCTTTGAAAAGATGACATCAAACTTTAAAAACTATGAAGAAAGAATACTGTCAGGATTACGCACAAGATTGGGATACAGGAATTCAATTTTTGTTATTTGCTATTGGAGACGCTCCTAATGCATCAACTGATTTTAGCCCCTTTGAACTAGTTTATGGCCATGAGGTAAGGGGACCACTGAAATAAATTCATGAGAAGTTGGCGGGTCAAAATTCAGAAACTATTCTCCTGGATTACGTATCAAATTTCAGGGAAAGATTGAACAGAGCATGTGAGTTGGCTAGGGAACATTTAAAGATATCACAGCAAGTGATGAAAGTGAAAGCAGATATTGCTAAAACTCGCAGTTTTGTTACTGGGGAGAAAATACTAGTTTTGTTACCAGTACTAGGTGATTCATTAAATGCAAGATTTAGTGGGCCTTACAGGATTGAAAAGAAATTGAGTGAAGTAAAGTATTTAATAAATACTCCAGATAGGAGAAAGAAGCAGAGGGTGTGTCTTGTAAATATGCTTAAAAAGTACTTTGACAGGGAAGAGGAACAAAAAAACAAAGAGGTATTAGTGGTGGAGGAGGATGAGAAAGAGGTAGAAGTGCAGGACTCCAAAATTGATTTTCCTCTAATCAAATTCGATAATGAGGGGGCGCTTGAAAATTTAAATGTAATATTGAGTTGTCTTCCAAGCAAGTGTCAAAGTGATTTGGAAAAGCTATTGCAGTCACACAAACCTATTTGTGGAAATAAGCTGGGAAGGACAAATTTAGTTATACATGATGTATAAATCACCTTCAACAGGGCAACATCCTTATTGATTAAATCTGGCAAAGTTATAAGTACAAAAATAAATTGTTTTCATGCTTCAAAATGATATCATTGAGTCTAGTTGCAGTAACTGGAGTTCGCCTATTGTACAGGAACCGAAACCAGATGGAACACAAAAACTATGTGTGGATTATCGAAAGGCGAATGCAGTGACAAAAGTAGATTTATATCCCATATCATGGTTAGAAGATTGCATTGAGAAAGTGGGACAACAGAAATTTATCATAAAGATTGACTTGCTAAAAGGATATTGGCAGGTACCATTGTCAGAGAGAGCAAAGGAGATATCAGCTTTTGTAACGCCAAGTGCACTATATCAGTGTAAAGTCATGCAGTTTGGTATGAAGAAGGTACCTGTGACATTTTAAAGACTGACAAGTAAAATAATTGCTGGTCTATGTAACTGTGCTGTTTATACTGATGATCTCATTGTTTTCAGTCAGAAGTGGGAGGAGCATTTACAGCATCTGAAATATTTACTTAGTCAACTACAAGAAGCTAATTTGGTGATGAACTTGGCTAAAAGTGAATTTGCAGAAGCACAAGTTACATATCTAGGCCATACCATTGAACATGGTAAGGTGGCTCAGAGATGTGAAATTCATGGATTTCCCAGTGCCTACAACAAAATGAGAAGTTTTGAAATTTCTGGTCATGAACCAGTTTTACCAGAAATTTGTACCAAATTTTAGCCAAGTGGTTGCTCCACTGACTGAGCTATTTAAAAAGAACCAGAAGTTTGAATGGACACTGGAGTGTCAGAAGTCATTTGATAGATTGAAAACTATTAACCACAACACCAGTTTTGGCAGTACCCAATTATGCTAAGCAATTCAAGTTGGCCATTGACACAAGTGATATAGGCTTTGGGGCTGCACCATTACAAGATAACGACACTGGAATTGAAAAACCAATAGGATATTTTTCACGGAAACTGAATGTACAACAGGGAAAATGTTCAAAGATTGAGAGACTTTGAGTTTGGTGTTAACATTGCAGCATTTTGAAATTTATGTTGCAAACAATTCATCAGAAACAATTGTTTATATAGACCATAATCCTTTGCAGTTTTTGGACAAATTGAGACAAAAGTACAAGACTTTTCAGATGAAGCCTATTATTACAACCATTTGCTGAAAGAGAAAATCTGTTCAAAGATGCATTATCAAGAGTTTGAAGCTTAAAGAGAAACGTGACATTTAAAAAAACCTAGGCACTGAATTGGAGCGATTTCTGTTATTGGAAAATATTTTTCTTTTAAAATAGAGGTTTAGTCTGTCGGTATGTCCTAATTGGATTAAAGACAGTTAGTCTGGATGCCTTGATGTATACTAGTTTTGATATGTAAGAGAGGTAGAGCGCATTTGCGTTTTTTGAATAGAGCATTCAAGAAGGCGAGTGGAACCTGGCACCTATCTCGCAGAGACCAAGCAATATGTTTATATTACTAATAAAATTGGTATTGTTAGAAAATTTTATTGTTAGAAGAAGAGGTGGAGTTAAAGGAGGCTGGTGATACAATGAGAATTTACATTCAACGAGCTGTGCTAGCTTTAACTTCAGCAGTTTTGTATGTGCAGGGCAGAGGTAATGCTGTAAGCCTACAACTATCTCCACAGGAACCAAAGTGAAAAGAACCTCATTTTGAATGTGTGAGGTGAAAATGCTTTGCTTGGTGTCTGGTTAAATCTATGGATTGCTGTTGCCTTAATGGAGATTAGTTTGGGAATTTGTTAAAAGTTATGATAGTAATAATTTGTAGCCATGTGTACATATTTAACTTGTGTAAATTAATAAAAATGTTTCACTTAGTTTAATATAAAACCTCTCGAGAACTGGTGGTCTGATTCCTGAATTTAGAGTTGCATCTCAAACATACCACTTAAAATTATAGGTTATGACATTTGTTTAAAGTTTCCCTCTGGGATTTATAAACAGCTCAGCTTTACCAAAGGCTGTCTCATAACAATGTCCAGCAGGATACTCATGCTTGGCGAGCGTGGTCGGTTCTCCACCTGTGCCAATGCCCCGTTATCACATGGATCGTGGGAAACCATAAAACCGTCCCTTGAATAGGGCTAACCTTGTATCAGCTAGTTTAAAAGGTGCTCAGTGTTAAACCATGTCTGTCAGTTAATCAGCTCATTAATCCTTCAACTACATCTCGCTGTTCTTTCCAAAGGGAAGATATGATAACAATTTTATTCAAACCATTGCTGAAAGGCTCCAACCTTCATTCGAGATTGTAGGCTAAGTTACTGGAACCTTTCCATCTCTTTACACTTAGGATCAGTCTGCTTTTCTCACCAATGCACACAAATCCCTTTGTTGAATGTTGAACTTGTCTTCGGTATTACATGTACATTGTACATAAAACAAACTTTACGTTCCTGGTACAACACGTTATCAGTGCTACAGTGATGGTAGTAGTTAATGGCCGCTTAAAAAATATAAAGGGTTGTTAGTATATTATTAGACAAATGAGTTGTTTCATCAGGTTAGTGTGAGGTGGGGAAGTCTACCCAAGAAGGGTGATCTCCATGGTAGCAGTAACACCTCCACCTACCCCCAAGATCTCCATCCTCAGCCCTTCCCCCCAGCTGAAGAGGCAGAACTGCTGACTGGAGACTTCTTCAGTTCAATTCTCATTAATTGGCTCTCAGCACGAGATTCATATTTTGCCACACCTCCTGCTCCAACGGCTGGCACGACTGGTTTTCCTGCTTTCATACCTTTTGACATGGGGATGCGGGTAGGTGTGGGCCGCTGTGCTGACCCCTCCTGTGCTGCCTAAAAAAAGACAGAAAAAGCATTAAATGCACATTCTACCAGCATTTGTTTATAAAGTAAAGCTTTGATTTGTGCATATGGCTTTATAGAACTGAATGTTTTCTATAATGTCAAACCCATTTTCTGTGATTGACCACCCTTAGGAATTACATCTAATGCAGCTGTACTGTCAAAAAAGGTAAAACTCCAAAGTTCAAAACAGGTTCACATAGAAGCCAGTAAATATGGTACAAAATAACAGTTTCACAGTTCAGAGTTTCCTAAGCTTTACCTTCACTTCATGTGCCTCAAAAAATTAGGCAAGATCGCACCTCCCAATTCACTATGAGTGAATTGACCATGCTCTCCAGTTGCGGAAAGCTAGTGACTTTCAGCTGAAGGTTCTGATCAGCATTCTTGGAATTGGCTTTTTAGAAGCCACTGAACAGCTAACCAGCGGTCTGACCAAGTTATTCAGGCTTCCACTTATGCTCTCCTCTTAATCACAATGTATAAATTGCCTGAGATTTACAGCCACTGTTCATGGCAACAGAACCACTTTGTTTAATAATTCCCAAATGATTACAGATAGGTAAAGTAAATCTCTCATGGCACTGTTGCTGATGATTTACAGAATAAGGAATATCAAACTGTTGTAAACAGTATGTATGTATCCCTTTAATGCAATAAAGCATAATTGCTGTTTTGTAAAACACTGGGTAATAAACACCAATTGAATCCATACATAGGGATGTGAATGCAAAGGGCAGTAGGCATCTTGGTTTTGTTATTTTGTGATCTAGCAGCATATCAAGTGTAGTGCAAACTCAAGTCACTGGGAAATGCTGTGAACAGGAAAGAAACAATAAGAAATGCTGCAAGACCTTCCAGCATTTCTTACAGTGAGTGGAAGGCTATGTTTTATAACAATTGGGGTTTCAGGGAGGGTGATAAGGAAAAGGAAAGCATTGAGGTGGTGTGACATTTGTAGTAAACATTGCTGCATGCATATTGTGATATATGACATGAAATATATTCTAATGAGAGATAGATGTCCATTTCATAGTTGACGAGGTTTTCGCCACACAGTATTCACATCAACCCCCAGTTGGTACATTTTTAATTCTTTTCTTTCTGAAAGCAGCCAAAGCGAACACAAGATCTAAAGTTTGCCAGTTTTCCTCTACTTTGGGGGTTCCCCGTTGAGCTGTTTGGATGAGAACAGATCTAGAGGTTGTAATTGCTTCAATTATCAATGCACACTCATGGGCTCTTTGGAGGTTTTCGAGGATGAAACTCTCAGGAACAGAAAACTGGGGCAGATTTTCAATGTGGGGTTGGGAATTCAATACCTGGATGAATTCCGGATCCCGACCTTACACCCAAACTGTGTCGCACTTGCAATGCGATCTTCAAATGCAAATGGCCTAATTGGCCATGAGGCGAGGTTGGCGTTCAATTAAAAGTACCAAGTGCTTCCAGGGTGGGGGGTAGTTGGCTGTCTGGTGCCAGCAGCCATATTGGGGGTTACCACTACCTTGCTGATAAGAGCAGGCAGCTCAAGGTGGAATGCGGTTGCACATGGCCATGGTTGAGATGGATAGGAGCGCTCATGCCGACATAGGTTGCACCGACCAATTAAATTTTAAAAGTTATGCAAAGCAAGTTATCTGAGCTGTGCAGCAGACCAGATAGCTGTGCACTTGTGCACAAAACAGTTTGGGGGTGGGGAAAATCGCTGGGAAAATTTTCAAAATATCATTCTATTTCAGACAGGCCCCTGAACAAGCTCCTTAAGGAGATTAAGGGGCCAT
Source organism: Carcharodon carcharias (assembly GCF_017639515.1). Classification (NCBI taxonomy): domain Eukaryota; kingdom Metazoa; phylum Chordata; class Chondrichthyes; order Lamniformes; family Lamnidae; genus Carcharodon; species Carcharodon carcharias. The sequence goes on from NC_054468.1 coordinate 144,612,957, forward strand.
TAATTGGAAGCGGGCACCTTCCCCGTTCCCTACCATCCCCTGCTAGCTAATTGAAAATTCAAGACTGTCCCGGAGCAGTCAGAATCCTGACACGACCTCCGGCACTGTGATTTTCAAGGACCATTTGTCAGTTCCCGACATCGTGACCCTTTGAAAATCCTGGCCTCTGAACAGCAGGGAATCCATGACACTTACAGCAATTCCTTCTCGCACCACAATTGAATTTGGTCCATCTGGTAAAATGGTCAGTTATTTGAAGTTAAATAGAAAAGAAAGCATTCCTTGAACCAGTATAAATTGAAGTGGAAATCAAAAGATTGAGACTTGGGATTAGCATTACTTATATTCTTTATGAGCAAGAACAATTTGCAAAAAAAAAAATCACACTATACTGTCTTTCTCTCAAGTCCTATAATTGCAAGTCAGTAGTTGTCTGCATTAAAACTGTAAAGCATCTTGTAGTCTAAAATTACTTTGTGAAAACAAAAGTAATTTTGAAAAATAGTTACTTATAAAAAAGGGTAATCCTGCAACCAATCTTTACACAGCCAAGTTCCACAAACAGGAATCCAGTGAAGTTCCTTTTAATCAAAATTCGCAGGGTTTGGACAACGCAGACTTATTTCAAACCAAAAGAGCAAAGATAGTGCGGACACAATAAACTCAACAAAAATGCAGCTTTATGCCCACTGCCAGAGGGGCTGGAGAAAGAGGAAACTTCGCGCTTTGAGAGAAATAGGTTAACCACTATCTTTAGCATTATCCTGCTTTCGTCACTGTGCCTGTGATATTAGTGTTATTGCAGTGGCAAGTGCACTCACAATTAGTGTGATTTATCAAAAACTTCCAAGTTTATCCTATTATAGAACAGGATTAGAACACTTACAGACAATACAATATTTTATGTTTTAGCTTTGGTTGATTTGTCTGTAGACTCCATAACAGCTTTCCGCCTCACACGCAAACATTTCTTTGGGTGATATTCACAAACATGACTATTTGTACGCCAGTCATATAAACACACCACAGTATGAACATCGTTCCTACCAGTCAATCTGGTAGACAAGCTTTCCGTTGTTGATGGGCCCGTATAAAGTAGACGCCAGATTTGCCACAACAAAATAGTAATAGCGGAAGTTCCAACAAAGGAAGCTCTCTTGTAAAATTTCTGATAAATTGGTGTGCACCCTTTAATGCGGGCACTTCATTTAGCTACCTTTCATTGTTCTCGGTACATTTTATTATAGGCACCTCCTGCACCACTCATTACAATTGTTAAATAAACTCTGCACTTCATTTCTGACTTACAGCAAAATGAGGAAATCATGTTACTGTTGATTAAAAAGTTGAATTTGATCATTTGCATGGAGTTTAACCTAAACACTTCAACTTTTTCGCGAGCTGCAGACAGAAACCAACTCGACTGGCTGGATGCAGTGGTCAAAAAAGTAGTTACAAATTAAATAACAGATTTTTAAAAATGAATTAACTCAAGCGGTATTTTAAGTTAACTTTTATTGAAACATGATCATTCAGGGATACCGGGCCTTAATAAATATCCATTAGTCATTGAGATAATACAAAAATAAAAGACACGAGAGTTGTCTTTGATATGTAATCAAATATTTGCAGCAAATGTTGAAGAATGTGCGATTTCTTTTACAACGAATTTGTATGCCATAAACCATGTGGAAACAGCAAACATCGACAATACAGGCACACCTCAGCTAGCTCACAACCACATTTCATCAATCCTATTACCTTTTGCACTATAGGAATTCAAAACACTAGCAAAACTACATTCTATCTCTTGCTTGGCTCTAGCTGTAACTCTTTTGAGTACAAACCTGTTTCTATCTGTTTCAGATGAAGTTACATTGTTTCATAGTTTACCAGTGTGAGATTTGAACTCTTGATCTTGGGTTTACAAACCCAGTACCATAACCACTTGGCTATTTAGGCCAAGCTGGCTCTAGCTGTATTTGCAGTAAGCCGACCAGACTGTTTAACGCCTCAACTGAAAGACGGCACTTCCAACAGCACTCACTGAGATAAAAACAAAAAACTGCGGATGCTGGAAATCCAAAACAAAAATAAAAATACCTGGAAAAACTCAGCAGGTCTGGCAGCATCTGCGGAGAGGAACACTTCTGTTGAAGAGTCATACGGACTCGAAACGTTAACTGTGTTCCTCTCCGCAGAAGCTGCCAGACCTGCTGAGTGTTTCCAGGTATTTTTATTTTTGTTTCAGCACTCACTGACTTTGGAGCCCCCCTGTCGGACACGGTGTGTTTGATTGTAAATCCGCCCCTGCAACACATGCACTGTGCCACAATGAGTTGGATCCTAGAAAGTCAGTACTTCAAATTTACCAACATTTAGAAACTAGAACCACAACCTTTGCATTAGCAAGAGTAAGAACTGTTACATTAGTTCTTTGTTCATCCCCATAAAGGGGCTCTCAGCCTACTAGCTGACCAAGAAGATCCATTTACAGCTTGCTGACTACCTCCAAGTAGGTAGAAATGCCCATGCAGGAGTGGGAAACCAGTAAACCTTTAAAGCCCTTACAAAAGTTGGACCAAGGATTACTCTGCAGTCAGGAATTTGTCCCTCACTAGGCAACATAGTCAGGGGAGGCAGTGGCATAGTGGTATTGTCACTGAATAGTAATTCAGAGACCCTGGGTAATGCTTTGGGGACCTGGGTTTGAATCCCACCATGGCAGATGGTGAAATTTGAATTCAATTAAAATATGGAATTAAAAGACCATGTAAAAACCCATCTGGTTCACTAATGCCCTTTAGGGGGAAAAACCACAGCAATGTGGTTGACTCTGAATTAGGGATTGGTAATAAGTGCTGGCCTAGCCAGCAATGCCCACATCCCATGAACAAATAAAAAAAAACCCACAAGATACACACCCCTTGCACAAGAAAATGTCCTGGAATCATGCTTCTCTTGTGTGGAAACAGTCTGAATGGATTAAAATATAGATAAACAGATTTCAATCTTTTTAGTCCTAGCCTTTGGAAGTGGTGAGATTAGAAAGACATTTTCAGGAAACTAGAGTTTAGCTGTGTAATGGCAGAACCAGAGAAGGCATTGACAGAATGTTGAGTAAGTGTCACTTGTTGGCACTGTTGACGACACCTTCCATCACTCTGCTGATGATCAAAAGTAGGCTGGTGTGATAATTGGCCAGACTGGATTTGTCTTGCTTTTTGTAGACGTGTCTGGGCAATTTTTCACAATGTCAAGAAGATGCAAGTGTTGTAGTTGTACTTAAAAGCTTGGTTAGGGGGTGGCTAGCACAAGTCTTCAGTACCATTGCCAGGATGTTGTCAGGGCCTGTAGCATTTGCAGTATCCAGTGCCTTCAGCCATTTCTCGATATCACATGGAGTGAATTGAATTGGCTGAAAACTGGAATCTGAGATGCTGGGGACCTGAGGAGGAGGCGGATCATTCACTCAGCTGGATCATCCACTCAGCACTTCTGGCTGAAGATTGTTGCAAATGCTTCAACCCTGTTTTTTGCACTGGTGTTGAGCTCCCCCATCATTGAGGTGGGGATATTTGTGGACCCTCCTCCTGTTAGTTGTTTAATTGTCCACCACCATTGGTGACTGTGGCAGGACTGAAGAGCATTGATCTGATCTGTTGGTTGTGGGATTGATTAGCTTTGTCTATTGCATGCTGCTTCCATTATTTGACATGCAAGTAGTGCTGTGTTGTATCTTTACCAGGTTGATGCCTCATTTTTAGGTATGCCTGGTGCTGCTCTTTGCTTGTCCTCCTGCACTCTTCGTTGAACTAAAGTTAATCCCTTGGCTTGATGGTAATGGTAGAGTGGGGGAATATGCCGGACCATGGAGGTACAGATTATGGTATTATACAATTTTGCTGCTGTGGTTGGCCCACAGCACCTCATGGATGCCTAGTTTTGAATTACTAGATCTGATCAGCATTTATATCATTAGCACAGTGGCAGCGCCAGACAACACAATGGAGGGTATCCTTGTCTTCACGAGGACTGTGTGATGGTGTCTCCTACCTGTTGCTCTTTATCCTTTGAGGTGATGATGACCATGTTCATCATCTTGAGTACATGGGTACATAGGTTGACTGCTGAGGCTGATCTGCACCCAGAAAATTCTACTGTAACTAGGATAAAATTCTCAGATGATTGAGTTTTGGATGAGTTTCTGGCTTGGGATTTCCTCTCCTTACATTTTCTCTCTGCCTCTGATATGTGCTTGCTTTCAAAGGAGGCTGCACCATTTTTTTTAAAAATTGATTACACCAGGTGCAGATAACCTAGGTGAGCTTCTCCCAGGGCATGGGGTCGATATCAAAACTCCTAAGCAAAGCCTCCAAAGTGTCCTTGTTGCGCTTCCTTTGGAAACCATGAGAGCGCACCCCAGACTCTAAGCTCTCCATAGAAGATTCATTTTGATGAGTGAGTGTCAGGCATTCTGGCTACATGACCAACCCAACTCAGATGAGACTTCTCAATATGGTGTAGATGCTTGGCATGCCAGCTTGGGTGAGCACCTCCATGTCTGGTATTTTGGCCTGCTATCTGATCTTCAGAAGCTTCCAAGGGCAACTGAAGCAACAGTCTCTTGGCAATGACACTGTTACACAGTCTAAGGTTCACATGCATAGAGCAAAGGGGGAAGGACTATTGCTCTAAAGCTTTCAGTTTGGCTGGCAGACTTATTCCTTTTCATTCCTAGATTGCTGTTTAAAGTCTGTTACATACTACAGTTGCTTTGACAATTCTTGCATGTGTCTCATCACTAATATGGACAGCTTGAGACACTGTGCTGCCGAGGTGAATGAACTTACCCACTGCTGACATGAACTGGTCATGGACTGAAATTGTGGGCCTCAAGATAGGGTTTTCCTGGAGCAGGCTGGTTCATTACTTCAGTTTCCTTCATGCTGATTGTAAGGCAGAGGTTGTCACATGCTTTAGAGAACAAGTCCTTGCTACATTGCATGTCCAGCTCTAAACCAGCAGCTGGTGCACAGTCATCAGCAAACAGGAAACTGTGAAGTATGCCCTTGGAGACCTTGGTCTTTGTAGGAGTCACCTGAGATTGAGCAGCTTCCTGCCTTTGCTTTATTTGATTTCAATGCTAGGATCACCATCATGGAAGGCATCTGAGAGCACAGTGGAGAAAAACATGAAAACATACTGAAGAAGGTTGGTGTTAGCACGCTGACCTGCAACTCCATTAATGACTGGGAATGAGTCAGAAGACTTACCATCATCCAGTGAGTTTCTCCATTATCTTCACTAGGCCTTCATGGCTGACTGTGTCTAAAGCCTTGGTCAGGTCAACAAATGTGGTGTAGAGGTCCCATGTTCTGTTCTGTTCTTGGCATTTCTTTTGGAGCTAACTGCAGACACCATATCAACGGTTCACATTTCTGAAACCACATTGACTCTCTGGCAGCAGACTCTGGTTGAGATGTTGCACGAGGTGGTTCAGAAGGATTCAGGCAATGATTTTGCTGGTGATGGAGAGGAATGAGATTCTTTTATGATTGTCACAAGATTGGTGCATTTTTTTTTTTGCTGGTACAAGTAAACAATGGAGGACTTTTTGTATTCTTGTGTTCCTAGCTCATACATAGAGTGAGAGCTCAGTAAGCTTCTTGACCAGGCATTGACCTCCTTGTAGACCTCAGCTCCTGGAGCTTTGTCACTAAACATGAATTTGATAGTTTTAATAATTTCTAACAGCGTGGGAGTGTCATTAAGAAAGCAATTGATGGCAACCGGTTGATTGTCTCTTCATTGATGGATACCTATGGAGGATGCACTTCAAGTGCTCTGCCACCCTTCTAGGATTTGGGCTTTTTCTTGAGTGGTGTCATTAACTGGCCACTTAAGGGCCTCAATAACCTTACACGTACTCTGCCCCCATAAAACTTCAGCCAGGTCAGGGCAAGTATGTAGGCAGCGGGAAAGCAACCCGCTGGATTCTACTTGTTCCTCCACCTTCAAACACATTGGCGGCGAGAGTAAAATCCAGCCCCATGTTTGACAACGCTTTCAGGTTTTGAGAGTATAACTAGCAGGATAGATAAGGGGCAACCAGTGGATGTAGTGTATTTTGATTTTCAAAGGGCATTTGATAAGGTGTGAAATTATCCATTTTTGTAGAATGAATATAAAGGCAGAATTTTTTTTTAAAAGGCAAGACTTGTAAATGTTAGTATTCTGTTGAATTTTGTACATGAGTCACAAAGTTACATGCAGGCAAATTAGCAAGCACTTAGGAAGGCACAGAGGTTGGCCAAACAAGAAGGTAAATAATATATTTAGAGCATGAGAGTATAGAGGTTTTGCTGTAATTATGTCAGGCTTGGATTTGACCACACCTGGAATACCATGTGTAGTTTTGGTCTCTTTACCCAAGAAAGGACAATACTTCCCTTAGGGAGGGTGCAGTAAATGATCACTAGATTGGTTCATGTGATAAGATGGCTGTTCAATGAGGAGAGATTGAATAGATGGGCCTATATTCTCTGGAGTTGAGGAAAAATAATGCTGATATTTAAGAAGGGAGATCAAACATGTCCAAGAAATTATAGACCAATCAACTTAACAGTTGGAAAGTTAAGAAGAATCCCTATTAAAAAGGAAAAATAGAAAAACATCTAGAAACCAAAAATATAATAAAATGAATAGCCAGCGTGAATTTCAAATGGGAAAATCTTGCTGGAGCAACCTCATGGAATTCTGTGAAGAGGTGACAGCTAGAGTAGACAAGGGGAATACAGATGTAATTTATCTAGCTTTCCAAAAGGCCTTTGATAAGGTACCATATAATAGAATAAATGTCATAACAGGGGCCCAGTGGCAATATAGATACTTACCTGGCTGCAGGATAGAAAGTAGAAGGTAGGGGTAAAGGGTAGCTGATCAGAGTGGCTTAAGGGACCCCACTAAGATCAATTTTGTGCCACTGTAATTCATAATTTATATTAACAATTTAGACTTTGGAATCAAAAACATAATTCTAAATTTGCAAATGACACTAAATGGGTGGTTGGGGGTGGGGTGGTGGTGGTGGAGATGGATAGTCAATACTGAGGAGAACTGCAACAAATTACATTAAGACATTAATAAATTTTCAGAATGGGCATTCATTAGGCAAATGAATTTTGTAAAGAACATATCTTTATTTTCTGTTGGGCTGTGGATTTTAAAATTACAGTGGCTGCAGTTTGAAAGACATGTCCAGTGGAACAGGATGAGAGATATATACATTGTTACAGTCCTGGGACAGTGTGTCATGAAAGACAGGATGGTGCCAGAAAAAAGTCCTGGGCCAAGGGAGCTGCCTGGCAACAACGTTTTAATTGGCTCCTGACCAGGTGAACAGATTTTGTGTAAGCCTAGTGCAGCAGAATAGTTCCTAGCCTGAAAGAAAAAAAGACCCAAAACCTCTTGCTCCTGTGTGTGGAAGATTCCAGTAATTTCACAATAAGAGCTAGCTGGCTTTTTCCTCCTCATATCGCTATAGCCTGCTTGCTCTCTCCGAAAACCCCTGTCAAGAGGCAAAAGGGAAAATCACTGTTAGAGGCATTGAAATGCAAGTGCTCAACCAGTGAACTAAATACTGGAAGTGCTGGAAGACCACCTTGTGTTATCAACAAGAACTGAAAGGTATATGGAAGACGGACATTGATCAAAATCAACTCATCGAATCCTGTACTCTGGAATTGGTGCTATTGATCAGTTTTATCCCACCCTTAAAATCCATTCTTTTGGTGTGTTTTATGTGCCTTGTATGTGTGTGTATAGGGACTTAGGGGGTAGAGTTTAGGTTATAGAGTTAGAAATTTGCTGTTTATATGTTTTTCTTTTCCCACTGGTTTGTTCAATAAACAGTTATTTACTTATTAAGTTTATAAACCTGATGCTTCTATTCTGTTAACATAAATTAAACAATTAGGTGCTTTGATCAAACTTATCACATTTGTTGCAGCTCTGGAAGCAGTGGGGTTTGATATTGCAGCACACTATCCCCATGAGTTGTGGCAGGATGATGGGAGGAAGTTCAAGGGTGACAGAGGGAGGATGTAGGTGGATGGGTTGCAGCTGCAGGGTCACACTGTTTCCATTGACATGGTTGCTAACACAGGTTGAGCTGGCAAGAGATCAGGTTCTTGTGGAAGGAGGCCATTGGGATGGGAGGGTCATACATTCCCATTGGTCAACAACAACTGCTCAATGGCCTTCATCCATGTACACAAATGTGCTCATATCTTTGCTTGCCTTCTCCATACTGTTCACTTTGTGGATTTGCTATGGTTGACCAATAGAGCTCTTTAAAATTATGAAAGGTTTTGATCCAGTAAACACAGAGGGTATTTTCACCTGTGGGGAAGAGTAAAACTAGGCACTATAGAAGATAGTCACCAAGAAATCAAAAAGGGAATTGAGAAGAAACTCCTTTATCCAAAAAGTGGAATTCACTATCACAGCGAGTAGTTGAAATGAATAGTATAGAATAATTTCAGGGGAGGCTGGATAAGTATAAAGGGAAAAGCGAATAGAGGATCCATGCAGATAAAATTAAATCAGGAAGGGAGGGAGGAGGCACGAGTGGAGCATAAGCAGCAACATGGCCTGTTTCTAGGCTGTATACTCTATGTAATGAGAGGTTATTGCATTGAAGCATGTAAAATTCTTAGGAGGGGTGATAGGGTAGATGTTGAGAGGCAGTTTCCCCTGGTTATGGGGTCTAGAACTAGGGGTGATAGTCTGTAGAACTAGGAATCATCGTCTCAGGATAAGGGATCAGCCATTTAAGACTGAGATAATGAGAAACTTCTTCATTAAGATGGTTGCAAATCTGTGGAATTCTTTACCCCAGAGGGCTGTGACTGCTCAGTCATCAAATACATTTCAACACTCAGATTTTGGGCACTAAAGGAATTGAAGGATATGGGGATAGGGTGGAAAAGTGGAGTTGAGTTCAGCTGTGATCTTACAGAATCACGGAGCAGGTTTGAGGGGCCATTTGACCTACTCCTGCACCTAGTTCTTAGAATATCAGTTCACAAGACTTGTTTATAAAGAGGCCATTTAAAACAAGACAAAGAAAAATCACATCACATTATGTCGAAAACCTCACAACATATTTAATCATCACATTCCAACCATTAATATCATCTGAAACTTGGGAACTGTTAATTGTCAATCTCTACAATGCACAGTTTTCTAGCTATAATGCATACAAGTGCTGTATTTCGAAAGCTCTGGTAAAGCCAATAAGTAGATCAATACACATCAGTTAATCTTTGACTAATATAACATATATTCCGAATTACAATCCAGACCAATAAAAAATCAAATCAAATTGAATCAAGAACTAAATATCAACTTCATTTCACCACTACAGAGATCCCACCAGACATGCAAGCCCTTCACTCAGCTCATAACTAAAACGTCGGCTGGCTAGAAGTTTACACAACATTTTACATGGCTGTCTTTAATATACAGTTTAAGTTTAAAATGGCATCTCACCCTTAGCTTCCCTGTTATTTTTAAGAACTTTCTGGATTTGCATATTAATTATCAAGTAATTGCCACAGAAAGTTAGGACTGGAATTTAACAATATAAGTACCTATTAAAGATGTGTTGATTGTATTTGTCAAATCATCCTTGCTGGTCCAAAAATAGAACAATATAAGCTGTTGAGCCTCAATGGTAAAATTGTTAGCGATGTCAAAATATCAAACTTTAAATTTAAATCTTTTTCTTATGCCTCTTTGTCCCTTTTCCTCTTGTAATCCAAACTGTCTTTCCATCTCTATTTGTCTTTCTGTACTGTACCCAATTTGACTTTAAGCTACTATCCTTTTTCAACATTCCTCCGTTTCTCTCTGACTCTTTAAATTTCTTTGGTTAAGATACATTGTTGGTCCAATGTTCATTTAGGCCAGAGATCCACTGTTGCCCTTGCCTTGAAGTTTAACAGCACATACCTCCAGCAAGTTATGGCATAAAAAAACTGAGCTGAAGGAAGGAGAAAAATGTCTAATTCGTGGCATATATCACGAGATGCCCTGATCCACTAAAATCAGAGTCTGTATCTTTTTCAAATGCCAAACCTTAACTGTACTATAAAAATGGTCAACATGGAAGAAATGTTTATCCCTCAAGTCATGTCACATTGTCACTGTGTTCATGGCTTTGATGTAATTTTTTAAAACTTCATTCATGGGATGTGGGCATCGCTGGCTGGGGCAGCATTTATTGCCCATTCCAAATTGCCCTTTGGTGAGCTGCCTTCTTGAAATGCTGCAGTCCATGTGATTTAGGTATACCCACAGTGCTGTTAGGGAGGAAGCTCCAGAATTTTGACCCAGCGACAGTGAAGGAATGGCAATACATTTCCAAGTCAGGAAGGTGAGTGGCTTGGAGGGGAACTTCCAGGCGGTGCTGTTCCCATGCATCTGCTGCCTTTGTTCTTCCAGATGATAGTGGTCATGGGTTTGGAAGATGCTAAGGAGCCTGGTGAGTTCCTGCAATGTATCTTGTAGATGGTACACACTGCTGCTACTGTGCATCAGTGGTGGAGGGAGTGAATCTTTGTGGATAGGATGACAATCAAACAGGCTTTGCCCTGAATGGTGTCAAGCTTTGAGTGTTGTTGGAGCTGCAATCATCCAAGCAAGTGGAGGGTATTCCATCACACTCCTGACTTATGCCTTATAGATGGTGAACAGGCTTTGGGGAGTCAGGAGGTGAGTTACTCGCTACAGGATTCCTAGCCTCTGACCTGCTCTTGTAGCCACAGTATTTATATGGCTAGTCCAGTTCATTTTCTGGTCAATAGTAACCCCCAGGATATTCATAGTGGGGGATTCAGCGATCATAATGCCATTGAATGTCAAAGGGTAATGGTTAGATTCTCTCTTGTTGGAGATGGTCATTGCCTGGCACCTGTGTGTCACGAATGTTACCCACCGCTTGTCAGCCCAAGCCTGGATATTGTTCAGGTCTTGCTGCATTTGGACATGGACTGCTTCAGTATCTGAGGAGTCATGAATGGTGCTGAACATCGTGCAATCATCAGTGAACATCATCAGCAAATACCCCCACTTCTGACCTAATGATGGAAGGAAGATCATTGATGAAGCAGCTGAGATGGTTGAGCCTAGGACACAACCTTGAGGAACTCCTGCAGTGATGTCCTGGAGCTGAGATGGTTGATCGCCAACAACCACAATCATCTTTCTTCATGCTAGATACAAGCGCGGAGAGTTTTCCCAAATTCCCATTGACTAATTATGCTAGGGTTTCTTGATGCCATACTTGGTCCAATGCTGCCTTGATTATAAGGGAAGTCACTCTCGCCTCACCTCTGGAGTTCAGCTCTTTTGTCCATGTTTGAACCAAGGTTATAATGAGGTCAGGAGCTGAGTGGCCCTGGCAGAATCCAAACTGAGCATCAGTGAGCAGGTTATTGCTAAACAAGTGTCTCTTGATAGTACTGGTGATAACCCCTTCCATCACTTTACTCATGATCACGAGTAGACTGATGGAGCGCTAATTGGCCAGGTTGGATTTGTCCTGCTTTTTGACATACCCAGGCAATTTTCCACATTGCCGAGGAGATGCCAGTATTGTAGCTTGGCTAGGGGCGCACAAGTCTTCAGTAGTATTGCTGGAATATTGTCAGGGCCCATAGCCTTTGCAGTATCCAAAGCCTTCAGCTGTTCCTTTATGTCACGTAGAGTGAATTGAACTGGCAATAATAGATGCTAAACTATTTAGCCAAATGTAGCTCAAAGGACTCAATTTACAGGCAACAGGACTCGAAGTTGCATATTAAATTTTCATCGAAAGCACTGGGCTGCAGACAATGAAAGATAGTTGGACATTCTGGTCATTGTTCACACTTATTGCTATTGCAACAATTCTTATTTATTCAGACTCATCAAGAATCATTGGCACGTTGAGTTGATAGATTTTGACTTGAGTGGAGCTTTGTGATTGAACTAAAAGCCAACACTGGAGTCAGGCTGACAGATGGAAAGACACAGACTGCAACGTGTGGAAAATTCTTTCTGGGCTGTAGATTGTGGGATTTATTTTCTTCATGTCAATTAAGATTATTTACTGATATCAGGAAGCAGAGCTAGTGTATTATTTGCATTATTACGCGAAGAGAAGTATACACTGAAGCAAGTGAATTCAATTAGAACTGTTGCTTTGAATCGTCACGTACTGAGAATTAAAGCGATTTAATGTTACCAAGTGTCTACCTAGTCAGCTGTTGGAAGGATTAAAGAGTACAGAACATGAATATCTAGTTGAAGTCACAGGGGAATACTGTTACACTTTCAGATCATGCTATTGTCCAGGCAGATATAGGGAATTCTGATTCAACTCCGGTAGAAGAGAGATGGTCAGACTACTTATAGAGCAAGGTATCTGCAACAGATCCACATTTGTAGAAGGAAAATTATACAGACTACGGTGAGATTTTTTTCCTTGACAGGATCCATTTTAGGATTGAGAGAACATGCACAAACTTAACTTCAACTATTCAGCATCTCAACGCAGGAAAACCCTATAGGATTGAAAGACAAAATAGAATCCGAACACTTTGAAGCAAATTACAAACAATTGTAACTATTGCTGAAGAAGAGCGCACGGGGCAGGTTAACTGCAGTACAGTCATTGTTCACACTGTATTTAAAGGGGCAGGAAGAGCACTTGTACTGTTAACGCAAACATAATGCACTTAAAAGGTCTTTTGAGCTGTGAAACTTAATTTCTCAAGGGACCTCTAAACATGAATATTCTCCAAATTGGGGAAAAATCCAGGATGTTAATCAATCCTTACTTTGCCTTTATTCAAACATAGCTTCCTCTCATGGAGATAAGCTTCACCTTTTTCACAACTCTAGGGCCTGAATCTTCAGCTTGGTGAGCGAGGGTGGGGGCAGGACCCGCTTGCTGAGGTGTAAAATGACACGTGGTGACATTGGGCAGGCATCCCGATGTCACAGCACGTCATTTAGATTTTCAGTTCTGCAGGCACGCAGCCAAGTCGGCTGCGTGCCTGCCGAACTGTCGAGGGTCTATGAAGGCCATCCAAATATCAATTAAACTAATAAATTAAGCTGCCTGTCCAACCTTAAGGTTGGTGGGCAGGTGAAGAGCCCAGGCAGCCTTCCCATTTTTCATGGAACTTCATTCACAGGCGAGATGAGGTTTCATGAAGTGTTTATAAATTGAATAAAATTTTTAATAAAAATTCATTGACACTGTCACATGAGGAGACGTTTCTTAAAATTTTTTTCTTTTCTTTATTAAAATTTTGGGAACTTAAACTAATTTCCCTGAGGCAACTCTGTGCCCTGGAGATTTCTGCGCTCTTTCGGGCATGCAGGCCCTGACTCAGGGAACACCCCCCTGCCCGCACAGGGAGCCCACCAATAATTGGCCCATCCATGTAAAATGGTGGCGCAGACCCCGATTGGGGGCGCCGATTGGGTCTGCGCTCGCCCTGCACAACACCCCCAATGGGGGAAATTTCTCCTATAGGAGTCATTGTGTCCCATGGAATATTAATATGAAGTAACCAGGTATTGGTGGAGTTAGTCAAAGCTGGCTGTGAAAGTTTAATCAGAAATAAAATATTGGTAGAGAGGTATGCAATGATCAACTACAGATGGACAACGACGACAACAGCAACAGCTTATTTTTATATAGTGCCTTTAACAAAATAAAATGTTCCACAGCCCTACTCAGGAATGTTATGAAGCAAAATTGGACAAACCAGCCACACAAGGCAACATTAGGGCAGATGACCAAAAGCTTTTTTTTCAAAAAAAGGAAAGCAAAGTAGAGGAGGAGAGGTTTAGGAAAGGAATTCCAGAGCCTAAGAATTAGGCAGCTGAAGGCATTGCCAACTATGGTGGAGCAATTAAAACCAGGGATGCCCGAGAGACCAGTAGTAAATGAGCACATATACCTGAGGATTGGGGGGCACTGGGGGAGATAGGGAGGAGAAAGGCTATGAAGGGACTTGAAAACAAGATGAGAATTTTAAAAATTGAGTCACTTCTTGGAAGGGAGAGAATGTAGCAAGTATACGGGTGATGGGTGAATGGGTGATGTGAGTAAGGACACGGGTAGAGTTTTGGATGACCTTGAGTTATGGAGCGCTGAATATGGGAGACCAACTGGGAGTGCATTAGGCTTGTCAAGTCTAAAGGTATCAAAAGGTATGGAAGAGGGTATCAGCAGCAGATGAACTGAAGCAGTAGAGGAGTTGGGAAATGTCACAGAAAAGGAAATAAGCAGTCAATAATAAGCAGATATGTGCTTAGAAGCTCATCTCAGGGTCAAATATGACACAAAGGTTGTGCACAATCTTGTTGAGCCCCAAACAGTTTCTAAGGCGATGGATGGAGTCAGTAAATAGGGAAGAGAGCTTATAGCAGGGACCAAAGCTAATAGCTTCAGTCTTCCTAATGTTCAGTTGGAGGAAATTTCCTTGTCATCAAAAAAAAATGGATATCTGATAAGTAATCTGACAAATTACAGACAGTGGAGGAATTCTGAGATGTGTTGGAGAGGTAGAGCTGGATGTCATCGACATACATGCAAAAACTAATGCTGTGTTTTCTATGATGTCACTGAGGGGCAATATGTAGATAAGAAATAAAAGAGTGGGTCAGGAATGGATCCTTGGAGGACATAAGATTTGAAGGTGTGCGAGCGGGAAAAGAAGCCATTGCAGGTGATACACTGACTATGATCAGATAGCGAAGCATCAAACCAGGTGAGAGCAGCCCCACTCGCATGTACTACAGTGGTCATACACTGGAGGAGCATGGTGTGGTCAACCATGTCAAAGATTGCTAACTGAGAAGATGTAAAGGGATAGTTTACCTTTGCCACAGTCACAAATGTTACAAATTTGTAACCTTGATAAGAGCCATTTCAGTACTCTGGCAGGGGCAGAAATCCGACTAGAGGGATTCAGATATGGAGTTCTGGGAAAGATAGGTATGTACTTTGGAGGCAATGACACATTCAAGGACTGGGAGGAAAGAGTAGGTTGGAAGAGGGGCAGTACTTTGCAAGGATAGTGAGGCCAGGGTTGTTTTTTGAGAGGTAAGGTAAGGTGATGACGGCAGATTTAAGGGAGAGTGGGGCAACATCTGAAGAGAGAACTGTTACTGAAATCAGCTAACAGGGGGACCAGGAGGGGAAGTTGGGTGATCTGCAGTTTAACAGGAAAAGGATCAAGGGAGGAGGGGTACTTGTGGACAAGGTGAGCTCAGAGAGGGCACAAGGGGAAATGGGAGAGAAAGTAGAGAAAGAAAGGGAGTTTTGGAGGAAGTTTGACCTGGTGGGCTAGTGGAAGGGAGGGATGCAGCAGAGACAGCTGATCAAATTGTTTCAATCTTAGTGACTTAAAAAGTTAATGAGCTCCCTGAACTTACTGTTGGAGATGAGTGTGGAGAAAACAAGGGAAAAAGGAGTTTAAGAAGATGGTAGAAGAAAGAGACTGGGGGTCATCTTTGCATTGCAGAATGATCATGGAATAGCGAGCAGTTTTAAAAATGAGAGCAGGATCCAATTGGTAGTGCTTTTTGTGGTCCAGCCAGATCTATCAGTTAATAGCAATTATCTATGTCCGTTCATATCTACATCTATTGGACTAAGGCATCAAAAGGTGGAGGTGAGGCACAGTTGAGCAAATCAGTAGCTGAACAAAGCACTAGACTAGTGAAGTTCAGTAAATTAGATCGACATCAGTTAAGGAGGATTAATTATCGAAGAAAATCATTACTAATACAAAATCCTGTTACAGTTCAACTGACTAGTGATTGGAATACCAGCAGTAGTTCCAAAAAAGGCACTGTCTACGCATATCTTAGGTGATATCATTGTCAATAATGATCATCAACAATATACAGTTGGTACTACAACAGCTTCAAGATGACCTGCATGTTAACCTTAAAAAGAATTTTCTGAATAACGTTCCACTCTTCAGTTTGAATGGAGGACAAAGAAAGGCTTCTAAATAAATAAATTTAGGCAGACAGATAGCCTGGTACATTCATTCCTTATACTTGACTTTTTTTTAATTTTAGCTGTTCTCAAGGTGTGGGCAACATTGGCAAAACAGTATTTAGTGGCTGGTCCTGGTTGCTGAAGTGGTGATGAGTCTATTTAACAACAGCAGTCCTTACTCTGATGCACTCTTACAGATGGTGTTAGGTAGGGAATTCTAGTTTTCTGACCCAGCAATGATAAATGAATGGCTATCTACACCCAAGTTAGGATCATGTGTAACTTGGAGGCAATAGTTATTGCTCTTGTCCTTTTCAGTGGTGGAAGTTATAGGGACAAGGATTGCTTCTAATGCAAGTTTGGCAAGCTGTTGCAATAGTGCAATGATGGATTAAAGCCACATTTCTTGCTAAATTTATAATTGTGTTATCACTAAAATTGTGTATGCCATAACTTAGAATAAACTTTGCTCACTCCCTCAAGCATCAAAAATGCTTACATTTTCAAGTTCAGCATAACCTCCTTAATTGTTTTTAAAGCCATAATTTTGTTTTAATTGTTTAAGTGCAGCCAGTCATTGATACCTGCTGGCATTTTGCTAACAGTGTCATCTAGAATTAGGCACAACATGAAACGTAACATTTACCTATTTATGCTGCAGAATTAAATGATGGTTAAATGTTGTCAAGGAAACTCATCACAAAACTCTTCTCAGTCATTACCAATTTGCATTTAACCATATGGGTGCATCAAAATTATGGTATTCTCTTTATAAAATGAAAAAGTCAGAACACAAGATGTTGACAATGTGCAAATCAAAAGCAAGAACAGCAGCTAGGAGAAAATCCAATGAATTTGGAAGATGTATGAAATCAGCAAAATCTATTAAAAGAAAGAGAATCAGAGCCAATTAAATTGCTCCAAATATTGTTTAGAAAAATCATTCGGCTGCCATTTTGCCTTCCTCAGATAATTGAGAACCTGTGTTATAATCTTTATTTCCACTTATAATAGAGATAGACTTTTAAGATTACCTAATGAACTGCATTATCTGTGTTTGAAACGTCTCTAACATGTTCCATTAGAAACCTCGAAAGGCATGAGGTAAGGAGTCAGGTAGATTCCCCCAGTGATCAATCTGTCAGCTCAAAGAAAGCCCAACAATGGAGTATTATGTGGCGATGTGTAAGCAGCCTGTGGAGAAGTCTCTGAGCATGCACTTCAGGATGACTCTCTTCTGACTAAAATGCACAATTATATTTTGTGGTAAACAAAAACAGAATTACCTGGAAAAACTCAGCAGGTCTGGCAGCATCGGCGGAGAAGAAAAGAGTTGACGTTTCGAGTCCTCATGACCCTTCGACAGAACTTGCGTGCGAGTCCACTTGCGTGGTGACTGACAGAAAGTGGTCATTCAGAGAGCATACCAGAACTTGCTGTTTATATGCTTCATGCCTCTGTCACTCATATATAAATCAACATTTACAGTGACAACAATACCCAAGGAAACTTTCGAGTAGCAGAGCTTTTGGGTATTTTTAAAAACATTAAAATAAGGTCAAGCATGAACTCTTCAACTTTCTCAAAGGCAAAGAAATAATATGGGTTTTTATATTCAAGGGGTTATAAAGGTTTGTAATGCTTTCAAAAATGATTACAGCCCTCTGCATTTCTTTTATTTGCATTCATCAAACCTAAAACCAACTAAAATGCAAATTTTGTGTTGTTAATCCAGCTTGGAGGCAGATTAAAAAATTTTGATTTAAACACTAAACAACATGTTTTAGTAGCACAGTGTTGTTGCGCAATTATTTGGTGAAGAGAAAGATGCAAATTAGTTTAAAGTTTTCATAGGTTTTATATATTTCATAGCACCTGCAAGGTAAACATATATGATTTGAAAAGTGGAGTGGCTCCCCCATGTTATTTGCAGAGATTTTACTTACTGTGTCAAAGGAACTAATTTATTTCTCTATATAAAAGGGAATCGAGAACACATTTACTTTCCAGTAACCAATGTGTAGCTGAAATAGGATAATCCTGAAGCAGTGAATGATTTGGCCAGAGCACAGCAAGACCCAATAATGCTAGATCGGCCCACGAATAATCAAGCCAACTGTGCAACAAATATGTTCAGATTTGCGCCTCTAATACTTGAGGAAGCCATACAGCAGGATACAACCAGGGTGGGACAAAGCAAAGGAGCAGTTGAGTAGATCAACAGATTTAGTTTCATCATTGTAAATGGAGAGCTAAAGAGACAGTTGGAAGGTTGAAAGTACAATTGTAAATGATGGGGGGAGCAGTTCTAAAGATTTTTTCCAGGGTCAGAGGCAGATGGAAGAGGTATTGGGAGGGATGGGGGGGGGGTGGAGTAGTAGAGGTGGGGTGGGACTGATCTGGGTTTAAATTTAGGACTTGGAGGTAAAAGTGGACTGTATGAAAAGAACCCCACTGCCATTGCATTACTACAGCAATTGGAGGTTAATTTGGTGAAAGGGTAAAACCAGGTGATAAATGGATGCCAAGCTAATAAGAAAAGTCTGTTTGAAAGTCTAGTTTCAACATGCAACTTTGGTCCTTATTGCTGTTTACCATAATTTGAACTTGACTGGAGGTGCTAAATCGGACATCTGCAAGCTTAGCACTCAAACAGTGATTAGATGTAATTTTTGTAGAGCAGTGTGTATGGGCTTCATGCATCCACTACCACTGAAGGTGTGGAGCGGGCTGGCTAACAATTTCAGATTTTAGGATTCATCAGAGACTAGGTGAGAGGGTGCACAGGTTCTCAGACATGGCACTAAAGTTCCAGGTGAAGGAGGATGAATGTCCTGTGCCTTCAGTGAGGAGGAAGCTGTCTACCTCACCTTCTTACAGCAGCTGATGTTGCTCTGTTAGCCCCTATATCCTCCTCCCATTCCTCTAACAAACCACAGAGAACACCTAGCAGGATGCAAAAACAGAATTACCTGGAAAAATTCAGCAGGTCTGGCAGCATCGGTGGAGAAGAAAAGAGTTGACGTTTCCTCGTGACCCTTCAGCAGAACTGAATGAATCTTAGGAAAGGGGTGAAATATAAGCTGGTTTAAGGTGGGGGGGGGGGAGAGAGAGAGAGAGAGGGGGGGGGGCTGCAGGGGAGAGAAGTTGTGGGGGGCTGGGGTGGTTGTAGGGACAAGCAAGCAGTGATAGGAGCAGATAATCAAAAGATGTCACAGACAAAAGAACAAAAGAACACAGAGTTGTTGATTTTGGTGATATTATCTAAACGAATGTGCTAATTAAGAATGGATGGTAGGGCACTCAAAGTACAGCTCTAGTGGGGGTGGGGTGGAAAGGCTAGCAGGGCATAAAAGATTTAAAAACAATGGAAATTAGGTGGGAAAAGAAAAATCTATATAAATTTTTGGAAAAAACAAAAGGGAGGGGGAAGAAACAGAAAGGGGGTGGGGATGGAGGAGGGAGTTCAAGATCTAAAGTTGTTGAATTCAATATTCAGTCCGGAAGGCTGTAAAGTGCCTAGTTGGAAGATGAGGTGCTGTTCCTCCAGTTTGCGTTGGGCTTCACTGGAACAATGCAGCAAGCCAAGGACAGACATGTGGACAAGAGAGCAGGGTGGAGTGTTAAAATGGCAAGCGACAGGGAGGTTTGGGTCATTCTTGTGGACAGACCGCAGATGTTCTGCAAAGTTGTCGCCCAGTTTACGTTTGGTCTCTCCAATGTAGAGGAGACCACATTGGGAGCAACGAATGCAATAGACTAAGTTGGAGTAGACCTAGCAGGATGCACTCCATTTCTTCTAGTGAATCCTAAAAAGGTGTTCAATAAAATGGAGTAACATAACACCCACGTTTGTTTTTAGGTGAAATCCTCAGCAATTTTTTTTTATAATAAATGTTCATAGAATACTGGTGATGAAGTCTTGACAAAGTCTCCTGCTGTGTTTCAAAAGTTCCTCTCAAACCTTCAGCAAATGAACAGTAAGTGATATACTTTTAAGAAGTGCTCAAGATACTCTGCATCAACTCATTTACTCCAGTTCAGTTGCTCGCTGTTAGAGGGAGTAACATCAAGTATCATCCACCAAAAAGCAATGAAGCCTCAAATTAGTGCCAGCAATAGCAACTTAAGTGGCAATCAGCCCTTCAGTGGTCCTCTGGGTGGCTATTCCTAAAGCAAGCTCCAACTATTTTTTAAACCAACATGGCATCTTGTGTTAAACACAGGGTGAGCAGACATTTCAGCTCAAGATCCCATCATGGTCATCTCAGAGGCTCTTCAGCATCTGAAGGTGCCTTTGAAAATGACCATATAGTCAACTAGAAAGGGAGTGTTTTACTCTTTGAACACTGTTACCCTTTACTTTGTATCTTCGTAGTTATACAGAATACATGAGAAATTGCCTTTCTATTCAAACTGGGGGAGAATTCAACAGGTTTATTTTTACAAGAGTTTAATACAAGGTATTTCATTTGATCATAATTAAATTTCTACGATTGCTTGCAGATTGGGCTAGTTATTGGCAGGTTGCATATTTCCAGGAAATGCTGTTTGAGACAACCCTGGAGGTGCATTTGAATCTTAGTTTTAGTGTCACTTCTTGCACTGCTCACCACATCAGGTAGAGCTCCTTCAAGCCTAACTCAGCAATTTGCCTTGGCTGCACCAAGAGTATTCCCTAATTCTATCATTCCCTCAATAACCATCTGCGAGCATACTTAAAGAGATTACAGTTACATCAACATTCGGACAATCCAGTGCTGAAAAATTATGTTCGCCAGGAATGATGTTCAGCATAGGGCATTCAGTTTAGGAATTCCCTTACTAAACCTTTCTGCCTCTCCAGCTGTTCCTCCTCATTTAAGACACTCCTTAAAACCTCTTTGAGCAAGCTTTTGGTCACCTGTCCTAAGATCTCATGTGACTCAGTGACAAATGTTACAGTAATTTGTTTTATTAGTCAAGGGTGCTATATAAAGGAACAATATTAAAGGCAAGTTATTGTTGTTGACGACACCCAAACACAAGACATTTATTTTGATTCCATCAGTTTCGGCTTATGTCGGACTCAGGTCCAGAGAGGAAAGAGCATTTGTTCCCCCACTGCACCCACCATCTCCTGAGCGGATTTTAATGAGGCTCACTTAGAAACAAACCTCATGAATCAGAGCCCCATAGATTATGCGTTTTATACGCAGTAGGGCAGTACCTGTAATGCCAAAGTCCACAGTGACTAATAACCAGTGAAAATCTAACCAGAATTCAAATGAGAATAGCTCAACACCTGACCCTATATTTGCTGACCGATGAAGGACGTTGCACTAAAAAGATCGTTGAAGGATAGCCAGAATGCAGACCATGGCACCTTGGAATAGGATGCATAAATGGGGAGGAGGAGAGGAAGCCTAATGTGATAGCTATAGGGAAGTCAGTTATTAGGAGAACAGATGCCATTCTTTGTTGGGAGTATTGAGAGACCCAGATGTTTATTGCCTATAAGGTGCCAGGGTGAGAAACAAAGGAGTAGAAGTCATGCTTCAGCTATATATTGCCTAGGCTAGACCACATCTGGATACCACGAGCAGTTCCGAGCACCGCAACTTAGGAAGGGAATACTGTACTCTGAGGGAGTACAGCATAGATTTACTAGAATGATACCTGAACACCAAGGGTTAAGTTTTGAAGCTGTATTCCTTGGAATTTAGAAGGCTAAGGGGTGATTTGATTAAAGTTTTCAATATATTAAGGGGAACAGATAGGGTAGATTGATTGAAACTATTTCTGCTAGTTGGGGAGTCTAGGACTGGGAGTATATCTAAAAATTAGAGCCAGACCTTTCAGGAGTGAAATTAGGAAATACTTCTTCACATAAAGGGTGGTAGAAATGTGGAACTGTCTTCCAGAAATGGCAAATTATGCTCCATCAATTGTTAATTTTAAAACTAATATTTATAGAATTTTGTTATCCAAAGGGTATCTGGGGTAAAGTTGGGTGTATGGAATTAAGTCACAGATCAACCATAACCTTATTGAATGGTGACTAAATGTCTTACTTCAGTTCTTATGTTCCTAATAGGCTTTTCTGGCTGCTGATCTCACTGACATTGCCATAAAGGCTCCTAATAATTGTCAGGATTGGTAATAGCAAAACAAAATACAAAAGGTTTCATATTGTCTCCCAATAATCTTAAGGCAGTTGCAGGCAGATTTACAATTATATAGTGCCTTTCAGAACCTTGTGTCCCAAACTGCTTTACAGCCAATGCAGTATTTTTTTTTAAAGCAAAATACTGCGGATGCTGGAGGTTTGAAATAAAAACAAAAAATGCTGTAAAAACTCAGGTCTGGCAGCATCTGTGGAGAGAGAAACAGAATCTGTATTTCGAGTCCGTAAGACTCTTCAGAGCTAAAAGGAAGCAGAAATGTGATGGATTTTATACTTTTTAGAGGGGGTGCAGCAGGCGGAGCAAAATAGAAGGAGGCTAAGGAGAGATTGACAAAAATGTCATGGACACAAAACAAAAGGGAGTGTTAATGGTAGTGGTAAAGATGAAAGAAGGTGCTCATAGTTGAATAAAGGTAAAAGCAGAATGCATTAATAGCAGAACAAGAGTCGGTGCTCTGTGAAAGCACAACACGGACAGAATTTGATCCTTGTCAGGGGCGGTTGGGAAGCCGACTGCTGCCTGCGATCAGGGCCAGACCGCAATTTCACACTGGCAGGCCAATTAAGGCCCGCCCAGCATGAAAAGCGAGTGGCAGCACTCAGCGTTGCCTGTGCGGGCTGGGGAGGGGGGCAGCACAAACTTCACGCATGTGCACAAGTGCGCACTTAAAAATCTCCATAAGGCACAAAACTGCCAGTGATGAACTGTTTTTAAAAAAATATATTAAAAATGTTATAAAACATGTCCCCTCATGTGAATCTGTCACATAAGCAGCGATATGTTATAAATGAAATGTAAACGTTTTATTTTATTTTTATTTGCTATTGGAAACCTCATCCCGCCTGTGGCTGGGGTTTCCTAATAAGTACAAAGGTCACTTGGTCTTTTTGCCTGACTGTCAACCGTAAGGTTGGACGGGCAGCGAAAAATTTAAGTTAATTATCTTTTTAAAGGCCTTAAAAGGCATTTTAATTGTCGGTGGGTGCGCTGCTAATTCCTGCGCACCTGCCAACTGAAATATTACACGACTGTGCGTTGACGTCGGGACGCTTGTCTGACATCAATGCGCATCATTTTACGCTCGAGCGAGTTGGGTATGCCCCCGCCCGTCGAGGTAAAAATTCTGCCCCATAGAAACCAATGACAGATGGCCCTGTGGGGATGGGGTTGGGGAGGGGGGGTGGTGGTGGGAGGGTGGTTGATCGGGGGTCTTGGAGAAAAAGAATAAAAAATAATTTAAAAAATAAATAATGAAAATAAAAAATTAAATTAAAAATACAGGAAAAAGGTTGGATTTAAAAAAAAAATGGGGTAAAGATGGAGGAGAGAGTTCATGGTCTGAAGCTGTTGAACTCAGTATTAAGTCCAGAAGGCTGTAAAGTGCCTAATTGGAAGATGAGGTGCTGTTCCTCCAGTTTGCGTTGGGCTTCACTGGAACAATGCAGCAGGCCAAGGACGCACATGGGCATGAGACAAGGATGGTGTGTTGAAATGGCAAGCGACAGGAAAGTCTGGGTCATGCTTGCAGACTGAGCAAATGTGTTCTGCAAAGCAGTCACCCAGTCTGCGTTCAGTCTCCCCAATGTAGAAGACACCGCATTAAATTAGGATTACTGTAGGTAACTGGATATGAGATAGCAGGTGATGCAAATGGATATGACCACATCACAAATAAAGAACAAGGAGTTAAAGAAAGTCTTAACTCACCACTGACTGTGTAGTTTTTGTGGACGTAGTACTGGCTGGAGTTATAGTGATGCTGCTGGTCATTTTGTTTGGTGAGTTTTTCGGGGGGCTGCAATTACGAGGACAGCGTAGAACAGTTCCCATTGTTATTTCTTTGTTCTCGCCAGTAACAGACAAAGGCCGAACAGTTATCAAAGAACTGGCTTCCTCAGTGTAGCTGCTCCCTGGCCTTTTAAACTGGCTGCCCAGGTGGATGTGAATTTTGTTATCTTCGGTCGTTATGATGTTTGCATTTGGACTATACTTTCTCGTTGGCGATGGCGCCGTTTGTTTCTCAGGAGTAACTTTGAAGACTGCTCGCCCCATAGCTAGATCCTGGGATTCTGGAGATACTGAACGGTCGGGGGCTGCCGATGTGGACACAGTCATAATATGAATGGGGGAGGCAGATCTTTCCGGGGAGGCACATCTATCCAGGAAAGCAGCCTTACCTCTCTCTGGAGGGGATTTTGCTCTGGAAAATGTGGTGATTGTAACAGGTGAGGCTGCACGTTCTGGGGACAAGGAATTTTCAGAGACTTTGTTCTTCGGGGATGCCACAACAGGTGTAGGGAGGATAGTGATTCGAGGTTTCTGGTGTCCCAGGGTGGGAATGACAGTGGTATTGGAGAAGAAGTCTTCGGTAGATGGGCTGGTGATTTCGAGAGTGGCTGTGCTATTCCCATGGTCGGGAGTGACCCGAATATGTAGGGGCTGTCCCTGTTTCTGTGACAGTATCACCTCCCGAGCTCGGCTGGGATTACCATTTGCTTGGGTAGGTTTCTCAGGCCCATTGTGTTGTCCGTTTTCCTTCTTCTTCATCCAGGGAATCCAGGATCTCCTAAGATTTAACTCATTTGCAGCTGGTGGATACCGCTCCAACACAGAGGGTCGCTCCAGGGGCTTCTTAAGCCCCCCTTGCCGGAGATTGCTCATCAGATGGTTTTCTTCTTGTACGGATTTCCGTATAAATACAGCGGGATTGTCTTCCTCTCCCATGCCATTGGTTGGGCCGTCGGTCTGTATAGCAGTGGATGTCACTGGGATATCCATCATTCTTCTACCATTCATGCATGGCCTGAGTGCCCGACTGTACCGTTTAGACAGCTCCAGCTCCTTTGCCAAGCTCACAAGCTCTTGGTCCATGTCTTTGTTTTTGCTTTCTTCTTGTTGGAATTTTTTCCGGAGAACTGAATAATCAGCCTGCAGCTGGGAAAGCTGGTCTTCCTTGTTCATCAGTTCATGAATTTTCTCCTTCAGTGCCTGGACCTCTGCGACCAGCTCTCGAGTTTTAGCCTCTTCAACTTGCAACCGATTCAGAGCCTCAGCCTCCTGGCTCAGGCTTTCACTTTTCTCCATTGCCTTGCCTTTGGTCATCTGCTTTTTGATTTCTTCCAGCTGTTGGCTTAGGAGGTTTGCCTTGTCTTGTTCGTTCTTGAACTTGCGCTCAAGCTGGTCATACTCATCCTCAGTCTTCATCAGGTCACCTTCAACCACCTCCAACTGCTTCAGTCGAGACTTCAATTGCTCTATTTCCAGTGTGAGCTCTTTAATTTTGTTATCGTCCAGCCGAGCATCTCCTGAAAGTTTTTCAAGTTCTTTCTTGGCTTTATTTCGAAGTGCATCACTTTCCACCTCTTCTACACGGTCAAGCCTCTTCTTCAACAAACCAACTCTAAAGTTCAGATCATTTGACTTTAGCTGTTCGTCTTTGAGTTTCACCTTCAGTTCATCCCTTTCATTCAGAAGAGTGGATACTTTCTCCTCCATCTCCGATTTCAATTTCAGAAGCTTCTTGCTCTCTTCTATCAGCTTCTCTGTTACCTGTGTTGTTTTACTTTGTTCCTGCTTCAGCTTGTTATTAAGGTCATTAACTTTTTGCTCTTCCTGATTTAACTTGTCTGCCACACCTCTCCTCTCATCCACCAACATCACAGTAAAAGACTTCAACTTGGTCAAGTCATCTTTCAAGATGAATTCACTTTTCCCCAGTCTAGCTTCTGACGATTCGAGTTCTTTCACTCGGCCTTTCACCAATTCTAACTCATTGATCAAGTCTTTGGTCAGGTTCTTCTCTTTATCCAAACTAACATGCAGTTGGGAACATTCTGATTTGCTTTTATTAAAAGCACCTTCCAGTTTTTCTAGATCAACCATTCTTTTCTGCAGTTTTTCCACTTCCAGTTTCAAGTTCCTACTCTGGAGTTCTTCCTCTTTCAATCTTTTCTTCAAATCTTTGCCCTGATCTTCTGCCTTAGTTATCTCCTCATCCTTACCCTCCATCTCAAGTATCCGCTTCCTCAGGTTTTCCACCTCAGCCATGAGGCTGGAATTGCCACACTCCCCATGGCTAATTTTAACCCGCAATTCCTGAAGCTCCTCCTCAGCTTTCTGTAGACTTTTGTTGGCTTCCTCCAGCTCTTCAAGTCGGCGGTTCAGACCGGACAGCTTTTGCCGTAACTGGCGGTTCTGAGATTCTTGGGTGGCTAGTTTGGCCGTCATTTCATCATGCTCTTGCAAAGACTTGGCAGACTTGTGCCCAAGTTCTGCCTCAAGCTGGATTACTTTCTGAGCCTCCTCCCTTGCTCTCTCGTCAAGGTTTCGGAATCTCTCTTCCTCCTCCTGGAGTTTCTGCACAAGCTCCTGCACCTTCTGTGCTTGCTGGCCAAGCTGTTCAATGTGAATCTGTCGTTCGTCCACCAGCATCAGTGCAAATGATTTCAACTTTCCCAGCTCCTCTTGTACTTTGCCTAGTCGCTTGTTATTCTCCTTCTCCTTCCGAGCCTGGTAGGATTTTTCTTGTTCAAGTAATTTCTTCAATCTAGGAAGAAGAGAAGTCACGTGAGCAAGGGATTACAAACTATCAGAGATTGAAGTTTATCATCTCTTGGGGCTCCCTGTAGCTGTAAGGACAGTTTTGGATAGCTACTGTAACTAGATTGATGAGCAATGCAACAAGTTTATTCAAAATGTGTCAATCCGAAGCTACTCTGGTTAATTTAAGCTTCATTGACAAATGTCTAATTGCTAAGTTAGAAGTGCAACTTAATCAC
This sequence comes from Carcharodon carcharias, assembly GCF_017639515.1. Classification (NCBI taxonomy): domain Eukaryota; kingdom Metazoa; phylum Chordata; class Chondrichthyes; order Lamniformes; family Lamnidae; genus Carcharodon; species Carcharodon carcharias. The sequence goes on from NC_054468.1 coordinate 144,639,977, forward strand.
AACAATCACATCAGTACATCACAACAATAAGCAAAGTAACCTCTGTGAGGATTTAAGGTGAAGCTACATGAATACACGAGAGAGAGTGAGAGGGAGAAAGGATTGGAAGGTTATGCTGATGATGTTAGATGAGGATGAGAGGAGATTGATGGAGAGCACAAACACGAGTTGTGCAGAATGGGCTGTTTCTGTGCTAGACGTTTTACGTACCCATTTGACCAAGCTTTCGGTCACCTATCCTTATAGGGCTCAATGTCAAATATTCATCTGATTATATTCCAGTGAGATGTCTTAAAACATTTTACTATGTTAAAGACATGATAGAAAGTGCAAGATTTTGGTGGAAGAACGAGATGGTAATGCACTCCCCAGAGGCCCCAAAGCCTATTTGAAAGAAATGTTTTTATTACACCAGTATGTCGATCAATATAAACATCAACACCAGAAGTAGAGGCCAAGAAGTCCACCTATGCAAGCCAATGAAGTGAATTTTGCAATGATTGGCCAGCTGTTTGAGAAGTAGTGACCAAAAACTGTTGCAAGTATGACCCAGAAATAACTGTGCATGTAGTTCAGCTCAGATCAAGCAACTGAATGACTGGTGCTACCTTCTTGCTCTCCAAGTCAAATTGCTGTATTATGGCATGCCTGAATCTGCAGTGTGGAATGAGAACAGGTATTAGAGCCAGGAAGCTTGCTGCCAGGTTAAATTAACTTGCAGATACAACCATTGCCATGATTGAGTCCTCCCTGTGCATAAGAACTGATGGTCATCAGCCAGTGCCATTCAAACTCCTGTTTTTTTAGGATGCTGGACAATGCAGTGCCTTGTTCATACAGTACTGCAGTGTAAAATGCCACATCTTACATATTCTATAAACATTTCTCAGTAAATTTTGCTAATTTCTAATCAAGTTGACATTTGTAAATCCACAAATACCAGAGAAAAATCAAAGGAGCCTGGGAAGTGTATGACTTTTAATAAGATATATGTTGTTCCAAGGTGTCTACATTGATGGACTACATATTCAGGACTAGGGATCATGGTGCAGTTTCTTGTTCCATTCCACCACTGGGTTGTTTGACTTCACCTTATGGAGATTCCTGTTTTCTAAATACTGATCACAAGTGATCTGAAAACCATTTTATTTTGTGAATGTTCTGCTCTTCAAGATGAAGGATGTTGTGGGTTGGGATCATTAAATAGTGATCATCAGCGTGGACTTTGTTTTGCCTTCATTATCCAGTGACACTGGGACATGTATTTGCTATATTGCCTCTGTGGTACAAACAAGCATTTGAACCTGGTTTAAATGGCCCAGTACATTTCCATACTGGACCATTGATTTATTTTCAATTCAGAGTAAATTGAAGACTGAAGCACCAATTTCCAATTGTCAGATCCTTTCTTTGTTGCTGCCTTTTATGTTCTAACAGATGATGTGTTCAGCAGATTTCCCTTACAAGTTTCCTCACCAGCATGGAGGATCAGCACCTTCCTGCAGTGTGGTGCAAGAAAGGTTATGGTATGCCAGCAATCTTGATCCATTGCCATGCACCAGTGCTACCTGTCATTAAGTGTTTAATTCAGGACTCTTTAATTCTGGCTTTTGCAATAACTTGTGCCAACCACCATTAGGCTGACTTCATAATGAATTGGCCTACATATCTTGTTTGTTATGTATGTGAACTATATCTCACACTTGGCTCCAAATGTACCCTGTAACTATTGAGATATATTTCAATTCACAATATTGGGCATTCCCAGCAAGTTGTCTTGTGCAGGTTCTGTTGCAATATCACAAAGAAAGAGATTCAGTGCTCAGAACGGCTCATTGCAGATCAGTCATTTGTTCTCAACTTCCTCCAAAATACTTATTCCACACCTCAGTGCTTTCTGAAAGCGGATATTGTGTTGACCCATTTCTCTTGCTTTATAGCAGTCTTTGCATCTAGACCTGTAAGACTCATAGAATGGAGTTTCCACTTTTGGCACAATGGGCATTGGGAAGCACATTGCTTGAAATTACACACGTTTACTGAAGTGTAATTATGGTCAAGTTTGTACCTAAACTCATATTTGCATAAATCAAAGTTTCCATGAACCAGTGAAATCAAGCAGCATAATAGAATTATTGTTCATCTTTGTATTAAAAGCATTCCTTGATAAATGGTAAGTTGGTGCAGTTTTATTAATAGTTGAAAATGTATCATTTACTAGCAAAACTTTACAAAAATAGCACCTGTAAGTAACCTGATTTTAACTTACTAAAAATTACTTTCAAAAAAGCTATACGGAACCATTTACTTGGTTCATTGGTGTACACGAGCCAGTTTCTCAGTAAACTTTAGAAATATGCCAACTAGTGCATTTATGTCTATAAATCTAGCTTGATTTGAAAAACTTCCTTGAATGGATGCAATCAGCAGAAACTCATATCATTAATTTGATCTGGGGGCATGGAAAACTTGGTGGCAGAGCCAGCTTACAGCACAATATTATTTCAACTAGTGTTAAAGACAACACCATTACTTAAGATTCTGTGATGTTTTATGCTAGTTTGGCTTATTTTAGGTGAAATGTGCAGCAAGACCAGCACAAACTAGCAGAAACCCTAGGCCTTTTTCTCTCTGTTTGGATTAACTAACTCCTCACAGAACCCAACCAGTTTTAGATTCAGGCATGTATCTTTTAAATACATACTGTCAATGACAAAAGTGCAGCTTCCTTTTGAACATAAAACAGGCAAGATGCAGAGTTCTGATCATGTCACCAAACCAGCCTTCTGTGGGGTTGCAGCTTTGTATCTTGCTATGAACATGCATGTGTGTAGAATTGGCTCTGCATTAATTCCTGGCTCTGGTCTCCAGGAAAATATGTTTGCACTGTGTAGGCTGACTATAGCAATCCAGTCAATATTGTAGGTTCACAAGCTAATGGTAGTGGGCATCACACCAAATGGAATACCTCTCCAGGTCTTTGTGACCAGAAATTCTTAATAAATGGATTCAATTTAATCTTCTGAATTAATCCATTATTATGTAGCAATACATCATGTTGGCACTGTGCCAGACTATCTCCATTTTATGAATTTGCACGAGTCATTAGTTAAGAGTGTATCCTATTGAAATATCATACTGGGAGAGTGGTACTTGGGGTTTGCAAGTCTCCATTTGAAAGTCATTACCCAAAAACTAATCATTAAGTTAAAAGCTACTTTTATCCTGCAGATTACAGCTCATGTTGACCTCTGCCTTGTTGAAAGATGATCGACTTGAGTACATATAGTGTACCTATCATGACCTCAGCCCATCTCAGCCCTTCAGTATCTTTGAAATGTGGTCACCGTTGTAATGTAGGAAACATGGAAATCAATTTACACATGGCAAACTCCCACAAACAGCAATGTGACAATGACCAGATAATCTAGAGTGATGTGGTTGAGGGATGAAAATGAAGCTAGACATCAGCGAGGAATTCCCTATTCTTCTTTGAAATAGTGGGATTGTTTACACCCACCTTCTAGATCAATGGGGCCTCAGTTTAATGTCTTAGGGCATATTTATAAGAATCCAAGTGAGTGCATAACTCAGAGGATGAATTCAAGAACTGTTCTCCATTTAGCTGCATTCCTCAAGTTTTCTTAATGTTAGTTATGTGCAAAATTGTATAAGTTGACAGAGGAGTCAGAACTGCAGCCCTGGATTCTGGCAATAAAATCCTAATATATTTCTACTGGTCATAATCCAACACTGTGGCTCAGATTTTGGAGTCTACAAATTAACGTGCAAAGGTAGTTTGGTGTGTCTTAATTGAAATAGGAGATTCTGGACAGACGGGGGTTGGTGGTGATGGGGAGAAATTCATTTACACATTGTTGAATGCCACAAGACACTATCCATGAAAAAGAAAACTATTGGGTAATGCTCCATGGTTGTGTGAGACCCTGTGGAATCAGTAATTGCATGAGTCATGCCATGCTCTGTCCCTGGCTAATGTTTGCAGGTGATCTATTCTATGTAAGGCTTTATGTCTGTGGACTTCGCTATATATTGCAAAGTAGTCAAGGTTCTGAAATCAGATTTTGGTCAAAGATTATAAATCAATGTATTAATTTTCCAGACTTAAAGTGGTGAGTTGTACATTTAAAAATATGCAGTTGCAGAGGATATGTTTGATAGTATTTCTTAAAAAAAAAAATTAAAAATCAATTCTACTTTAATATACTGGGAAGAGTATAGTTAGTGTTGCTCAAGATGCTAATTTTGAAAATCTTTCATTCTGAATGGAGGGCAGAATATGGTGGCACATGATGTTGGTGGATTGCATGTTTCCTATCTTGGTGAGTTCCTTATCTTGGCCACACCACTTTTGGAAGATGTTCAGCAGAGAAAGTGACTTCCTTGTCACGTTCTCATAGGCTACCTTGTACTTGAGCTAGAATTGAGTCACAGGGGTAAGGTGGCGCTTACTGAAACCCAGTGCTACTCTAGGGTCCTTTTAGCTTTAGTTTTAGACACATACTGCCACTTGTGCTACCTATTTATAGTCCGCAAAATTTGAGCCACAGTATTGGATTATTTCTAGTGAAGTTGGATCACAATTTGTTGACCATGGTCTAAAGCAATCAACCATAGTAAACCACTAGGCTGGAATGAAGGGTTGTCTTATGAGGAAACATTGAGCAGGTTCGGCCTATGCTCATGAGAGAGTTTAGAAGAATAAAAGGGTGAGTTTATTGAAATAAGATTCTGAGGAGGTTCAAGAGGGTACATGCTGAGAGGATATTTCCTCTCTTGGGAGATTTGGAACTAAGGGGCAACATTTTAAAATAAGGCATCCCCTATTTAAGGGGGAGATGAGGAGAAATTTCTCTCAGAAGGTTGTTAGTCTGTTCCACAGAAAGGAGTGGAGGTTGGGTCACGGACTACATTCAAGGCTGAGTTAGACAGATTTTTGATGACAAGGGAGTCAAGGTTGTTGGGGATGGGGTGGATCAGGTAAGGAAGTGAAGTTAAATCCACACAATCATAATCAGCCATGATCATATCGAATGGTGGAGCAGGCTCGATGGGCCAAGTGGCCGACTCCTGCTACTATGTATGATCTTATGAAATCCTCTTTGAGGGTGACTGGCATCTGATTCTCTGAATTCACAATGCTGCAGGTCTTGTTGAAGGACCACACACAAACGTGACCACCTCCTAGGAATGCCTTATCCATCTCTGGCATTGCCCCTCCGATATTTGAAGGTAGGTGGTGCACGTTCTGAACACACACGACACACCAACGCTCGATGACGACAGCTGTGGTTGCCTTCCTCCTGACCTTCCACCCCTTCTACTGGTGCCAATTGGTGACCTTGTGACCGATGTTACTGTTAGGCCACAGCCCTCTTCTGCTGAATCCTCTCCTCCATCTCTTGAGGTTGTAAAAATATTGGGAATATGAGAACCATAGCAAATCCACAAAGTGAACAGTGTGGAGAAGGCAGGCAAAGATATGAGCATATTTGTGTACATGGATGAAGGCTATCGAGCAGTTGCTGTTGACCAATGGGAATGCATGACCCTCCCATCCCAGTAGGCTCCTCCCACAAGAACCTGATCTCCTGCCAGCTCAACCTGTGTTAGCAACCATGTCAATGGAAACAGTATGACCTTGCAGCTGCAACCCATCCACCTACATCCTCCCTCTGTCACCTTTGAACTTCTTCCCATCATCCTGTCATGATTCACTGGGGATAGCACGCTGCATTATCAAACCCCACTGCTTCCAGAGCTGCGACGAAAGTGAAAAGTTTGATCAAAGCACCTAACTGTTTAATTTATGTTAACAGAATACAAGCATCAGGTTTTTAAAACTTAATAAAGTAAATAACTGTTTATTGAACAAATTGTCTTTAACCAGTGGCAAAAAAATATGAACAGCTGATTTCTAACTCTATAAACCTAAGCTCTACCCCATCTTAAATCCTTACACACACAGGACACACAAAAAACATGGGTTTTAAGGGTGGGATAAACAGTTCAATAACACCAACTCTGGAGGGCAGGATTCGATGGGTTGATTTTAACCAATGTCTTCCAAATTCCTTTCAGTTCTTTGTTCTTGACATGAGGTGGTCTTCGAGCACTTTCAGTCTTTGGTTCACTGGTAGAGCACTTGCTTTTCAATACCTCCAACTGTGATTTTCCCCTTTTCCTCTTGACAGGTATTTTTCAGATAGAGAAGAGTTTACAGAGACAAGAGAAAAAAAAAGACCAGCTAACTATTGTTGTAGAATTACTGGAATCTTACACAAAGGAGAAAGAGGTTTTTGGCCTTCTCTTCAGACTAGGAGCTTTTCTCTGCTGCACTGCTGTCACACCAGACCCTGGTCACCTGGTTAGGAGCCAATTAAAAATGTTATTGTCAGGCAGTTGCCCATTAGACTGGGCTCCTCCTCAGCATCATCCTGTTTGTCATGGCACACTTTGTTCCAGGACAGCAACATTGTATATATCACTCATACTGTTCCAGTAGACATGCCTTTCAAACCACAGCCATTGTAACTTTTAATCCACAGTCCAACGGAAATAAAAAGATATGTTCTTTACACTACACCCTCCCATCATCACCCTATGCCTTCCCACAAATCACCATCGAGCCTTCGATCATTGGGCAGAATTTTCCATGCCCACTGGTGGATGTCATGGTGGGCACGAGTGGACAGTATGGCAGGAAGGCCAAAAAACCATTCTACGCTGTCATGAAACCAGTCTGTGATCGTCCACTCTGCCTGTCAATGGTAGGCTGCCTTTCCTGCCACCAGAGGTCAGGAACTTCATTTTAATGCATCTGTATATCATTATAAACTCCGCTCACTGGAATCATCCCCCATATCAAATTTACTGCCCATGTTGGCGGAAAAACACACCAGTGCAGAACAGTTCTTGACAAGTGTGATATGCAGAAGTTGGGACATCCATCAGGGCCTTGATCACATCGTGATGAGCACATCAAAAGGAGCAGATAATGCTGGAGCACCACAGCTTCCGCACCATGAGGAACATGCATCACATGCTGGGTGGATTTTGATGGACATGGCTCTGCTGCGAAGCAGCTCTAGGAAGGTTGAAGGTCACCATTGAGGGTCTACTTCAGGACAGTGTCTTGGCCATGGTCTGCCACAGAGGATCGTAGAGGGGTTGGAGACGATGGTCTAGGTTTGACTGCGAGAGCAAAGCATACCTGGACAATGGAAGGGGTGGAGGGCAGGAGGATGTAATGGGGGCCAATGCAGCAACCGGGGAGAAAGGTGAAATAGCAGGTAATAGGAAGACAAATGGAATTTTGGCATTTATTGCTAAAGGAAGAGAGTATAAAAATAGGGAGGTGTTGTTGCAACTGTACAAGGCATTGGTGAGACCACATCTGGAGTACTGTGCATAGTTTTAGTCCCCTTACTTAAGGGAGGATGTAGTTGCATTGGAGGCAGTTCAGAGGAGGTTCACTAGATTGATTCCAGAGATGCGGGGCTTGTCTTATGAGGAGATTGAGCAGTTTAGGCTTATAATTGCTAGAGTTTAGAAGGATGAGAGGAGATCTAATTGAGGTATATAAAAGATGATAAAAGGGATAGATAAAGTAGATGTGAAGTGGATGTTTCCCCTTGTGGGACATTCTAGAACAAGCGGCCATAGTTTTAGACTAAGGGGTAGTAGATTTAAATCAGAGATGAGGAGGAATTACTTTTCTCAAAGGGTCGTGAATCTGTGAATTCACTACCTCAGAGTGCAGAGGACGCTGGGATGAATAAATTTGAGGGAGATACAGATTTTTAATTAGTAATGGGTTGAAAGGTTATGTGGAGAGGGCGGGTAATTGGAGTCGAGGCCGAAATGAGATCAGCCATGATCGTATTGAATGGCAGGGTAGGCTCAAGGGACTGAATTGCCTACTCCTGCTCTTATATTCTTATGAAAGGGAAAGAACTTTGGAGGGGGTGGGGAAGCAGGAGTAAGGGTGGAGGAATGTCCAGGTGAATGAGAGAGAGGACAGTGAGCCAGTAGGGGGGGCGGGTGATGGTTACGGTAGAAGGGACAGCAAGGGTGGATGGTGGGGATTCTGAGGCAGTCATGGACCCTGGGGGTGGGAAGGAGGCAGTCGGGGATGTCAATGTGGATGAGGGTGGGATTCACAGGAAGGTAGGGAGCCTCTCCCTGTTGTGGAAAGGAAAAAAGAGTTCTAGCTGGTAAGTGAAGGTGGGGAGGTGGGTGGTTATGCCCTGCGGGGGCTGGGCAGTGATGGAATGGTGGTGTCAGTGATGGGGGAAAAAAAGGACATAGGTGACTGGGAAGAGGAGAAAGGACAGGGCAGCTAAAGACATACTTCACCAGTACCATCTTTCAAAAAATCAAAAACAAAGGAGCCTTGTGTTGAGCTGGAACAGTTGCTACATGGGAACATGATCAGTAGATACGTGGAGATGCAGGTCAGCTCAGATGGATAACTGAAAGAGAACCCCAGCAAGTAGCATTGAAAAATGCTCAGAAGATTCAAGATGTGTGTGATGGAGGAAGTGCAAGCATTCTGGGTTCCGAAAGGCCCTGCCCCTCCCCCCCCCACCCACACACACTTCTCCCTCCAGAATCACTCGTGGGCTGGTTGTGTGCAGCTGAACTGCTGGTCGGGAGGATGGTGCAGGGGGAGGACTCGCGAAGCCTGTAAATGAAGCTCAAAAGACACCATAACACATTATCCGGTGAAAGTGAAAATATTTTCAGATTATCAAGAGACAAAACATGTTCACCCATGAAACCACTTGAGATCTGAAAGTCTGAATGTTTTCTAGGTCTACCACTTCTTCTAGATGCTGCCCTGACATCCGCAGCAGGGATGGAGACAGCCTGTGCAATGGTTGGCCCTGTGGCCTCTGATGGAGAACCGAGGCCTTGGGGGCCCGGGCTTGCTTTGGCGGTCCTCCTGTGGGCCAGCTGCTCCCAATGCAGTGACAGAGAACAAGGTTGAAGGACTCACAGGTAAACGTGACTCTGCAGGAGTGGAGAGCCTCAGACTCCCAAGTGGATGACTCAAGGGTGTCCAGCTGTCACTCCTCTTTCCTTCAGTGCCGAGGGCCCTGGCCTGACTCCTCAAGGGGAAGGAGCACCTGGAGGGAGGTCAAGGCGCCCATTCTTCTCTCATATTGTCACTGCAGGAAATCACTCACGGCTACCGCAAAGTAGTACAGGTCTGCACACATCTCCATGTTCTACTGGACCAGGGTCTCCATGGCATCTGCCATTCTTCCCATTAAGTCTTCCATACATGCATATGTGGGCATCACTTCGGAGAGCAGGCAGATGCACTGTGAGTCATGTGCCACTCTGTTGAGGGCTTCCAACAGCTCTGCATGATGTTCCCCCCACCTTCTGCAGATTCTCCATGATGAGTTGGAAGGCCAAATCCAGAGGCTTGATATCGGACTCAGGCCTCACAGATGCCTCTTTCCCAGAAGTCCTCAAGAGTGTTGGGGTGCTTGGCTGAACTTGCCTCCTCCTGCTGTGGACATGTGTCCGTGCAATGACCACCAGATTGTGAACCCGAGCCTGCTCTAGATCTAAGTCCCAACAAGACGACTCTCGTACACTGGTGGAGGCTGTGGGCAAACACTGATGGGTCTTCCGGGCTGCTTATTTCCAGCTCTTCAATGGAGGTGCCCTCTTAGCTGGAGATGAGAACCTGGATGGAGCTGAGGGTAGGCTGGCTTTGGGTGTTGGTCGCTCGGCAGAACTCCCTGTGAACCAAAGTAGAGGTGATTAGTGCATGGCAGCAGAGTCAAAAGCAGGCGTGTGAGCACTCAGTTGCTTAGAGAGGGATGATGTGGTGCAGGATCCTCATATGGGTGTTCGCCACCAACCTCATTGTCGGCACAGGCACTGTCCATGTCCTCACCAGTCAGCATGATAGCATGCTTCTCAAAGGCGAGCGAGGGGCCTAATGTGGGCTACTCCACCTCACAGTCTGGGACCTCTCCCTGTTGTGAGCCAGCCTCTTCTGCGTGAAACCAGAAAGAGAGTGAGTGAAAGCAGGGTGCATGCCACCACATGGAATGTTTGTGTGGCAGCAGAGCAAGGGATGGGATAAGTATGCAAACTCCAGGAGATATGAATCTGATGGCAATGTGAGTGTGAGACAGAGTTAGTGGTATTGTCCCTTGAGGTGTGAGATCCCTGTGGATGTGTGATGGGTTTGAGTGAGAGAGAGTTGAGTGTGCTGAGAAGAGTAACTTACCTCGGCAGAATGGATGAGACCATTCATCCTCTGTCTGCACTGGGTGGCTGTCCTCATTTGCAGGGCATTGGAGCTGACCACCACCTCCCATGCAGGATTGGTGACCTTGCCTTCCGGCCTTCGCCCAGAGCAGGGGTAGAGGATAACGCAATAGGCCTCCATGGCGTTACAAAAGGCATTCCAGGGACGTGTCACTGAATCGGGAGCTGCAGTCTTCTTGTCTTTTGGGACCTTGTCTTCTTTGCAGCAGTCCTGGGCGGGAAGCACAGAGGTGTGCACACAGCTGCACTTTAAATATGGTGTCCAGCATGAGGAAGTGGCAAAGTGGCATTGTGGTGGGCGAATTGGAGGCTGTTGCATGCCAATTTGATGCCTCGGCCACCACTATCCTTTTGCCAGCCCTGCTGTTGTGCCAACCATCAACACAATCTCCTTATCCTTGCCACTACCAGACCGTCCAACTTCTCCTGTGGCTCTCCTCTGTGCTGCTGAATTAGACAAAGACAAAGTTGCACCTCAGATCCAAAGATTGAGCAACGTTGCCTAGTGCATACCACATTTAAGCTGTCAGGAAACAGAAGGCATGAGTTTCCCGTGCACCAGACTTAAATCTTGAAGGTTGGACTGAATTTCTAAACATTTCCATTTAATGCTATACAAATGCCTGGTAAATAGGATCCCACCACCAGATGGCATGATGCCCACTGCCAACTTTATTTCAAGAAGTCAACCAGACATTGGGAAACTGAAATTTCAAGCTCCTGCCTAATTAATGCCCCTCACCTCCCCCACCACGTTTCCCACTCCGAGACCCCATTAAATTCTGCCTGTGAAGTGCTTTGACATATTTCAACACAAGGTGTTATAAAATGCAAATACTATTCAGTAAGCATGAAAGCATTCCTGAAATGTACATACTGCAGTGCATCTGCATCAACCTGCTGACTGGATGAGAGACATATTACCCTGTACATTCACGTGCTGTCACAAAACTCTCAATAAAAATTCGGCTCTGCTGATTGAGTGTGTCATCACATGTATGAAAGAATTTGGCAGACTGTTTTATTTGTGCATGGAGAATCGTGCATTGCTGGTCAGTGACATTGCTCAAGTGTTTTGTGAAACACACATCAGTATAGCAGCTGAAGTTTGTCAGCTTACAATTTTCTGCCCATTTAATCTTGAGCACAGAAGTGGAAACCCTGGAATCGGATCAAAAAAAAAGTGCAGCATGTGGACAATGCAGAATCATTATTACATCTATAACCCTGTGCCTCCCCACAACACCCAACTACTTGCTAACAATTCCTCACATTGTACACTTTGCAGAATTGAAGGATTCAGGCTGAAGACTGGTTCACAAGACACCCAAAAATTAACAAAAATAGCCTGGTTAGCAGTCCAGTAACTTGTGCTATCATTCTACGTGAGCAACATATCTGAGATTGTGGCACAGTGCTGTTGTAACCCTCCTACTTTTCTAACCAGAAATAAGATTTACTGAGGAAGGAAAGAAATAGACAGCTACAGACCAAACTGTTTCAATAGTTCTGAACAATTTTGGGCAGAATAATGGGATTAGACTGACTACAAACTTCAATTGCTATAATTACCATAATAATTTAATCATCGGTTAACCGTGGCACTTTTCAAACGAAATGCAAGCCTCTGAAGCCGTGTGAAGAGACATGAACCCGAATAACAAGGAGGTGCTAGAAAAAAAAAGGTTTCAGTTATGGGAAGAACTGGAAGGAAAGTGACCTCTGAAACAAATTGAATGATAAAGAACAATCCTAAGTATTATTTCAAGCTAAACCATGACTCCAGGAGAAAGGATTATAACTAGACTAGTAAACCCAAATTGGGAACATCTTCAGGGTATTTATTTACTTACACAGTGATTAGTGCCTGAAATAAACTTTTAGGTGAGACAGTGGAGACAAAGGCCTGGATTCTCTCAGAGTTGGGTTCACTCAAGAGCCCTTGAAAAAAAAAATGGCAGATGGGTCCCGATTCCCGACTCCATTCCTGGGCTGTCTAATTTCCAGGACTGCCTTTAAAGGGTGGCTCCTGTCAGAAGCCCACATCCAGCATTCCTGAACTGGCCTGTTCCATTGTAGGGATAGGCATTTTCTACTCCTCTGCAATTTCCATCGAGTTGGGAATGTTTTTAAGAGTCATGGTTCACAGCCTCCCCAGTTATGAACCCTTGTCTGCATAAGGGGACCTTTTGCAATGCAGGTTCACCCCCTCAGGCCCCCCATGCCAAGCCCTGGCACATCCATTGTCATTGATCCAATGAATCCAAGTGTTTAGTGGAACACGAAAAAGAAAAGCTTAGGAAAAAATATAATTCATCGATAATTTTCTTTTATGCTTCAACAAAAGATCAGGATCCAGCTAATTAAAGTGACAATCATCCAGGCCCTTTGAAGTTTGAAAAAGCACAAACCCAAAAAATTCTTGAAACCACTTAACCTGTGTCAATAAACATTTAATGGACAGCTCAGGTTCTCCAATCTCTGCGGTCAATTTCACAATGTTAGACCATAAGACGTAGGAGCAGAAGTAGGCCATTCGACCCAATGAGCCTGCTCCACCATTCCTTAAGTTTATGGCTGATAATGCCCTTTTCCCTCTAGCAAGCCACTCATTTGTAACAAACTGCTACAAAGTCACAAAAAAGGAATGAAACCAGACAGACCACCCGGCGTCAACCTAGGCACTGGAAACAACAACGGTGTTGACCTGAAAAGTCCTCCTTACTAACATCTGGGGGCTAGTGCCAAAATTGGGAGAGCTGGCTCATAGACAAGTCAAGGAACAGCCCGACAGTCATCCTCACAGAATCACACAGTACAGGCAATGTCCCAGATACTGCCACAGCAAGTGGTATACAATCAGGGGGGAGTTGCCCTGGGAGTCCTCAACCATTGACTCCGGACCCCATGACATCTCCTGTCACCAGATCAAATATGGACAAGGAATGTCCCTGCTGATTACTGTGTACCACCCTCCCTCAGCTCATGAATCAGTGCTCCTCCATGTTGAACACCACTTGGAGGAAGCACTGCAGGTGGCAAGGGTGCAGAATGTACCCTTGGTGGGGGACTTCAACATCCACCGCCAAGAGTGACTTGGTAGCACCACCACTGACCAAGCTCTAAATGACATTACTGCTAGACTAAGTCTGCGGCAGGTGGTGAGGGAACCAACAAGAGGGTGACCTCATCCTCACCAACTTGCCTGCTGCAGATGCACCCGTCCGTGACAGTACATTATTGGTAGGAATGAATACCGCACAGTTGTGGAGACAAAGTCCCGCCTTCACAATGAGGATACACTCCATCGTGCAAAATTGTTAGATTTCAAAGATCTAGCAAGTCAAGACTAAGCATCCATGAGGTACTGTGGGCCATCATCAGCAACAGAATTGTACTTTAACACAGTCTGTAACCTCATGGTCCAGCATATCCCCCACTCTACCATCACCATCAAGCCAGGAGATCAACCCTGGTTCAATGAAGAGTGCAGGAGGGCATGCCAGGAGCAACTCCAGGAGGTGTCAACCCAGTGAAGTTATAACACAGGACTACTTGCGTGCTAAAACAGCATAAGCAGCAAGTGATAGACAGAGCTAAGCAATCCTGCAACCAACAGATCAGATCTAAGCTCTGCAGTCTTGCCACATCCAGTCACGAATGGTGGTGGATAATTAAACAACTCACTGGAGGCAGCTCTACAAATATCCCCATCCTCAATGATGGAGGACTCAGCACATCAGTGCAAAAGACAAGGCTGAAGCATTTGCTACAATCTTCAGCCAGAAGTGCCAAGTGGATGGTCCATCTCAGTCTCCTCCGGAGATCCCCAGCATCACAGATGCCGGTCTTCAGCCAATTTGAATCACTCCACATGATAAAGAAATGGCTGAAGGCACTGGATATGGCAATGGCTATGGGCCCTGACAATGTTCCAGCAATTGTACTGAAGACTTGTGCTCCAGAACCTGCTGCGTCCCTAGCCAAGCTGTTCCAGTACAGCTACAACACTGGCATCTACCCAGCTATGTGAAAAGTTGCCCAGATATGCCCTGTCGACAAAAAGCAGGACAAATCCAACCTGGCCAATTACCGCCCCATCAGTCTACACACAATCAGTAAAGTGATGGAAGGGGTCATCAACAGTGCTCTCAAGCAACACTTGCTTAGCAATAAGTTGCTCACTGACACCCAGGGCAGAATTTTCTGCCTGCCAGGCAGGCAGGCGAGTCTGACCCAATCTCCAGCAGGCGGGGAGCCAAACCCCGGAGAAGCGGGCCCTGCCGCCATTTTACGTGGGCGGGCCAATTAAGGCCCGCTCAGGGTAACATCTGGCAGGAAGCGCTATGCACTTCCTATGCGGGTGGCAGGGGGATTCCCCAAAAGCGACTGCGAGCTCTTTTACACATGCGCATGAAAGAGCATACATCTCCCTGAGGCTAAGTGCTGCCTCAGGGAGATTGCTGACACTTTTAAAAACATTAAAAATAGAAAAAAAAATCCTTAACATTTCCCTCTCATGTGACAATGTCAAATGAGATGGGACATGTTCATTAATTACACTAAAACTTTATTAAACTATTTAAAACCCTACATGAAAGCTCATCCTGCCAGTGGATGAGGTTTCATGTTTTTTCTATTGCCCGCCGGGGCTCCTGGCCTGCCCACCAACCTTAAAGGTTGGATGGGCCGTTCCTGTAATTGTTTTTATTATCCTGTCAATAGCCTCAATTGGCCATGGACAGGTCGGCAGGCACACAGCTGATTGCCCCTACCTTCCTGAAAATTTAAATGGGGTGGGATGACGCCGGGTGGAAACCCCTACGTCATCCCATGTCAGCGAGCGGGCCCCACCCCCTGCTTGCCGATGGCAAAATTCAGCCCCCAGTTTGGGTTCCACCAGGGTCACTCAGCTCCTGACCTCATTACAGCCTCGGTTCAATCATGGACAAGAAGTGAACTCCCAAGATGAGGAGAGAGTGACTGCCCTTGACATCAAGGCCACATTTGACCGAGTGTGGCATCAAGGAGCCCTAGCAAAACTGGAGTCAATGGGAATCGGGGAAAACTCTCCACTGGTTGGAGTCACATCTAGCATAAAGGATGATGTTTGGGGTTGTTGGGAGGTCAGTCATCTCAGTTCCAGGACATCACTGCAGGAGTTCCTCAGGGTAGTGTCCTAGGCCCACCTTCAGCTGCTTCATTAATGACCTTCCTTCCATCACAAGGTCATCAGTGGGGATTTTGGCTGATGATTGCATGATGTTCAGCATCATTCGCAACTCCTCAGATACTAAAACAGTCCAGGTCCAAATGCAGCAAGACCTGGACAATATCCAGGCTTGGGCTGACAAGTAACATTTACACCCCACAAGTGTTAGGCAATGACCATCGCCAAGAAGAGAGAATTCAACCATCGCCCCTTGATGTTCAATGGCATTATCATCACCAAATCCCCCACTATCAACATCCTGGGGTTTACCATTGACCAGAAACTGAACTGGACTAGCCATATAAATACTGTGACTATGAGAGCAGATCAGAGGCTAGGAATCGTACGATGAGTAACTCAACTTCTGACTCCCCAAAGCCTGTCCACCATCTACAAGGCACAGGTCAGGAACGTGATGGAATACTCCCCATTTGCCTGGATGAGTGCGGCTCCCTCAACATTCAAGAAGCTTGACACTGTCCAGGACAAAGCAGCCTACTTGACTGGCACCACATCCACAAACATTCACTCCTTCCACCACCAGCGTACAGTAGCAAGTGTGTACCATTTACAAAATGCACTGCAGGAATTCACCAAGGCTCCTTCAACAGCACCCTCCAAACCCATGACCACTACCATCTAGAAAGGCAAGTGCAGCAGATAGATGGGAACCCCACCACCTGGAATTTCCCCTCCAAGTTACTCACCATCCTGATTTGTAAATATATCGCCGTTCCTTCAGTCACTGGGTCAAAATCATGGAATTCCTTTTCTAATAGCACTGTGGGTGCACCTATCCCACAAGGACTACAGTGTTTCAAGAAGGCAGCTCACCACTACCTTCTGAAGGGCAACTAGGAATGGGCAATAAATGCTGGCCCAGCCAGTGAAGCCCACATCCTGTTAGTGAAAAAAAAACACTTCTACAGTCCTCTGCAGTAAAGAATTCCACAGATTCACTACCCTCGGAGAGAAGAAATTTCTCATCTGTCTTAAATAGGTGACCCCTTACTCAGATTATGCCCTCTGGTCAGAGACTCTCCCACAAGGGGAAACCTCTCAGCATCTACCCTGTGAAGCCCCTTAAGAATCTTATATGTTTCAACATGGTTGCCTCTCATTCTTCTAAACTCCAATGAATACAGGCCCAACCTACTCAACCTCTCCGCATAAGAAAATCCCTCCATACCCAGGATCAACCTAGGTGAACCTTCTCTGGACTCCCTGCAATGCCAGTATATCTTCCCTTAGATAAGGGGACCAAAATTGTTCACAGTATTTTAGGTGTGGTCTAACAAGTGCCTTGTATAGTTTTAGCAAGACTTCCCTATTTTTATACTCCATTCCCTTTGAAATAAAGGCCAACATTCCATTTGCCTTCCTATTTCCTTCCCTATTTCCTGCTGAATTTGTATGCTAGCTTTTTGTGATTCATGCACAAGGACCCCCAAAATCCCTGTGCTGCAGCTTTCTGCAGATCTTTCTCCATTTAAATAATATTCAGCTCCTCTATTCTTCCTGCCAAAGTACATAACCTCACATTTTCCCACATTATAGTCCATCTGCCAAGTTTTTGTCCACTCACTTAACCTGTCTATAATCCCTCTGTAGACTCATCATCCTCACCACTTCCCTTCACATGTCATCCACAAACTTGGTGACAGTACATTCACTACCCTCAACTAAGTCATTAATATACATTGTAAATAATTGTGGTTCCAGCACTGATCCCTGTGGCACTCCACTAGTTATAGGTTGCCATCCTGAAAATGTCCCCCATATCCCAACTCTGTCTTCTATTAGTTAGCCAATCCTCTATCCATGCAAATACCCCCAACACCATGGGCATTTATCTTAAGTAGCCTTGTGTGCAGTACCTTATCAAATGCCTTTTGGAAATCCAAATATATTACATTGACCTATTTCCCTTTATCTATCCTGCTTGTTATCTCCTCAAAGAATTCTAAACCCATTTGTCAGGCTTGATTTCCCCTTCATGAAGCCATGCTGAAGCCACTTGATTATATTATGCATTTCTAAATGCTCTACTATTACATCCTTTACAATAGACTCCAACATTTTTCCAATGACAGATGTTGAGCTAACTGGTCAATAGTTACCTGTTTTTTTTTTTGTCTCCCTCCCTTTTTGAAGAAGGGTGGTACATTAGCAGTTTGCCAATTCTCTGGAACTTTTCCAGAATCTAAGGATTCTTGCAAGATTACTAGCAGTGCATCCACTATCTCTGTAGCTACCTCCTTTAACATCCTAGGATGCAACTCATCAGGTCCAGGGGATTTATTGGCCTTTAGCCACATTAGTTTCTACAGTACTTTTTCTAGAGATAGTTATTGTATTTATTTCCTCCCCCCTTTCTTCTCCTTGATTATTTAGTATTTTTGGAATGTATTAGTATCGTTTCATGAAAACTGATGTAAAGTATTTATTCATCTCCTCTGCAATTTCCTGGTTCCTCGTTATTATTTCCCCTGCCTCATTCTCCAAGGGGCCTATGTTCACTTTGGCATCTCTCTTCCTTTTTATAAAGAAGTTCCTACTGTCCATTTTTATGTTACTTGCTAGTTTATCCTCTGTATATTTTCTCCCTTTTTTTGTTGCTTTTTAAAAAAAAACTTTCTGAATCCTCTGGCTTACCACTAATCTTTGCCACATTGTATGTTTTTCCTTTCAAGTTGATATTATCCTTAAACCAACCATGGTCAACCAAGGAAGTTATCCCCTTCCTAGAATCATTCTTCCTCAATGGGATATATCTGTGTTATGAGTCATGAGCTGTTTTCTTAAATGTCTGCCATTGTTCATCAACTGTCTTTTCTGCTAACTCCTTTCCCTGTCCACTCCAGCCAACTCTGCCCTCATTGCTTTGTAATTACCCTCATTTAAGTTTAGCACAGTTGTTTCTGACCCAAGTTTCTCACTCAAACTGAATGCTAAATTCTACCATGCTGTGGTGACTGTTTCCCAGGGGGTCCTTTACTATGAGATCATTTATTAAACCTGCGTCATTACACATTACCAGATCCAAAATAGCCTGATCCCTGGTTGGATCCACAGCATATTGTTCTATCAAATGGTCCAAAATACACTATGAATTTTTGCTCGTGGCTACCTCTGCCCCCCAATTTGATTTTCAGTCTACATGAAAATTAAAGTCACCCATGATTAATGTACCGCCTTTTTTACATACCCTCATTATCACTTGGTTTATTCTCTGCCCTGCAGCATAGCTATTGTCAGGGGGCCGATTAGACTACTCCCACCAGTGTCTTCTTCCCCTAGTTATTTCTTACCTCCACCCATATGGATTCTACATCTTCTAATCCAAGGTCATTTCTTGCTATTGCACTAATTCCATTTTGTAGCAACAAAGCTTCCCAACCACCCTTTCCTTCCTCCTTGTCCTTTCAAAAAGTCACAGACCCCTGAATATTTAATTTCCAGCTTTGATCTTGTAACCATGCCCCCGTAACGGCTATAATATACCCATTAACCTCTATTTGTGCCGTTAATTCATTTATTTCATTCCAAATAAGAGGTGCATTTAAGTAAGGAGCCATTAATTTTGCCTTTTTAATCATTTTTCCCCCTTTGATCCCATTGTTGGTTTCTTTTATGTTTGTACACTCTGTCCCTCCCTATCACACTCCAGGTATCATTACCTAAATAGCTGCCCTGCAATGCTGCCATATCCTTTTGCTTTGCAAGCCTATGTATCCCCTCTCCAGAACCCTCCGCTCCTCTGTTTAGTTTAAAGCCCCTTCTACAGCCCAGGTTATTCGATTCGCCAGGACACTGGTCCCAGCAAAGTTCAAATGAAGCCCGTCCCACTGGAATAGTACTTCTACCTCAGTACTGGTGCAAATGACCCCTGAACTGAAACCCATTCCTCCTATACCAATCTGAGCCACGCATTTAACTCCTTGACTTTATTTAACCTATGCCAGTTTGCCCGTGGCTCAGGTAGTAATCCCAAGGTTACCACCTTGGAGGTTCTGCTTTTTAAATTCAGCTCCTAACTGTTCAAATTCTTTCAGCAGAACCTCCTTTCTAGTCCTATTGTCATTGGTACCAATATGGATGACGACAGCTGGATTCCTCCCCTTCCACTCCAAGTTCCTCTCCAGCCCGGAGGAGTTGTCCTTAACCGTTGCACCAGGCAGACAACACAGCCATCAGGACTCATGCTCATGGCTGCAGAGAACAGTATCTATCCCCCTACTGTCCCCTACCACTACTACATTTCTATTTCCTCCCCTGACTTGAATGTTTGCCTGTACCACAGTGCCATAGTCAGTTCACTTATCCCCCCTGCAGTCCCCACTCTCATCCATACAGCTTGTAAGAACGTAACCGTTGGACAATTGCAGGGGCTGAGGCTCCCCGAACACTACTCCCTGGGTCCTTATACCTGCTGCACCTGCAGTCACACCCTCCTGTCCCTGATCACAGACCAAATTTGATATACCTAATCTGAGGGGTGTGACTGCCTCCTGGAGTGAAGTGTCCAGGTAACTTTCCCCCTCCCTGATGTGGTGCAATGTCTGCAGCTCAAACTCCAGCTCCTTAACTCGGATTTGAAGTTCGTCAAGCTGCAAACACTTACTACAGATGTGTTCACTCTGTATCACCTTGGTGTTCAGCAGTTCCTACACACTGCTGCAGCGGCACCACATCACCCATCTGGGATCACTATCGTGTCTTATTTTAATTTAGTAATTACTCTAATATTCACACACTTTACACTTTATTGTAATTATTATTTTTTACACCAGTATTGATCTTATACTTAAGATATTTTTAAGAGAGAAAAAGACCGGAGACCTAAACACAAACTGAAGACCTTACATTTAAAGACTAGAAATACTCAATCAGCTGCTTTCCCTGCACTCATCACATTGTGGCTCATGACATCATTCTGCTGTGGGTCTCACTGCAGGTAGGCCTCTCTGTCCACGTCTTTTATCCTCTCCCGCTCAAAATATACTAATTTTGAGACTTAGGAATAGAATCAACTTACCAGATACTCACCAATTAACCAGCTTCTTCCCCTGTAGCAGAGCTAGTGGCTGAAAAGGTTTAGACAAAAACAACCAAACACCTATTTCCCTTCCTCTGCTCAACGCCCTGAAGTGCTCAACTCCAGCACTCTATTGTAAGTCGCACTCAGTTTCCTCAATGTTTCCTCTGGGGCACAGGTCAGAAGGCCCGTCTCGGTTCTGAGACTTTGGCCCTGTTGTCTTAACAGCTGTTAGGCCTTTTAGCCCCCACTGTCCACCATCCAATGCCACTGATGCTCCCTTATACACCCATATCACCACCATGCCTTTCATACAACCCAATCCACATCCATAGCGACTCACCCAGTACCCACCATAGGCAGATCACAGGAGCCTGTGAAGATGAAAAATACTTCTAACAGTCCAAGAGAGATCTCATTCATATATACTTGGTAATGAAAAGACTCATTCGTGAAACCAATTCAAAAAATGGAAAATCCCTCAAGTGGTCAATATGTTACAAAGATACCTAATCCTTTAATTGCCTCTTAAAACTGTCAAACTGTGAACTTAGTCCCCTGCTGAGATGGGGTTTTTAAGCATTTGAAATCCAGCCAAGCATTCACAACAGATTCAGCTGTAATAACAGCTCTTGGGAAATACCAACAGTGAAGTCTATTGAAACTGAAGGAAAAGATTACTTTTTTCTGCACAGGTGGCCTGTCAATCAATGCACTCCCAAAGCAGAAGTCTGCTTTTTTATTCTAACTGATAGCTGCAGCCTTTTTTTCTAACTTTTAAAGGGCTTGGATTTAAATAATTTCAGATCATGACACTTGGGGCCTTATCCATTCTGTGCAGGTGTTTATGCCTCCTTCATAAATTTATGACTTCCACACTGCAGATTAAGGCCTTGGAACAGTGAAATGATGTTTTCAAATGGCCTTCCTAAGTTTGGGTTTTCCTGCCTGTGTAATTCACAGTTCGCCTCGGTCCTTGTCTCAGCAAAAATGAAATGCGTCTGAAATGAGGGTGGGATATCCACATCTGGGCCCTGCCTGCCATTTTAAAAAGGCCGCCAGAGTCTACTAGAATCTGAACATCCAGTCTTTAATCTTAAAAGTATAAATGTCACTCATTTCCTGCTAGTTTCTGCCAACTTGGATAACCTTGTTTCTCCCCAAGGGGAGCAACCAACAGCTACCAATCAACACAGCAACTTTCCTGAGCAACAGCATAACCTCCAGATGTGTTGACAGGAATTTACCCATGGGGTCATTCAGCAGGAAGTAGATTTATGGCTTTAAAGGAGTCAGGCAAGTGGAACACTACACAGTCATCAATAGTCTTTTCATAAGGTAGATTTCATAATTAGGAAAGAGCAATTAAGAATACAGACATTGCGTCCAATATTATTTGTGTTGCAGAAAGCAAAAATTGTAACTACAAAATACCACATCCTTCTTTTTACCATAAACAATGCCATGGACAGATCTGCTCTTCCATCACTAATCAAAGTTGGAGGCTTCATAAGAAGAGATGACATTTCAGGGTCACAGACTCATTGCACCTGGAGCAGCCCTGGGAATGATAAAGCCTGTGGTCTTATCAAATGGAGATGCAGGACTGGAGAAATATTTTGGTGGCAGAATGAAGGAATCTCAAGATGCATGGGAAGGAGGATCCCAAGGTTTCAAACACTGGAAAGGTGAGTTCTATGAACATTGCATCACAGAGAGGCATCTGGAGATCAGAGGGGATTGGGAAGGGAGGTCTCAGGGAACTGTTTAGGAGGTCTGATAACTCTTAGAATGGTCTCTGGGATACAGGAGTTGTTAGGATACATCAACACCAAGGATGGAACAGGTCTAACCTTGAAGAAAGAGGGCAGCACTGAAAAATCAGACCCAAATTGATGTTTGCTGTTTTCAAACTACATGCAAATCTCAGAAGTGATGTAAAAAACCACCATGAAACTGAGTCCCAAACAATGAACAAATAAAGGCAGGGCATTTATATTGCATCTTTCACAACCACAAAACATCTCAATGTACAGTGGTCACTACTGTAATGGGGAGAACACAGCAGCCAATTTGTGCACAGCAAGCCCTCACAAACAGCAATGTGATAATGACCAGATAATCTACGCTGTGTTGATTGAGAGATAAATATTGGCCAGGACACCAGGGATAACTCCCCTGCTCTTCTTTGATATAGTGTCAAACCTCTTACATCCACCTAAACAAACAGATGGGGCCTCAGTTTAACGTCTCATCTGAAGATGTCACCTCACTCTGCATGCACTTCCTCAATGCTGCACTGGAGTGTTAGCCAAAGATTTGTCTCAACCTGTCTGCAGTTTTTGATATGGTTGATCACACCATCCTCTTCCAATGTTGACCCACTGTTGTCCAAGTGCAATCATCTGTCTTTTTTCTACCTTTCTAGTCATAACCAGATCAACAATCACCTGCAATAGATTCTCTTCCCACTCGTGGTTACCTTTAGATTCTGCCGAGGATCCAATCTTGACCCCCATTTTTTTCCTCATATAGGTACTGCTCCTTTGTGATATCATCCAAAAACATTTCAGATGCCATATGTACACCAACAACTCTACCAAATTATCACCTCTATTGACCCCTCCACCATCTGACTTGTAACACTGCTGGTCTGACATCCAGTATTGGATAAGCAGAAATTTCCTCCAACTAAATATTGGGGGGGCAGTGGGGGGAGAAATCAAAGCCATTCCACCCACCATCCTCCCATCTGATTAAATTTTCCACCTACACCATTCGCCATGGGGGAGGGCACAAGATCCCAATGAATATTATTAAGGCGGACGTAGATAGATTCTTGTTAGGCAAGAGAATCAAAAGGTTATCTGGGGTAGGTGGGAATGTGGAAATCAAAACAAACCGATCAGCCATCATCTTACTAAATGGCGGAGCAGGCTCAAGGGGCCGAATGGCCTACTGCTGCTCCAACTTCTTATATTCATAATGGTGCAAGTTGCTTCTGAAGTGATACAAATGCATTGAAATAAATACATTTCAAGAGAGCTTAAAATTTTAATTAGAAAGATGAACTGAAGGTGTTGTTTGCTCTCCACTGCCAGAAACAGTGAGGGAGGTAATAAGACAGGTGAGGACAGTGATCTTGAGCTCATAATGAAACAACACTCAGTCCTACTTTGTGTATATCTGTAGTTTTGATTAAAGTGTACAAACATTCAATGCAAAGGACAATGAGATAATTCACATCCTCTTCCGTTGCAGATAATTATTTGGCAATTCCTACTTTTAATTGCTACTTAAGTTTTTAGCAAAGCTAGATGATCTGTCCTTTAACTCCTAGTTCATCCTAGAGCAAGAATCTGAGTTTTAAACCACATTCCCCCATTTACAGTTCAAGGAATTTAACCCTGGATGCTGAAGTGAAGAAGCTACAGAAGCTATTTGCTGTCTGGAACTCCCATGTTTTCAAGATCTTTAGAAAAAGAGCTAAAGAACTGGATGCTGCAATCAGCTCTAGGGCCCACTGTGTATTCCAAACATAAACAAGAATCAACAGATTCTTATGAATGATTAGATTAGTGATGTCCACATAACACTCATTGCAAAACACTCATTGAATGAGGGGTGGGGTGGGGGGTGCTGCAGTGGGGTTGGGGGTGCAGATGCAGTGAGGAGGTGCACCCTTTCCCTCCTATGTAGGTCATAATTGGATGCAGCTACAAGTAACCTTGAAGGTACATTATTGATACCAGTGTTGTACTGGGTTATCAAAAGGCTATCGTGCACCTTTTATACTTCATGTTTTACACCAATTTTATACCTGTCACAGCACAAAAATCATGGGCCTCTGACATCTGAGCCTACCATGGAGCGGTCAATGTGCAAAATCCTCAGTGAACTCCTCTCTCTCCATCTGTTACCTCCTCCAGCCTGACAACCTTCTGAGATATCTGCACTCCTCCAATTCTGGCCACATGCTTGACTAACTCAATTGAATTTTTTGATAAAGTTACATGCAACAAGAACACAAACACGAGAAATAGGAGCAGGAGTAGACCAAATGGCCTGTCAAGCCTGCTCCACCATCCAATGCAATCACAGATGACCTAGGGCTTCATCTCCATTTTCCCGCCCACTCCCCACATCCTTTAATCCCCCAAGACACCAAAAATCTGTTTATCCCAGCCTTAAAATGTATTCAATGATGGAGCATTCAGAAACCTGGGAGATAGAATTCCAAAGATTCACAACCCTTTGAGGAAAGTAATTTCTCCTCAACCCAGTCCTAAATGATTGGCTCCTTATCCTGAAACTCTGCCCCTGTATTTTAGATTCCCCAACCAGCAGAAGCAACCTGTGTCTACCCTCAGAATTTTGTAGGTTTCAATGAGGTCACCTTTCATTCTTCGAAACGCCACAGAATATAAGCCCAATTTAATTAGTCTCTCATTACAGGACAATCCCCTCATCACAGGGGCCAATCTACTGAATCTTTGATGAGCTGCCTCCAATGCAAGTATATCTTTCCTTAAACGTAGAGACCAAAACTGCACACAGTATTGCAGATGTGATCTCTCAAAAACCCTGTACAATTGCAGCAAGACTTCTTTATTCTTATACTCCAAACCCCTTGCAATAAAGGCCAACATGCCATTTGACTTCCTAATTGCTTTCTATACCTGCATGCTAACTTTTTGCTCCTTGTATAAGCACACCAACGTCTCTTTGAACATCAGCACTTAGAATTTTTACAGCTTAAAAAATATTCTTTTCTATTCTTATGAATAAAGTGAACTTCACACTTCATAAAAGGCTGGTTAACAAAATTGCAGTTCATGGAATAGGAGAGTCAGTGTCCGATTGGATAAATGAAATTAGCTTCAGGATAGAAAGCAGGAAATTGTAGTAAATGGTTATTTTTCAGTTGGAGGATGGTAGATTGGGGTGTTTCCCAAGGGTCAGTGCTAGGACCACTGCTATTTTGCTTCATATAAATTACTTAAATCTTGAAACAGTAGAATTTCAAAATTTGCCGTTGATACCAATCTTGGAGGAATGGCAAACATTGATGTTAATACAAATTGCCTGTAACGTGACATTAATAGGCTTGTCATGAAGCTATTAAATGCATATAATATCATTGGAAAAGATTTTTCTTTTAAAATAAAGGTTTAGTCTGTGGGTGTGTCTTAAGTGGATTAAAGTCAGCTAGTTTGGGTGCTTTGATGCGTACTAGCTTTGATATAAGAGAAATAACGTGCATTTGCATTTTTTGAATAGAATATTCAAAAAGTGGGGTGAAAACTTGCCACCCATCTAGCAGCTACCAAGCAATATGCTTATAATACTAATAAAATTGGTACTATGAAAGGGGTTTCATTGTTAAAAGGTGGAGTTCAAAGAGGCTGGTGAGACAATGAGAATTTGCATTCAATCAGTGGTGGTAGGTATAACAAGACAACTCTCTTGGGTGTGCAGAGCAGAGGCAAGATGAGATCAAAAGGCAGCTGCAAGCCTCCAACTGATCCCACAGGAACCAAAGCGAAAAGAATCTCATTTTGAATTCGTAAGGTGAAAATGCTTTGCCTGGTGTCTAGTTAAGTCTACGGGTTGCTGTTGCGTTAATGGAGATTAGTTAGGGAATTTGTTAAAAGTTATGATAGTAATAATTTGTAGCCATACACACACACACACACATATACATTTACACACATATATGTGCATGGCAACAAATTATTAATATCATAACTTTTAACAAATTCCAAAACTAATCTCCATTAACACACCAGTGTTATATATAAAATGTTTCACTTAATGTGGAACCGAGAACTGATGGCCCGATTCCTGAATTTAGAGTCACGTCTCAAACATAACACTTAAAATTATAGGCTATGACAGCTGTTTCCCTCTGGAATTTTGAAATAACCCCGCTTTACCAACTGAGGTCATAATAAGGCTAGTGGAATGGGCAGGCAAGTGACAGATGGAATTCAGTACGGGGAAGTACGAGGCGATTTTGGCAGAAGTGATAGGGAGAGGCAATATAGACTTAATAGCACAGTTCTAAAGAGTGTGCAGGAACAGAAGAACCCCAAAATGCATGTGTATCGATCTTTGAAGATGGCCGGACATATCGAGGGAATGGTTAGCAAAGCATATGGGATATTGGGCTTCATATCTAGAGACATTGAGTACAAAAGCAAGGAAGTCATGCTGAACCTTCTAAAGTTCTGGTTAGGCCCCAACGAGGAAGCTATTAGGCCCGTCAAGTCCATGCCAGCTCTCCACAGAGCAATCCAGTCGGTCCCACTCCCCTGTTCAATCCCCTAAAGGTTTATTTCCTACATGTTTCCCATCCAATTTCATTTTGAAATCATTGTTTATGCTTCCAACACACCGTGGACAGTGTGTTCCAGGTCATTACCATTCACTGTGTTTTTTTAAAAAAAAGTTCCTTCTCATAAACCCACTGTATCTCTTGTCCAAAATCTTAAATGTGTCCCCTAATAATTGCACTATCAGCAAATCTTATCCAAAGCTTTCATAATCTTGCACACCTCTATTAAATCTCCCCTCAATCTCCTTTGCTCCAAGGAGAATAACTTCCGCTTTTCCAACCTAACCTGTAACTAAAATTTTCCATACTTGGAAACATTCTGCTAAATCTCCTCTGCAACCTCCAAGACCTTCACATTCCTAAAGTGTGGTGACCAGAACTGGATACAAGACTCTAGTTGGGGCCTAACCAGAACTTTAGAAGGTTCAGCTTAACTTCCTTGCTTTTGTATTCAATATCTCTAGTTATGAAACCCAATATCCCATATGCTTTGTTACCCATTCTCTCGATATGTCCTGCCATCTTCCCAAACTAATCTCCATTAAAACAATAACAACCCATAGACTTAACTAGACACCAGGCAACGCATTTTCACCTTACAAATTCAAAATGAGATTCTTTTCACTTTGGTTCCTGTGGAATCAGTTGGAAGCTTGCAGCTGCCTTTTGATCTCATCTTGCCTCTGCTCTGCACACCCAAGACGGTTGACTTGTTATACCTCCACCACTGATTGAATACAAATTCTCATCGTCTTACCAGCCTCTTTGAACTCCACCTTTTAGCAATGAAACCCCTTTCATAGTACCAATTTTATTAGTATTATAAACATATTGCTTGGTAGCTGCTAGATAGGCGGCAAGTTTTCACCCCACTTCTTGAATACTCTATTCAAAAAATGCAAATGCATGTTATCTCTTACGTAAATGACTGACTCTTGTTCATCCTTAAATTTATCCACCACTAGCATCCATGTCTTCAACTGCCAAGACCATAAGTTCTGGAATTCCTTCCTCTCTCTGCTTCTCTTTGCCCCTTAGTGTCACCCTTCATATTTTTGGTCATCTGTCCTAATATCACTTTGTGGCTTGGTGTCAAATTGTATTTGATAATGCTCTTGTGAAGTGACTTGGGATGTTTTGTTACATTTTATATAGTGCTTTTTTAATGTATGTTGTTGCTGTTATGAGCATGAGCCCAAACTGAAATGTTCTTGTGGGCTCTAGCATGAAATTAATACAATTGTCCAGAATCCAAAAGACTATCTGATACTGGCTACTGAACGCCATTTCCTCTCTGCACTTCCCACTAATAAAAAATAGAAGTACACTTATCTAACAGATAGATTTATGTTTATATTCTCATTCACAACCCAAAGGCATCCAAAAAAATTGACAACCAATTAAGTCTTTTGAAGTGTAAATCACTTTTAGTGTGGGAAACACAACTAATTTGCTAACAGCAAGGTCCTACAAACCAATTTGCTCACAGCATGGTCCCACAAACAAATGTGATAAACGTTCAGGCAATCTGTTTTTAGTGATGTTGGTTGACGGATAAATGTTGGCTCTTCTCCAAAACAGAGGGCAGATATGATCTTGATTTCCTGCCTCATTCGAAAGACACCTTCAACAGTGCTCCTTCAGCACTGCACTGAAGTGCAGGCCCAATGTAAGCCCAGTGCTCATGTACTTGGGAGTGGAATTTAATTCTGCAATCTTCTGACCATGCAAGGATTACTACCACTGAACCACAGCCACCAGAGTGCATGAACACACAGGCACAGTGCACATGTGCAGCACTGCTGCACATTTCAAAGGAAAACCAGGCCTATTTTGTGCAGCCAGTGAAGCTGAGCTGGCAACAGGAAAGGTATATTTTAATGCACTGTACTTGTGTCAGTCAGGCTAAGACAAAGCAATTGCAGTCTTTCCATACTTTAGTTACCCTGGCTTAGCAAGCACTTGTGAAATTCTGGCCTTTATTTACAGATCAAATGCAGAGTAAGCTGTTAGGACCAAGTTGTGCATTAACTTGGAAAGCAATCAAGTTTCTCCAGAGGCATTAATAAAACTGAATGATTCTCAGTTGGTAAAGACATTACCTGGTTTGACAATGAACTACAAAGACCAGGTTTGTCCCTGCCACGTGAGCTGATTTCAGCCAGGCAACAATAAAGGCTCAGCAACCATGGGGAAGGAAGGGAAGCTAATAGGCCACTCAGGATTTCTTGTCCAGATCACTAGGCTGCGGTCACTACTATCAAGTGCACTCTGGATGCCAGCTAAGTGGAGGGTTAAGCAGTGACAACCCATATTGCAAAAATGCTGCAGCATTATCAATGATAACATCATCTAAACAGAAGAGCTTGACAATTATGAGCCAAAATCCAGCAAAAGTACAGGTCTGCCAACTCAACTACAAAAGCTGAATTCATATAGAATTAAATAATATTAATGAGAAGATCCCATGCCTAATAATGCATTAGCTGACCTTGTTAATCGGACTCCATGAAGGCAGGGATGACTGAAATCTACTCAATTTGAATCATTATGCAGATAGGAAAGAGAAACTGAACAAGGGTGTGAAAGACACAAAAGAGACCAAATGGAGAGCTGGCAGCTTTGGGCCAAATGATCTCCCACTATACTTTACAGTTCTGTGCTATGTATGGATATAAGATGAGACCAGGATCAGGTATAATGAAAAGTGGCTTCTTTTTTTTTTAATTCATTCATGGAATGTGGGCTTAACTGGCTGGGCCAGTAATTATTGTCATCCCCAGTTGCCCTTGAGAAGGTGGTGATGAGCTGCCTTCTTCAACCAGTCCAGTCCATGTGGTGTAGGTACATGGAAGGGAGAGCCAGGATTTTTGACCCAGTGACAGTGAAGGAATGGCAATATATTTCCAAGTCAGGATGGTGAGTGACTTGGAGGGGAACTTTAAGGTGATGGCATTCCCATCTATATGCTGCCTTTGTCCTTCTAGATGGCAGTGGTCATGGGGTTGGAAGGTGCTGTCTAAGGAGCCTTGGTGAATTCCTGCAGTGTATCTTGTAGATAGTACACACTACTGCTACTGTGTTGGTGGAGGAGGGCTGAATGTCTGTGGATGCGGTGTCAAACAAGTGGGCTGTTTTGTCCTGGATGGTGTCAAGCTTCTAGTGTTGTGGGAGTTGCATTCATCCAAGCAAGTGGGGAGTATTCCATCACACTCCTGACTTGTGCCTTTTAGATGGTGGACAGGCTTTGGGGAGTCAGGTGGTGAGTTACTTGTTGCAGGATTCATAGCTTCTGACCTGCTCTTGTAGCCACATTATACATATGGCTAATCCAGTTCAGCTTCTGGTCAATGGTAACCCCCAGGATGTTGATAGTGGGGGATTCAGTGATGACAATGCCAATGAACATGAAGAGACGGTTAGATTCTCTCTTGTTGGAGATGGTCGTTACGTAGCACTTTATGGAGCGATTGTTACTTGCCACTTGTTAGCCCAAGCCTGGATATTGCTGCATTTGGACACGGACTGAGGAATCACGAATGGTGAACGTTGTTTGCTAATGATTGCACTATCAGTGAACATCCCCACTTATGACCTTATGATGGAAGGAAGGTCATAATGAAGCAGCTGAAGATGGTTGGGCCAATAACACTACCCTGAGGAACTCCTGCAGTTATGTCCTGGAGCAGAGATGACTGACCTCCAACAACTAAAACCATCTTCCTTTGTGCTAGGTATGACTCCAACTAGTGGAGAGATTCTCCTCCCCCAGCCCCCCTACAACCAATTCCTATTGACTCGAGTTTTGTTAGGGCTCCTTGATGCTACATTTGGTCAAATGCAGCCATGATGTCAAGGGCAGTCACTCTCACCTCATAGTTCAGCTCTTTTGTCCATGTTGAACCAAGGCTGTAATGAGGTCAGGAGCTGAGTGGCCCTGGCAGAACCCAAACTGGGCATCAGTGAGCATGTTATTGCTAAGCAAGTGCCACTTGATAGCACTGTTGATAACCTTTCCATCACTTTACTGATGAGGTGGCAATTGGCCAGGTTGGATTTTTTCTGCTTTGTGTATAGGGCTTACCTGGTAAATTTTCCACAAAGCTTGGTAGATGCCAGTGTTGTAGCTGTACTGGAACAGCTTGGCTAGGGGTGCAGCAAGTTCTGGAGCACAAGTCTTCATTACTATTGCCAGAATATTGTCAGGGCCCATTGCTTGCAGTATCCAGTGCTTTCAGCCATTTCTTGACATCACGTAGAGTGAATGGAATTGGCTGAGGGCTGGCATCTGTGTTTCTGGGGACCTCTGGAGGAGGCTAACGTGGATCATCCACTCAGCACTTCTGGCTGAAGATTGTTGCGAACGCTTCATCCCTATCTTTTGCACTGATATGCTGGGTTCCCCTATCATTGAGGATGGGGACATTTATGAAGCCTCCTTCTCCAATGAGTTGTTTAATTGTCCATCACCATTCACGGCTGGATGTGGCAGGGCTGCAGAGCTTAGATCTGATCTATTGGTTGTGGGATTGCTTAGCTCTCTCTATCACTTGCTGCTTACACTGTTTGGCATGCAAGTGGTCCTGTGTTGTCACTTCACCAGGTTGACACCTTATTTTTAGATATACCCGGTTTTGCTCCTGGCATGCCCTCTTGCACTCTTCGTTGAACCAGGGTCGATCCTCTGTCTTGATGGTAATGGTAGAGTGGGGGATATGCCAGGCCATGAGGTTACGGATTATGTTAGAGTACAATTCTGCTGTTGCTGATGGCCCACAGTGCCTCATGGATGCTGAAGTCTATCCTGTTTAGCATGGTGGTAGTGCCACACAACACAATGGAGGTTAGCCTCAATGTGAAGATGGGGCTTCGTCTCTACAACGACTGTGCGGTGATCACTCCTACCAATACTGTCATGAGATGCACCTGTGGCAGGCAGGTTGCTGAGATGTGGTCAAATATGTTTTTCCATCTTGTTAGTTTCCTCACCACCTGCCGCAGACTCAGTCTGGCAGCTATGTCCTTTAGAACTCAGCCAACTCCATCAGTCGTGGTGCTCCCGAGCCACTCTTGGTGGTGAACATTGAAGTCTCCAACCCAGAGTACATTCTGTGCCCTTACCACCCTCAATGCTTCCTCCAAGTGGTGCTCAGCATGGAAGAACACTAATCCATTGGCTGACAGAGGGTAGTATGTGGTAATCAGCAGGAGGTTTCTTGGCCCATGTTTGAACTGATGACATGAGACTTCATCGGGCCCAGAGTTGAAATTGATGACTTCCAGGGCAACTCCTTCCTTACTGTATACCACTGTGCCGCCATCTTTGCTGGGTCTGTCCTACTGGTGGGACAGGACATACCCAGGGATGGTGATGGTGGTGTCTGGGACATTATCTGAAAGATATGATTCCGTGAGTATGACTGTGTTGGGTTGTTGCTTGACTAGTCTGAGAGACAGCTCTCCCAATTTTGGAACTAGCTCCCAGATGTTAGTAAGGGGGGATTTGCAGGGTCAACTGGGCTGACTTTGCTATTTCTGGTGCCTAGGTTGATGTCAGGTGGTCCATCCAGCATCGACAATAAATTGTGCGCTAAAATTGACAAGGCTATTTTACAATAGGACGACCACCTCTCTCTGATGCTGGACCATATTTTATTTTCGATTCAAAGTAACTAAGTGACAACAAAGGCCTTAAAATTAAGAAATCAGTGCAGGACCTTAAAGGCACAATCCCAGTGCTGTATTGCAACTTTAATTCTGGCCTCTTGCGCATAACCGATTTTCATCATTCTCCCATTGATGGTTGTGCCTTCAGATGCCTGGGCTCTTAAACTCTGGAATTCCATCCCTAAACCACTCCATCTCTCTTTCCTGCTTTAGGACACTCCTTAAAACCTGTCCCTTTGACTTAGATCTTAGCCATCTGTACTCTGGGACATCTTATTGGACTTGGTGTCAAATCTTGCCTAATGACAGTCATATGAAGCAACTTGGCAACTTTTATGGAGTTAAAAATGCTTTATAAATGTAAGTTTTGGTTGTCAAATGGGTTAGGGCCTCTTAAATAGCAGGCTAAAGAATTTCACATGATTGTCCTAAGTAATTGTGCATTGACATGTTGCAGTATAATTTCAAGACCATGGGTTGGATTTTCATGGTGTTGGGGAGACTCCAGGGACCTTTAAAAACGGCACGTGGGATCCAGATTCTGAATTCCTACTCCCATTTCCAGCATGCAACATTTTCATGGATAGTGGAAAGGGATTTGGATAGGCCACTTAAACTCCATGCACAAGGCAAGCAGAACCAAACTGATTTGCACTCCAGGAATGGTATGTTTCATGACTTCATGGTAAAGACAAATGCTTGTGAAAAGTGGATATGGTATGTAGAACTGTCAAACTGTCAAGTTAGTTAAAGGGCAGCGGATTTATCATTTTAAAAAAAAACTACCTGTGGTGTCTGAGTGATAAAAATGGTTCTAGCAGTTTCAGGGTTAGGTCAACAACATCTGCTAATTGCCATTATTATAGCATTATTGCTGCTTGACAGCTTCCACAACCTATTATCATCGCAGTGGGGAGACTATTAAGTTCACAACAAAAACAGAATTAACTGGAAAAACTCAGCAGGTCTGGCAGCAACGGTGGAGAAGAACAAAGTTGACATTTCGAGTCCTCATGACCCTTCAACAGAACTAAGTGAAGGTAGGAGAGGGGGGAAATATAAGCTGGTTTAAGGTGGGGGGGGTGGTTGTAGGGACAAGCAAGCAGTGATAGGAGCAGATAATCAAAAGATGTCACAGACAAAAGAACAAAGACGTGTTGAAGGTGGTGATATCATCTAAAAGAATGTGCTTATTAAGAATGGATGGCAGGACACGCAAAGTACAGCTCTAGTGGGGGTGGGGTGAAATAAGACTAAAAGGGCATAAAAGGTATAGATTTAAAAATAATGGAAATAGGTGGGAAAAGAAAAATCTACATAAATTATTGGAAAAAACAAAAGTGAGGGGGAAGAAATGGAAAGGGGATGGGGATGGAGGAGGGAGTTCAAGATCTAAAGTTATTGAATTCAATATTCAGTGCAGAAGGCTGTAAAGTACCTAGTCTAAAGATGAGGTGCTGTTCCTCTAGTTTGCATTGAGCTTCACTGGAACAATGCAGCAAGCCAAGGACAGACATGCGGGCAAGACAACAGGGTGGAGTGTTAAAATGGCAAACGACAGGGAGGTCTGGGTCTTTCTTGCGGACAGACCGCAGGTGTTCTGCAAAGCGATCGCCCAGTTTGCGTTTGGTCTCTCCCATGTAGAGGAAACCGCATTGGGAGCAACAAATGCAGTAGGCTAAATTGGGGGAAATGCAAGTGAAATGCTGCTTCACTTGAAAGGAGTGTTTGGGCCCTTGGACGATGAGGAGAGAGGAAGTGAAGGGGCAGGTGTTGCATCTTTTGCGTATGCCTAGGAAGGTGCAGTGGTTGGGAGTTGAGGAGTAGGGGGTGATAGAGGAGTGGACGAGGGTGTCCCAGAGAGAATGATCCCTATGGAATGCCGTCGGGGGGGGCGAAGGGAAGATGTGTTTGGTGGTGGCATCATGCTGCATTTGGCGGAAATGGTGGAGGATGATGCTTTGAATGCGGAGGCTGGTGGGGTGATAAGTGAGGACAAGGGGGACCCTATCATGTTTCTGGGAGGGAGGAGAAGGCGTGAGGGCGCGGGAGATGGGCCAGACACGGTTGAGGGCCCTGTCCAACAACCGTGGGTGGAAAGCCTCGGTTAAGGAAGAAGAAGGACATGTCAGAGGAACAGTTTTTGAAGGTAGCATCATCAGAACAGATGCGACAGAGGCGAAGGAACTGAGAGAATGGGATGGAGTCCTTACAGGAAGCGGGGTGTGAGGAGCTGTAGTCGAGGTAGCTGTGAGAGTCAGTAGGCTTGTAATGAATATTGGTGGACAGTCTATCACCAGAAATGGAGACAGAGGTCAAGGAAGGGAAGGGAAGTGTCAGAGATGGACCATGTGAAAATGATGGAGGGGTGGAAATTGGAAGCAAAATTAATAAATTTTTCCAGGTCCCGACGAGAGCATGAAGCAGCACCAAAATAATCATCGATGTACCGGAGAAAGAGTTGTGGGAGGTGGCCGGAGTAGGACTGGAACAAGGAATGTGCCACATAACCCATAAAGAGACAGGCATAGCTGGGGCCCATGCAGGTACCCATAGCCACACCTTTTATTTGGAGGAAGTGAGAGGAGTTAAAGGAGAAATTGTTCAGCGTGAGAACAAGTTCAGCCAGATGGAGGAGAGTAGTGGTGGATGGGGATTGTTCGGGCCTCTGTTCGAGGAAGAAGCTGAGAGCCCTCAGACCATCCTGGTTGGGGATGGAGGTGTAGAGGGATTGGATGTCCATAGTGAAGAGGAGGCGATTGGGGCCAAGGAACTGGAAATTGTTGATGTGACGTAAGGTGTCAGAGGAATCACGGATGTAGGTGGGAAAGGACTGGACAAGGGCAGAGAGAAGGGAGTCAAGATAACGAGAAATGAGTTCCGTGGGGCAGGAACAGGCTGACACGATCGGTCTGCCGGGACAGTCCTGTTTATGGATTTTGGGTAGGAGGTAGAAGCGGGCCGTCCGAGGTTGGGAGACTATCAGGTTGGAAGCTGTGGGAGGAAGATCTCCAGAGGAGATGAGGTCAGTGACAGTCCTGGAAACAATGGCTTGATGTTCAGTGGTGGGGTCATGGTCCAGGGAGAAGTAGGAAAAAGTGTCTGCAAGTTGACGCTCAGCCTCCGCGTGGTAGAGGTCAGTGCGCCAGACAACAATAGCACCACCCTTGTCAGCGGGTTTGATGACAATGTTAGGGTTGGACCTGAGAGAACGGAGTGCAGTAAGTTCAGAGAGAGACAGGTTAGAATGGGTGAGAGGAACAGAGAAATTGAAACGACTTATGTTGTGCCGACTGTTCTCAATGAAAAGATCAAGAGAAGGTAAGAATCCAGAGGGAGGGGTCTAGGTGGAGGGAGAATATTGGAGGTGGGTAAAAAGATCCATTGAACGGGGAGAGGACTTCCGCCCAAAGAAGTGAGCACGGAGATGAAGACGGCGAAAGAAGAGTTCAGCATCGCGCCGAGCCCAAAATTCATGGAGATGAGGGCGTAAGGGTATGAAACTAAGTCCTTTGCTGAGCAGCATTGGAGAGGGGAAGGTCATGGGGTATAGTGAATACACGGCCAGGGCTGGGATTGGAAGATGGGGTGGAGACGGAGAGACAGGCAGGGGTGGAGGGTCCTAGGTGGGTGTTGATGAGTTGTTGGAGCTTGCGTTCCTTAGCACTTGAGAGAAAGAGAAAATGTTTCTTGTTGAGGCGTTGAATGAGACGAAGAATAAAATGAAACTGGGGGCACGTGCAGCTTTGAAAAAGGGTGCGGCGGTGCAGCTGGAGGGAGAGGTCGAGTGCGCTCATATGGCAGCACATGGCACTGAGTGTGGATCTCAGAATGCGACGGGAACAGCAGTCCGAGAAACGTTTTATGTCCTGGAGATACCTGTAATCCTGGGTAGGTTTGAAACATGAGGGATGGAATTTTAGTTAAAATCCATGTGGGGTAAGTCAGAGATGGAGACAGTCACTGAGAAGGGAAATATGGCTGTGAAAGCGGGTTTTAGTAAACACCTTGTCAAACACCAGGAGAGAAATGGAAAGCAATGAAGGTGAAAAAGGTAAAAGAGAGATACGGAAATCCTGTCAGAGAGAAGTGCAATACTTCTTCAAGGTAAGCATTTCTTGAAGAGAAGTGGCAGTCAATTAAACACAGAGATAAAAACAAAAAACTGCAGATGCTGGAAATCCAAAACAAAAACAGAATTACCTGGAAAAACTCAATAGGTCTGGCAGCATCGGCGGAGAAGAACAAAATTGACATTTCGAGTCCTCGTGACCCTTCAACAGAACTAAATAAAAATAGGAGAGGGGTAAAATATAAGCTGGTTTAAGGTGGGGGGAGAAAAGTGGGGGGGGTGTGGTTGCAGGGACAAGCAAGCAGTGATAGGAGCAGATAATCAAAAGATGTCACAGACAAAAGAACAAAGGTGTTGAAGGTGGTGATATTATCTAAAAGAATGTGCTAATTAAGAATGGATGGCAGGACATGCAAAGTACAGCTCTAGTGGGGGGGTGGGGTGAAATAAGACTAAAAGGGCATAAAAGGTATAGATTTAAAAATAATGGAAATAGGTGGCAAAAGAAAAATCTATATAAATTATTGGAAAAAACAAAAGGGAGGGGGAAGAAACACAAAGGGGGTGGGGATGGAGGAGGGAGTTCAAGATCTAAAGTTATTGAATTCAATATTCAGTCCGGAAGGCTGTAACGTGCCTAGTCGGAAGATGAGGTGCTGTTCCTCCAGTTTGCATTGAGCTTCACTGGAACAATGCAGCAAGCCAAGGACAGACATTTGGGCAAGACAACAGGGTGGAGTGTTAAAATGGCAAACGACAGGGAGGTCTGGGTCTTTCTTGTGGACAGACCGCAGGTGTTCTGCAAAGCGATCGCCCAGTTTGCGTTTGGTCTCTCCAATGTAGAGGAGACCGCATTGGAAGCAACGAATGCAGTAGACTAAGTTGGGGGAAATGCAAGCGAAACACTGCTTCACTTGAAAGGAGTGTTTGGGCCCTTGGATGATGAGGAGAGAGGAAGTGAAGAGGCAGGTGTTGCATCTTTTGCATATGAATGGGCAGGTACTGTGGGTGGGGGTTGAGGAGTAGGGGATGATGGAGGAGTGGACCAGGGTGTCCCAGAGGGAATGATCCCTATGGAATGCCACTGGGGGGGTGAAGGGAAGATGTGTTTGGTTTTATCTCTGTAAAGTTCACAGTTCGATTGACAGCTCAAAGAGGTTATTAAAAGATTAGCTGTCTTTGATGTGGGGTCATGAATACAAATGTTTGCTTTATTGGAATTAAGTACTTGAGGGATTTTAACTATATAGAATGGGCTTTCATAAAAAAAGTTTTTTTTCTATATATACACACAAGTCTGTAGTTGATACTTAGAACTATTTTATTTCATCTCAGCATGGCTTCTGAGGCCTACTTGTGCTGGATATTGGACAAGTTGCATGGATCGTGCAAGGGCAAAGGGTTGGGGGCGGGGGGAGACATGGGTTGGAATGAGTTGATACCAGGTTGGCATAGGGGTGATAAGGGGTTATCATGGAGGATATGACAGGCCATTAAGGGTGGGTGGGGTCATGAGCTGGCATGGAGAGCGAGTGGGGAGGTGAGGAGTGACAGCTAGTGGGCCTAATATTGAACCAACTGGGACAAAGTCCCAGAGAACTGTGGCAGGCCTTAAGCCAGCCTCAGCACTCAGCAGCCTGTGGCCACCTTTGATCTGCGTACAGTCCTATGAATCAACTGGGGAAAGAACATACCTGCCACCTTTCTCCCCATCCCCTACTCTGGAGAATAAATTGTGCTGTTCGAGGAACCTTTGCCCTTGGTGGATCCACCAAGCCAGGCAATTTCCTGACTCCTGCTATCCACCTCCAGGTGGAAAATACAGCCACATAGTCTTATTGACTAAATTCACACTATTCTCTACAGTAACAGTACAGGAAATAGCCTAAATTGTTCCTCACTCAATGAAGAAACAGGCTTAAAGAGGAACAAAATACATTGGACTAGATGGTCATCCTCGAGGCAGGTAGTGGAAGTCAGGAAATTTTCCGTCTCAACCTGCCCACCTTGAGAAAAATGTATACTGTAATGGATGTCTGGGCCCTCAGCTAAGAATATATAATGAGGCTTGATTGAGAGCCCAGAAATCCACATTGAAACAGCTGAGCCCCAGGGAAGACATTTCTTGATTGACAGCTCTGGTTCTCTGATCTGTGTTGCCAATTGCACAATGTTTATTTTCACAAGTTTAGGAGGTTTTGAGTGCTTGGAGTTTCAGCTAATGAAACTTTAAATGGTCTGGGTGATACTACAGGGCAATAAAAGTGTCAAAGGTCTTTCTTTAAAAAAGTGAAAGTTATGAACAACATTTTAAAAATTTTAAAATACACATCCTATAGGGTTCATTGGTTCTATAAATGTACACCAGTGGGTCAACAAGCATGGAACTGCCACAGCTTGGCATAAGGGGCCAAAGGGGTTGACCGGGGAGCTTACCTGGATTGGAAGCATAAGGTGCCATGGGGGTTGTTTGGGGGCATACCTTGGTATGAGGGTGGCTCATAAGGAGGACCTTTTTAAAAACTTATCTTCAAAAAAAAAAGGTCCCCTCACACAGACTATGATCCACAATACCTTGGAGATGTTGTGAACTGCAATTCTTTGAAAACAAGGCCGACTCCATGAAAATTGGGGAGGGCTAGGACATGCCTATCCCCACAATGGAGCCGACTAGGTCAGGAATGTAGTGTGCGGGCTTCTGACACGAACCACCCGCATTCTTAAAAGGCACTCCTGAAAATCTGGAACCCTTGAAATGGGGTCAGGAATCCTGGAATAGTCATCCTGACTTGGTGAAAATCAAGCCCATTATAGCACTGGAGCCAAAAATCCAAACCATTTTACAGACATCTTTGTTAGTAATCCTCATTTATAAATTTACCATAAGCATGGCACAGCTCCACTGTTTGAATTAATGAGACCTTTTAGTTTCAAAGTGCCCCGATTGCCAAGGCCTTGCTATGTGGAAAAAATTTGAAGTTGTGCCCTCTTTGCTCTTTTCTTTCCGCCTTTCTAATCATATAAACATGAACATGCATGCACAGCTCAGGTTGCCTTCTGCCGCCCTGCCAGGGCCAGAAATAGAGGCAGCGGAAGTTAAACTAGGACCATTGGGTGACGTACAGTTTCCCTGTC
This sequence comes from Carcharodon carcharias, assembly GCF_017639515.1. NCBI lineage: Eukaryota > Metazoa > Chordata > Chondrichthyes > Lamniformes > Lamnidae > Carcharodon > Carcharodon carcharias. Next base: position 144,679,755 of record NC_054468.1, read on the forward strand.
TCCATCCCATCCTCTGGCCATTTCCCCAGAGGCAGGATCAGATATGGGGTAGTGATTTGTTGGCAGGTCTACCTGCTTGCATGTGGTGGGTAGCTGATTAAAGTAATTAATGACCTATTGATGCCAGTTAACAGAGGCCGATTTGAATTTTCCAGTTGGCCTCCAGATTCTCAGAGACAGCGAGTAGTCGTCCAGCTGCCTGAAGGCAGATCAGGGTGCCTTCTAGCAGGCTTAAAGGTCCTCCCAGCCTGCTCTGTAGAGGGGTTCCCCCTCGGTCCCTCCACCCATCCCTAAACTACAGTGGTGACCTGGCTGCAAAAGAGTAGGAGAGGCACGCCTCCATTTTGAAGCAGCCTCTCCCTCACTTACCTTCCTTTCCATCCTGATGCTGCATTCAAGCTGGAAGGCCTCTAACTGGAAGTTGGAGGGCCAGACCCTACCTGTGGCCTTAATTGGACAGCAAGCCAACCCTCTGGCCATTAGTGGCTGCACCAGGGAAGGTCACACTGAGTGACTGTTTCCTTAAGAGTGCAAGCCTCGGACCCCAAAAAGAGCCTGATGGCGGGGTTCAGAAGTCCATAGGGAAATTCTGTCCTTTATTGATGTTTCCTTTATTGGTGTTTAATGAGAACTGTTGACGTAGAAACAAATATTAACATTTTCTCTCATGCAAGGAAATTTCAGCTATATGTTCAAAACTTTATTAAAAAGGGCAGAATCCTCCATTCTCAGGTGTCTCACTTGCTGCCTGAAAAAGCAGCAAGACACCCATGCTGGCCCCGAGGAGGAAGACCCACTATATCTTCTACCTATCCGGCAGTTAGGTGGACTGCATTGGGCCTTCCTCCAGACTGAGGACCCCAGAAGGAAACCACCCACCCACCAAGAGCTGCTGTCCAATCAGAGGCTTGTAGCTCTTACTCTTGGCAGCACCATGGAGGAGGCTATGTCTGTTCCTGGAACGCCGCCCCCCCGGAGCAGCCCAGGAAAAAGGTAAGGGCTGTTGAGGTGGGTTGGTGTCTCTCAGGATGGGGGTCATGGGAAGAGGCAGACCATGGGGGTCAGCAGAACGGGGTGCAGTCAGCAGCCAGACCCCTGCCCTTGATCTTGCACAATTACTGCAGATCGAGGGATGCACCCCCTGCACACCCGATAAGCTGACATGCAGCCTCCACAGTTCTACCAGGTGTGCAGGCCACATGTTGGCAGGCCCGCTTGGAGCTGGGATGGTTGCAGCGGAGGTGGGAAGAGGCCCTAAGCGGTGGTTAACTGACCACTCAAGGGACTCAAGTGGAGGCGGAACAGGAAGGTCGACCATGGGCCTTCCCACCCAGAACTTATTACCAGCAGAGGCGTAAAAGCATCGGATCTGATGCAAGCTCACCAAATTCAGGCCAGCTTGCCTCCTTTCTCATCTCTTGCAGGGGCAGTAAATTCCAGCCAAATTCTCTGCAGTCCTATCTCAATTGCTAATACATGTGGGCTTCAATTTAACATAATCACTTTCATACACCAGGTGATAAGAAGGCATGCACACCTATAGAAGGACTAATGTTTCTGTGACTTCAACTGCCGACCCTCTCCCACCATTCAACATATAGCACAGAAGCCAAAGAGCCTGTCGCTGATTCCAACATTAGGAGAGGGTAAGTTTTCAGCAGGGGCTTTACAGTTTCTCTTTCCATAAATCAGATGCTATTTAAAATAAAACAACCACCATATTATAAAATCAACGGGCACCAGTTTGAAAATAGCTGTCTCTGCTGGTGATCAGGTGGCAACTCAAATACCCAAGTTGCAGCCTTCAATTGTACACTGGCAGATTAAAGTTGGATCACACTTTTAGTGTTAGCATGGCTTAGATTTTAGGCAACAGCAAAGCTATGAGAGCAGTATAGGCACATAACCAACTTCAGCTCATTGTATCAGAACAAAGTCAGGATCATGGGGCATGTTTTGTCTGGTCCATTCCTGAAATTACACAAATTGTGTGAGACCATTGTGCAGTTGAATCACAATTATAGGATAGTCCATCCATCCCTTAAAACTTCTTAAATAATATTACCAGGAACAGTATAACTTGCTTCAGTTGGGAGGTACATTTTTTAGGCCCCATTGGGGGCAGGCATGCAGCAGCACCCTGGCTCCATCCTGTCCCTGGGCTATTTTCCTGGAGATAAGATGGGGGGGGCGGGGCAGGTGGGGGGAGAGTCTACAGGCCTACCCACCCGCAAGCGATGAGCACCCAATTCACCTTGTTAAAGACCTATTGTTAGAGGCTGACTGGAATTTTCCAGTCAGTCTCCAGTCCCAGGAGGCACAGACAACAATGTAGCTACCTGAAGATAGTCTCTCAAAGCAGACTGGGGACCAATGCTCTAGACAACATAAGAGGCTCTCTTTTCCGCTAGGCTTCAGGCTGCCCCATGGAAATACTCCCCTCTACAATGGTGACCCAGCTGCTGAGGCCATTATTTAATTTAGAGAGGGGACATCTCTACGTTGGGGCCCTCTGAAAGGGCCAAGTTCTGTTTCTACCAAGCTGGAGGGCCAATAGGAAGCCCTCCAGCTTCGAGAGCCACTAATTGGCCAATTCAGAGGAGATCACAAATGAATGACTGTTTCCCCACACATATTTGAGCCTGATAGTAGGGTCCTGAGGCCTGCGGAGGAATCCTGCACTTAGAGTCAGCAACTGATACCACCATCTTAATGATTAACTGTAAAGGGGATTCCATGGACCATAATCACTTACAACTAAAAGAAAAGCTTTCTTGAACACACAATGGATACCTTAAATTGAAAAGCATAGCCACATAGCATGAGTATCAGCAAGAATGGCACACAGCTCTGCTGGTTCTGCTTTTGCACAAATAGTTCAGCAAACCTGGTCCTATCTTTCAGAGTTATGAGGGTCCCAGTGAATTGGCACACAAATAGAGCCCACCATATTTGTGCAACATCCCCCACAGTTTACTTTAGCTGATAGCACAGCTCCAACAGAGAAAAACAAAAAACTGCGGATGCTAGAAATCCAAAACAAAAACAGAATGACCTGGAAAAACTCAGCAGGTCTGGCAGCACCGGTGGAGAAGAAAAGAGTTGACGTTTCGAGTCCTCATGATCCTTCAACAGAACAGAGGCCAGTTGGGGAAAAGACGACGTACAATATTCAAGACTAAAAGGCAGGTTTATTTGGGGGGGGCGGTGGTGGAGGGATGGTGCAGGTGGGTGGGCAGTGTTGTTGTGGTGACAATCCAACTCAGTGCACTTTGTGATAAGTGGCAACCCTCTAGCAGTCGGTAAGGCCAATTGAAATGCTAGTCTCTGGAGGTTGGGTAAACTGTTGTTGGTGGCAAGAGCTCAAGGAGTCAGATATTGACAGCACTCTTTCAAATGTAAAAAAAAGTTACACTCAGAACTATCCAATACAAACTAGCAGCGTATTTAAATAAAAAACCAAGTACATTTTACTCAGACATATACACACTTACAGCTGTTTTTATCTGAACAAGCGCAAACCAGAAAGTAAAAAGTCAGAACTGGTCAATTTCACCTTAGTGGGCACCATGCAGCAAAACTGGCACAGGCTGCAACCTTATATTAATTATTAATATTTAAGAATTACCTCATGCTAAGAAACCTACTGCTTACAATATGCGCACACAAACTACCACCCAAATACAAAGAGTACAACCTTAAAAGATAATTGCTTGATCAATACACATTAGAATAACTTGAAATCTTCAGTTACAAATCTCCCAACCTTGAAGCATTTTTCCTGCATTAATTGTCAACAGAAGTGCCTCCTCCCAGCACCCCCCACCCCCCATTTTAAAGAAAACTTTTATCAGTTGTGTATATGTGAGAGAGGTAGGAATTCTAACAGCACAGCAAACTAAATAAGAAAACCTTTAAGAAAAAGCAAAAACACGACAGCACAATGTGAAAGCAGGAATATTGGGAACTGCATCTGAAAGAAATTAAAGAACAAAGGAGATTTCAATTAAATAAAGGAGATTTCAATTAAACAAAGGAGATTTCAATTAAACAAGTGTACTCTCCTCTGATCCTCAGGGTGAAGCTTGAGTAAGCAGAGTTGTGAAAGGAAAGGAAGCATCCAGAGATCCCACATAAAAATCAAACAGGCAAGTCAGTTGAGGACATTTACTAGACTCCCTACAAACACAGCAAATGAACATTCATCCCAGAACAGAAAACTTTGTTCAACTGGTAATATATTCTGTAATAGCTACTGAACTCCCTAGCACTTAATTCAGTTGCTAGGTTAGTTTATCTGCTTACATCCCCAGCAGACAGAAAAGGTACACTGTGCATAGGAGCTTAAATCCAAAACAAGGGAGAGAGGAAAAAATGAGAGCTCTTTTCTTACCTTGGAGGTAGGATACAGTTAACTCCAAGCCTGAGCAACTTTCACTACATTAAACTGTGCTCACAGACCAAGCAAGCACTGGTCCCTACCCCACTGGGAATTAACCATAACATTCCAGCCATGTCATTATGAAAGGTGAATTTTACAGTATGTAGAAGTCCTGGACCAAGAACTAATGATGTCATCCCTTCCTTATATGGGGCAGCATTGTACAAATTTACTTTGGTCAATACGAAGGCGGAGTTTTAGCTCTGAGTGCAAGCAGTTTGAACTAACAGAAGAATCCGGCTGAAACAAAACTTAAATCCCAAGCTAGGCTACATTTGTAATAGTGAACAGGGAGCTTTTTGAGGGGTGGGGTGGGGGGGGGGGGGTGGTGTGGTAAAAAGGGCTTGTTCACTGAACTTTGCCTGTCTTTAACTTCATTCATTTGCTGTCAATAAAAGTCAAGCTCTGTGTAACCCTATTTAGTACTTTTTAAAAAGGCAGGATGAGTTTTAGTTGTTTGCATCAGAAAACTGCATGGCTTATATGCTTCCAGCCCCAATAGACAAAAGGTGGATGCTTGATTTAGTTTAATTGTGTGCTAATGGGGTGCACATTTCTCTTGCTTGCAATTGTTGTGTAATCTTTGATACTCAAACTGCCTATCATTAAATCCTTACTATATCTCAATATTATTTGTGTAGAAGCTCAGTCTCTACCAGACTAGTTTTATTCAGATTTTGACTAGAATTGGAGAATCTGTGGTGCCTCAAACACAGTTTAATTTTTGAATATTTTAAAATGGCCAAAATGTACACATAAAGTGTTTTCCAACCAAATACCTTTGAAGTATAACCACTGACACTTTGTAGGCAAACATGGTAGCCAATTTGTACACAGCAATATCCTTCAACAGTAAATTAAGTGAGTGACCAATTAATTTATTTGGCAGTATTGGTTGAGGGAGGAATGCCAGCAAAGATATTTGGAGAACATTATACAGAGTTATACAGCACAGAAACAAGCCCTTTGGCCCACAGTATCCATGCTAGCCATCAAGCACTTCTCTCCCCCCACCCAACCCCACCCCACCTTAAACCAGCTTAAATTTCACCCCTCTCCTTGGATTCACCCAGTTCTGCTGAAGGGTCATGAGGACTTGAAACGTCAACTCTTTTCTTCTCCGCTGATGCTAACAGACCTGCTGAGTTTTTCCAGGTAATTCTGTTTTTGTTTTGGATTTCCAGCATCCACAGTTTTTTGTTTTTAAGCACCTATCTATTCTAATCCCATTTTCCAGCACTTGGCTCATAGCTTTGTATGTTATGGTGTTTCAAGTGCTCAACTAGATACTTCTTAAATGTTGTGAGGGTTCCTGCCTCTGCCACCCCCTCAGGGTGTTCCAGATTTCAACCATTTTCTGGGTGAAAAAACTTTTCCTCAAATCCCCTCTAAACCTCCTATTGACTACCTTAAATGGTTATTGACACCTCCGCTAAGAGGAAAAGTTTCTTCCTATCTACCCTATCCATGTCTCTCATAATCCTGTATACCTCTATCAGGTCTGACCTCAGCCTTCTCTGCTCCAAGGTAAACAACTTCAGCCTATCCAGTCTCTCCTCATAGATGAAATGCTCCAGCCCAGGCAACATCCTGATGAATCTCCTTTGCACCCTTTGCAGTGCAATCACATCCTTCCTATAGGGTGGTGACCAGAACTGCACACAGCACTCCAGCTGTGACCCAACCAACATTCCACACAGCTCCAACATAACCTCCTTGTCTAATACTCTATGCCTTGGCCAATAAAGGCAAGTATCCCATTTGCCTTCTTAACCACCTTATCTACTTGTGCTACTGCCTTCAGGAATCTATGGACATGTACACCAAGGTGGGCTGGATTTTTGAGGAGCCATAAGGATTCTGGAACCATTTAAAAATGGTGGGTGGGACCGGCTTCTGGATTCCCAGCCTCATTCTCAGTGCCCTACGTTTTGGTGGTGCAGGTAACAAGCTTGCACCATGCACTCTCGACCTGGCCGAGAGTGCCGGGGGCTGGTGTCTCTTAGCTCCCTGAAATTCTTGTGGGATCAGGCCAGCTTCTCCATGACTTGCGGTTCCCGGCCCCTCAGAGGAGTCATGAACCATACTTTGGATTTGGGAATCTTTTGAAAGGTAAGGTCAAAAGGTTTTACCCATGCTCCTCCATGCCAACACATGCCCCTAACTCACTCCCAAGCTGGCTGAGAGCCCAAACCCCCATAAAGGGGTTAACTACATTGACGCGGATGCAAAGAAGTGAAAACTTTACTTGATTGACAGCTTTAAGATGTTATAATAAGCTATTTTTCTGTATCTGTTTTGTCAATCCCTGTGATGGACTGGTGTCCTGTCCTGGGTGCAACCTGCCTAGCACCCATTGCCTGTTGGAATAGACTCCAATTCCCTGCGACCCTGAATTTGATAAAGCAGTTCTTGAAAAGTGAATAAAGTGAGGGTTTTGTCAATGTCTCAGGGTTCATTTGCACAAGATGAGAGATAGCTTCTGATATTCATACTTTAAAGATGTGGTTGATTGAGGCTTTTATAGGGCTATAGCAACATTAGTTTTTTTAAGAAGATTATGAATGGTGTTTTTAAGCAGCTTCACACATGCAATTGTTACTAAAGGGTTCACTGGTTCTAGATTGTATACAGGGTGAATGACCATGTAAGAGTTAGCAGGAGGGTATGAGGGGCCAAAAACACTCAAGAAGCTCAATACCATCCAGGACAAAGCAGCCCACTCAGGTGGCACTTGAACCACCACCTTAAACATTCACCTGTGCACCCTCCCCCCTCCTAAACCCCACCACTGGTGTACTGTGGCTGCAGTGTGTGGTATCTACAAGATGCAATGCAAAAACTCACTAAAGCTTCTTCAACAACACCTCTGAAATCTGTGGCTTCTACCACCTGGAAGTGCAAGGACACATTGGAAGACCACCACCTCCAAGTTCCCCTCCAAGCCACATACCATCCTTGCTTGGAAATATATCACCATTTCTTCAATGTTGTTTGGTCAAAAGCCTGGAATTCCCTCCCTAATAGCTCTGTGGGTGTACCAACACCATATGGACAACAGCCAGTTCAAGAGGGTGGCTCACCACAACCTTCTCAAGGGTAATTTGAATGCAATAAATTCTGGCCTTCCCGATGATGCCCACATTCCGTGAATGAATATTAAGAAAGCTGCAGGAGTCATTTGGATCAGACATTAAACTGTGGTCCTGTCTGCCCCCTCAGGTGAACCTAAATGACCCCGGGGCCCCAGAGTTATCCCCATTGTCCTGGCCAATATTTATTTCTTAATCAACATCACAGAATCAGATCATCTGGTCATTATCAGATTACTCTTTCTGAGAACTTGCGGAGTGCAAATTGGCTACTAAATTCCCTACATTACAACAGTGACTATCCTTCAAAAAGTGCTTCATTGATTGTAAAACGTGTTGAGAAATCCCATGGTTGTTAAAGGTGCTCTATAAATGCAAGTTTAATTTCTTCCTTTCCTTCACTTTCCCTTTTTCTTTTACCTTCCTTCTCTCCATCTCTCCCTTTCTGTCTCTCTCTTTCTTTCTATCTTTCTTTCTCTTTCTTCCTTCCTCTCTCTTTCTTTCTCCCTCTCTCTCTTTCTTTCTCCCTCTCTCTCTTTCATTCTTTTTCTTTTTCTCCCTTTCTTTCTTTCTCTCTCTCTTTCCTTCTCTCTTCCACTCTCTCTCTCTCTATCTCTCTCACTCTCTTTCTTTCTTGCTCTCTTTCTCTTTTTCTCTCTCTTTCTATCTTTCTCAGAGACTGGACTGGCATCAGGAAAGTTAACTCCAGTTCTTTTTTGGTGGTATGAAGAGCTTGGGCCATTTGGGATCGGAACTGTTAAAAAACATACCTCCTTCCATGCAGTAATTAATCTGAAAGGAAACTAAATATTTCCTTCCTAGAGAATAAGGGGCATCAATTAAAAAAAAGAATCTGATGTTGGCAGATATTTTTAAGTGTAAGTTTTCATGAGGAAAGTGTTAGCTGAATATTGAAGAAGGTGCTGTACTGTCAAAAAACAAGACTCTGAACAAACTGACATCAGTGTTATTTATTTACAGAGCATTACCTCATACACTAATAAATCATCTCAGCCTTGGAAAAAGAGACAATCATTTTGTTTTTAAACACCTGAAAAATGAGGTAATGGTGTCAGACTGAGTATGATTAATCTGTTGCACAAAAATATACTTTATGTGACAGAAGCACAAACTATCACTCCCTTATTGCTAAATGGTCCAATTTTTTTTGTTTAGTCGTTATGATAGTCTATTTAAGT